>NC_049260.1:74911115-75219082 GCF_011100685.1 Canis lupus familiaris
CAGGTTGGTGTAGGTTACAGCACAGTGTATGATTTAAGGCCTGGTTTCTCAGTAAAGCATAAGCTCTTCAAGGGCAGAGACTGTGTACTATTTCTTGAATAATGGGAATAGAAGACAGTATCAGTTCCCTTGCAGTCAGTCCTTTACATCATCATTGACACAAGCTTAACATCACAGTGGGCATTTACTGTAATGCTGTTGTATTGTATAGTGATGCCCAAACTTTGCTTGAAAGCTTGCTTTAAACATATACCATAGAACCAGAAAACAATAAAGTTCCATTGACTTAGTCACACAGAGTTTCCCTGTATTTCGAATATTGACCTAGGACCAGCTCCTCTAGTATCATGCCAGATGTCTGAGGTCCAGAGAACAACTACTAGAGAATGAATACCGTACCAACAGTCTTTACACTAAACTTTTCTCCTATAAATTTAAAAGCCTAACATATAGACACATGGAGAGAATGGGCAAATGATACAACTATATACCTATAAACACTGAAGGAAGGTTATCAGGAAATATAGCAGATGTCAATTTTGAAAGTAACATACATGTCATAACTACAGGAAATGAGGTTGAGGGAGTCTCTAAGTAGATGCAAAGCTTTTCCCCTAGGCTAAATAACACTATCTGAGGGGTTCTTATATTAAAATAAGTATCAAAGGAAGTCTTGCTAACTCCTTATCATCTTAAATGGAAACTTCCTCTGAAGCTTAGGTTTGTACGGTGTTCTGGAAGGGATTTTCGTTGTGAGCCCAAGAGCAAAGAAATATTTTTGCGGCTGGAGAAAAAACTAAGCAGTCAAAGCAAAAGCCACATCTTACTTCCAAGAATGTGTTGATTTTCCGCCTCTCCCTTCCTCTGCCACTACAACGCTGCTTTGTTTGAGTAACAGTCAGTGCCAAATTAAACCAAAGGCTGACATGGAATTTAATATTCCTATAGACACAACACCTTGCACCACCATCTCCTACCCTGCTCCACCCTCGTACCCCACCCCACCCCCACCATGCCCCTAAACCCAGAAGTTCAGTTTACTTCAAATTTAGGTCTGGGTCTGGGCCCAAACCCAGACCAAAGGGGCATCTAATCCCATCTAATGCAATGTAAATAGTAATTCTCTAGGTCATAAGATACATTTATTCTTTAAAGTATTAATATTATAATACTTAATTGTATTATTGATATTACATTCTAATATCTATATATATAACTAGATAGATAGATAGATAGATAGATAGATAGATAGATAGATAGAAATTGTTATATTGAGCATTGACTGTGTACCAACCACCGTTGCTAAGCGCTTGGCAGGTGGTACCTCATGCATACATCACAAAAGCCCGTATTATGAGGTCAAGACTACTACTACCCTCAAGTTACAGATGAGAAAACAGGTTCAAAGAGGCTAACTTGCCTAGGACTAAGCTTTGCCAACTCCTGTTTCTCTCACCAGAAACAGGGCCCACTCTGTGAGACATGGCTGCCATTGCATAAACAGCTGTCTTGGCTGGGAATAACCCAAGCAAAGACTGCTGTATTCAGACATTTAGCCACAAACAAGGGCTCTTCAAAGCCCCCGAGGCACAAGAACCTCAATGATTTCCCCAATTCTGCCTTGCACTTTGGGTTTTTGTTGAGTTTTACCTTTACGGTCTTTCAAATAGCCCAATCACCTAAGAAGTAACCCTGCTCATCACAGAGTGCAAGATAGAGAGTTCAATACTTTTTCTGGTTCAGTCTATTTTCCTCCCTCTTTCTGACCACAAAAACACGTTTGATGCTGAAAACGCAGGAAAAAGGAAAATATTTTCCTTAAATATTGTTGCTGTTTGTTTTACATTCAATATTTAGTAGGGATTTCAGTCCCTTCCCTATTAATTTCCTGTAACCTTCAAGATTAAGTTTAAATGTTGTTCTTTGGCATTAAAAGTATGCTTCCCCCAGCAAATATTATATCAGCTTATTTCCTACTGCTTTTGCAACATGAATTTTCTGTTCCACAATAAACCAGTATGATTATCTCCTGATAGACAAGATCTGTTCCCTCTTCCCTTCTCAGTCTCCAATTTCACTCAAAATTCCTACTCTCTACTTAAGGCACATCCCAACCTCAACTCAATGAGAATGCTTCTCAGTCCCCTTTATCCAGACTCCCCACCCCTGCCCATATATTCCTCTTTCTCTAGTATCAGAGCTTATAGTTTGACCACTCACACAAACTCAGACCCTTAGTTAATTACAAGAGTACCTGTATTTCCTATTTTCTTCTCTACTTACCTGTCTTACATCCTGCTATCTACATGTTCAGAAACTACTGAAGAGCCAGGGTGGCAGGGCTCCTGCGCCTCCTTTTATACTCTCCCCAGTGCCCTAGGACACAATGTTCAATTGATGAGTTCATTTGTGCTCAGCCAATCCCTGTTGAGCTTTTGGTCATAATTGGGACCAAAGGCTAACCACTTAGTGATTAGTGAGTTAGTGAGACTAAACCACTTAGTACTGACTTGAGGTTTGATTAATTAAATTAAATAAACTAAATGCCTAAGCTATCCCAGTATCACCCTGTCATAAACAAAACAATTAAGTTGAGCTGCTGGTTAATGTCTTGGAACATTACTACTCCCTGTCTTAGGAACCATTAAAAAAATCAACTATTTCACTCAGAATACATCTTATCTCTTATTCACATGATGCCTTTCCCATTTTCACTTTCTAATACCTTTTCAAGAATCCTTTCTCTGAAATTCTCTTCTGTGTCTAGTTTTCATTCACTTTTTTTCCATCCACTCCTTTCAGATTCTCCATGAATCCTTTCCTCCTTCCCAGTCCTGATCTTGCCTTCTTCAAAAAAGCTTATAATATATAATTGGGGACACAGAGAAGTGAGAAATACTCTTAAATGATACTAGAATTCACAATTTCGTATCAATTTGCCATAGTATTCTAGAAAAGTTGTTTCTAGTTTGGTTTTGTTAAGCTTTGCTGAGATCTTATCTAGGCAAGTCAGTTTGCATATATAATACTTCTTAAAAATGTATCTTATTGACTGCTAAGGGACTTCATACTAAATGTCTTGATATTGAAAATGGTACTGAACTTTAAGAACTTTGCGTTTGTATGTATAGATGTTGTTGGTCTCTTTGTGTGTCTTTGTCTTTTCTTTCCAACCAAATCATACAGAGAGGTGATTTATTTAACTTTATACCCCACAGTGTCTAATAGGATGTTATCCACAGATAGTAGTGGGAACTGAAAAAATGCTGTTTTTTTAGAAATTAGCCCCCCTGATTTTCTATAAGCTCTTCATACTACCCATTGCAGTGCTTCAGAGTGATGCTGTCCCTCTTATTTATCCCTTTACTTTGATCTCCCTATGATTTCCATATTCCCCTCCCTTCACTTTCCTCTTTAGCATCTCTCTGTCACCCCTCTGTCCTGCTCCTTCCAGCTCTGAGTGGGACATGAGGCCTTATGCAGCATCCTCTGCCTAGCATGTGCTAGACTGTGTTGGGTGCTGGGAAAATGAAGAAGACTAAGGCAAGGTTAGTAGGCCCCTAGGCTCTCACGGTCTAGGAGGGGACAAAGATCAGTCTGAGATGAACAAGCTAGTAGATTAGGGGACAGAGATTGTCATGGGTGAACAATGACAATAAGTGTGATAAACCTATAAATGAGACATGTACAAAGTGATGTGATAGAAAAGGCAGGTAAACCAGATCTGGCTGGCGTGGGCTGAGGGAAACTTCTCAACAGCAAAGGTGGATACAGTTTCAACAGTCAAGGAAAAGAAGGAAAGGAATACAGGGTAGAGTTGATGTATCTGTGCAAAGACACCAAAGTATGAAATAAATAGCGAGAAGGTTCAGTATGTCCAGTACAAGTCATGAGGTGAATGTTTAAAACTAAGCTGAGGACGTTGATGGGGCTTGCTTGTGAAGGGTATAGTATGCCCTGCTAAGAGTTTGGACTGCACTCTTTGCCAAGAGGGGGACTAGTAAAGGTTTGTGCTTTTTTTTTTTTTTAAGAAAATAACTCAAGTAGAATATATTCCTCTGTGCTTGCTCATGCTCTCTCTTCATCTCTCTCTCTCTCTCTCTCTCTCTCTCTTTCACACACACACACACAGTTAATAGATTTACTGTTTCCTAACATATGAGTTTCGAGTAAACTGGTCCTACTCTGTTTATTCAATTTTGTTCACTATCACTCTCTTGATCCCTCTAACCAGTTAGCCCATCCCCCCCACCTAACAATGAGCTCTTGTTTATGTCACTTCCCTTGCCTGAGAAGAGACCAAGGCCTATGTCTTCCCACAGAGTTTTCATACAGTCCTCACAGTCTATACCATGGCTTTTAGAATTTTATGTTGTCTTTTATTTAGAATTTTACTGTTTTCAAATTATTTGTGTTCCTCTTATCTCCCCTCCTAAACATAAACCCTCTGGTTGTTGGAGAGTAAGCTTCATTAGATGAAGGATCACACAGTTCATATTCACCTCTGTTCCCCATTCTGAGCTTATAATAGATGCCCAATGAATGCTAATTCCCTAAACACACACAATTGTAATCAAGAACATTTTTGTTGAATGTCTGCCTCCTCCATTCCATGAGGGCAAGAATTTTTGTCTCTTCTACTCACTGATGTTTCTCGAGTACCTAGAACAGTGTGTGGCACATAATAGACAATAAATACTGTTGAATTCATTGTGTGTTAGGATGTCAAGGATTTTGTCTTTGTCCACTCTCCTTAACACAGTAGAAGCATGATAAATTTATTGGATAAATGAGGCCAAGATCATGTCTTATATAGTTTTTATACCACATCACACTGTTGAGCACATAGTAGACACTCAATACATATTTCTTTCTTTTTTTAATTTTTATTTATTTATGATAGTCACACACACAGAGAGAGAGAGAGGCAGAGACACAGGCAGAGAGAGAAGCAGGCTCCATGCACTGGGAGCCCGACGTGGGATTTGATCCTGGGTCTCCAGGATCACGTCCCGGGCCAAAGGCAGGCGCTAAACCACTGTGCCACCCAGGGATCCCTCAATACATATTTCTGATTGATGAATTGGAAATGAAGCAAGCTTGCTACTGAACTTTTTATTATCAGGAGCACAATTCTGCCCTTTATAACTGACAAGGTTTTAATAATTTGCTTGTGAACACAAGGAAGAAGCCCTTTCTACAGCATCTAAAAAAATTATTTTACAATCACTGATTTTTCAAGGATGAAAATGTCCACTCTGAGAGGAGGGAGAATGTGGAAAGCTGGTCTGCACTATGTTAGAATACTCTTGTTACCAGATACTAAAGAGAAAGCTTGCTTAGTAAAGCATATCCCTCCATCAGAGGTCACTGGGAAACAGCTTAGCAACAGCTATAACCTTGCCATGCCATGCACAGATCATCTAGGTTTGCTTAAACAGCCTCTCACTAAAGCCTCTCTAAGCATGTTTTCCCTCCACTCTTATTACAAGAAATCAGTCTTGATTCTTCAGGCAAAAGTGCATGGTAATTTTTTGTAGACAACATAATCTTATCAGAAACTGAAGTCCATAGAAGTTAGATCATCAGTGAGAGTTTCAAAGTGTGTTTGACCCTGTGTATATGGATGGCAAGGCAACCCAGAGTTGGGAAGTACTAAGGAATCACTGGGGAAATCTCTAGAGAATGTCAAAGTCAGCTACACTCTTCCCTTCTCCTTTGAATTTGTGAAATTCCTTTTCATTCAATCCTGATGTCATGTTGAGTCATAAAAAAGAAGTGTTCTTCAGTACACCACATTTCTGGAGGCCCTTCAGCCAGTCTCTGTTAGTCATTACTATACTCATGGGCTCTGGGCCAGCGCCATTCACACTTTCCCCCTGTTCTGTGGCAGACGGACTGTTTGCCTCTAATCCTTGTGTTCTTTCTCCCCTACCTCTCTAAAACCCTTCTCTGAGGGAGGAATAGCTTATAGCTTTGAGGATAATATAGCTTTAAGGAAACTTTTGGCAGATGCGGATGTCCTAACATCTGGGCAGTGTTAACAGAATCCCGGAGGCCCGGACAGACGAGCCACTCGTTCTAGGAATGTTAAAATAGAAGTTTTTCCAACTGATGAGAGGAGCAGAAAGGAAGGAGAAAAAGAAGAGAGCACCAAAAATCTATAAAACAGGTAAGATCTGCTGCTTAACCCTCCACACTATACTACTTCATTTCACAACCATGGGGGTTAATGAGACCCAGGACATGAGCAACATGACTGGGGGGGGGGGGCTTCTTTTATGAAACTGGATCATATCCTGCTTGCCATTTGAGTCATGACCTGGCTGCCGATACAGGTTCCCACTACCTTCCCGGCCCCGGCCCGCAGCAGCCGGGCAGGCTCTGAGAGTTAGGTTTTCAGTCTCAGATCAGGGGAGGAGGCAGGCAGGGAAGCAGTCACAGATGCAGAGTAGTGGGTCTAAAAAGGACAGCCCCTGCTCCAGAACCAAGGAGAATGCGTATGTGACAAGGGTCAGTGATGAGTTTATCTAGCTGTTCATTTTCCTTGATCTCTCTTTAATCTCTCTTTTCTTGTCCTTTTGTTTATTCTTTCTGCTTTTACCTCTTTCCTTCAACCCTGGCAGATTTTTTTTTCTTTCTTGCTTCCTTCCCACACCTTTCCACTTTCCTTGCCTCCTTCACTTGTTCTCAATTTTGTTTTCTATCCTGCTTCCTCTCCAGTCTCTGGACAAAATCTGAAGCCAAGTAGCAATAAATTGGAAAATGAATTTTTGCCATTCTTGGACTTCTCATGTCCCTTAGGGACTCTGGCCAGAATCTGCCATCTTTTTGTTTCTCCATTTCTGGGACTGACTCCTCCCCTGAGCATTGCATTTCATTGAGAGCATGTTGGGTAAATGGGTGTTTGCTGAAAAGTTCAGTGGCCAGTTTATACCAATGGGCAGCAAGTTTTAATACTGTCCTGTATGAAGTATTTGCCTACTGGGAACCACAAAACTCTCATCCCATTAGAGTGAGGACAGGACAGGAAGTGAGAGGGCAACTGAAGCTTGCTTACCCTCTCCTCACGTACCTCAATAGGTTTTTCCCAACCTCACTGACCTCCTGCTGCCTCAGCAGAATAAAACTAGAAGGTTAGGCTGGACTTGAAAGCCAAAAGCCACTACCAAACCACTAAGTCTCAAAATCCAAAGCTAAGAAAAGAGCCAGGCTATAGTTAATGGCCTAAGAGACTAGAAACAGGAAACATCTAGTTCTGTCTAATATGAAGTCGGGCATAAATAATATCTAATATATATTGATTGCTTTCCCTATGTGCCAGGCAATAATCTATTATATAGGTAGATATTATTATTATTCCCATTTTATAGATAAAGAAACTGAGGCTCAGAGAAGTTAAGGAAGTTGTCCAAGACCCCATAGCTAACATGGACAGAATTGGATACATAAACAGATCTGTGTGACTCCAGAGTTCAAGCTCTTGGTCCATACACGCTAATGCTTTCCCAGACCAGTGACTAGGAAATACTAGTTAAATGGATGAAACCATCAATTGGCAGCTTTTAGATCACAGAATTCCCTCTTGGTTCTGTATGACTTTATGTTGGCCCTTTCCTGATCTTGATTCCTCCATGTCCCTCTCTATAACTTGGGCAATGAAACATTTGCATCTGATCTTACCAGGGTTAATTGAGAATTGACTGTTGTTTTATGTCATCCTCCTCCTGGGAGGAAAAGATTTCGAAATAACAAATAGAATCTTGTTATTCTGTAAAGTGGAAGATCCGTACAAAGGGGACAATATAACCGGCATTCAATAATTTAAAAATTTCTCTTCTTCCTCACAGATCCTGCATTTCTGCTTCTTTTCACTTGAGGAAGTTAGTTCCCTGTTGGCTGATCCTGAAAGATATTTTCCTTTTCCCTGGTACTTCTGGTCACATTTCTCTATTCTTATCTCCCTAACCTCCTCTTATCCTGACTCCTTTCAAGGATGGCCGGTCAATTAACCCAAAGAGGAGCCCTATGTCTCCTGCTCTTCCTCACTCCAGCAGTGACACCAACATGGTATGCAGGTAAGTGAAGGACCTGTTGGCCATTATTTCCAAGGAAGGCAGGACCCAGACTCAGTCCTGGAGAAGGGGGAATTAGACTGCAGTAAGAGACACTGAAATTAAATAAATAACTATTTGCAACAACAAAGATGGTTAATCATTGCAACTGGCTACCAAGGGAGGCTTTGGAGGCAAACAAGAGATGTTTGAAAACAGGCTACATCAGCACAAAAATGAGAGAGTTGGACAACATGGTATTTGAAGCCATTGTCTTACTTGCCTCTGCACTCAGCTTCCTCTCTCTCTCTCCTTTTCCCCTTCTCTCTCTCTCCCTCCCTCTCTCTCTAGACCTTACTTATAGGACAAGACTTTTATGGTCCCTTTCTGCCAAAGATGTTAATGACAATACAGATCAATTCACTTAAACAGGAATTCCCTGGTCTCTTCTGGCTCATTTCTTACTTCAGAAGGGATGGAGATTTCTGGATTCTTGAATGTGTCATCCTTTGCCCCTAGGAGCTGAAGAGAACAGACTCAGTGAGGAGAGGGAAAGGGGGAGGGGGAGAAATGAAGGAAGGATAATGAGGTGGCAGACAGAGGTTTTTGTTGGGGCCCAAATGGCATTTCAAGTGCTAAGAATATTCTGTGGCCTGCAGTGTCTGCCCTCTTGGGGGCTGGGAGGAGTAGGCGAAGGAGTTAGACCCAACCAATAGAGTAAGGAAAATATCCAGAGATGAATAAATAACAAACTGCTTCAATCACAGCCACAGTCATTGCAGCTAAAATTTTCCACATGCCCTTAGCTCCTGGTGGAGGCCTGTGGCAGTAACTCTGTTTGTCTGAAACAGCTGCACCAAGCTTTCAAACAAATATGCAAACTTCTTCCCCTCTTTGGCTTAACCTGGCTTTGTAGGAAGTGAAGAACAAGGGCTGATGCTGAGATAAAGAAATTCAAGTCAAGCCCTTGGCAGAGTACACACTGTTTGGAGTTAAAGAACCCCCAGGTCTCCAGGAAATAATATGTGCAGCTGCCCTTGCCAAACTCCCTCTAGTTTCAGTTCAAGTACCTAAGACCAAAATCCAGCTAAAGGCCAGAGAACTAGGGAGTAGAGATTAAATGGCTCAAGGCCCAATTTTGGACACCTGTAAGAAACCTCATGCAGGACAAGGGCCTTTACCTAAGCTATTGGAGTCCTGAGGACAGAGCAGTTTAAAACAAACAAACAAAAACTTAGTCTCATTCAAAGCTTTCTGAGAGCTGCTTGCAAGGGTGGCACTCTCCACTTCCATAAGAATCATGAGGTTCCTTCTGAGGAGCCCAGGTTGGTGAGGTCTCTCACAGCCCTACAAACTTACTAATTCTGTCTTCTTCTGTTCTTAGAAGGCTAGCTACATGATGGGAGAAATTTAGAAATATTTTTATAATCCTCCCCTATATCAACTAGCTCAGCTGTCTGAGCTTTCTCTACTCATTTGTCCCTTCATTCATTCAACAACTATTTACTGACCACTCTGTGCATCCAACATTGTTTATTCTTAGCTATAGCTTTGTCCTCAAATAGGAATGACACAGAGAAAGGAGCCGAGTGTGGATTCAGGACTAATCAGAAAAAGGATCCAGGAAAAATCAGCAGATGTTGGGAAGGGTTAAGAATATTAACCCTTAATTAAAGTGAACAGTGGGTTATAAAGTGTGGATTGGCGTATCTATGTAGTTCAGGAAGTCAGATTATATTTGTTACCATAAGCCAAGCATTAGTGTGGATCTTAAAATAGTTTTCAACTATTAGTTACATTTCCAACCATACCTTTGTGAAGGGCAGTGCTTAGAGGGTCTGGCAATAGGTACTATGGAATTTGGAGGGACCCAGTAACAGACCACACAGTAATCTCTGACTGATGCAAAGGAATTGAGGAATGCTGCCCAAACCTCTCTTCCCCAGTGCTGAAAAGGAGTAAGCGGATAGAACAAAGTGGGGAGGGTGCCCCTCTGTCTTCTTATATATCACCTCGGTATCTTAATATTTGCAAAATAAAATACCCCAAGAAAGGCAAAGAGAGGAAATGGAAAGGCTTAAACTGGTATGGTGGCCTAAGCCCATTCCTATCACGATGCAAACGTGGCCCTAGTCCAGCTACCTCTGCACCCTGCTGGAGACTAGAATTATCTGACTGAGTCTTCCTCTCAGCTTTCCTACATCCCCTGTAATTCTGGAATGAGAGAAATTGCGTTGTGGCCTTTGATCCCACACACAGGGTAAAAAAGCTGGATTGCAAGAAAGAGCTTGGATTTTTTTCCTCTGCTGGATATTGTCCAAAGCTTTCTCCATCTGCCATCTTTAGCAGAGTATCTGAGTTTGGTATCAGGGGATCAAACCACCCTGAGCTGGAAGGCCCACTCTGCTCCTTCCTAGCTGGGAGAACTTGGGCTACTCCTTTAACTCCTCTGAGCCAGTTTCTTCATCTGTATATCAGAGAACAATAAGAGTGTCTACCTCACTGAAATGTTAGAGTGACATAATACAATAACACGTGCAATGGGCTGAACACAGAATACAAGTAAGTACGTGCTGAGTGACGTTAGCAGTGGTGTTGGTACTGCTGCTGTTGTTGCTACTGCTATCAAGCCATAGGCTTCTGACACTTCTGTTTGCTCTTCTGGTAAACAGAGGCTTCCTCCCTGCTGGGCATTTCTTCACAAGTGAACACTGGAACAAGAGTGCTGGGACTAATCCTTTAGGGAATCACACACATCTGGTCTCCTGTTTACAGAAGCTGTGAGGCTTTGAGGCTAATACTAAACTGAAACAGCTGACAGGAATTCCATGCCCCACAAAGAACCCTCCCATGTGGGAAGAGAGCGAGCAAGGGAGAGGAAGCCTAAGGAGAAATATAAGAAAGCCAAGAAAGGAACCGAACTGGGAAAACAGGAAAAAAAAATAATAAAGGGAAAGAAAAAATGAACTCGTTCCTCTGGAATGAAGGCAAACCAAGAAGACATGATTTCATAAGGCAAACTTTCAGTTTGATTCATTCCCTTGTTCATCAAGTTGGAATGGTTTCCCAACACCCCCCACCACCCAGTCTTGGCTTGTGGGGAATGGAGGAGCTTCATCATCTAGTCCTCTGCTCCACTCTTTAGTGCAGAGAGCCCGTGTCTCTTTCCAGAGAGGAGGCAGACAAGCTTGTGGTCTGAGTGTTTACACAGGCCAAAGGGCTCCAGCACTAAAACCCAGGGCTGTCCTGAAAGCACACCTTCTCCTGGAAATGAGGAATTGTTTTCTGACACTGACATGGCTGGTTGCTCTATTCGTGTGCATTCATTAGGGCTCAGAGAGGCTGGAAACAGAGCTTCCTGAAACTTGACTCCGGAAAGGACTAAGTTGTATTCCAATTAGTTTGTATTCATGACTGATTTCCTGCCGTCTGGTGGAACACACTGTTTAGTCTGCCAGACAGCCACAGACCTGCCCCCACCAGGGTCTGGGCCACTTAACAGAATGGGGGTGGATTGGGAATGTTCACCAGCTCAGCAGCTCCCTGCTAAAGCTTCTGCTAATTAGGGGAACAGGAAATTTCTCCAAAGGACTCTGCCTTCTTTTTCCTACAGACCAGGACAAACTGCTCGAGGCATGAAACTATGCTCATTCCCACTTGCCTTTTGAACCCTCCCTCGGCTTTGGCACGCCACTCCTAGCAATGGCAACCAGGTGGCAAAAGGGTGGTCCCCTGTGGGCTAGTGGGAGGTTGAGGAATTGTTTATCTCTGGGGACCATGAGCAGGCCTATCACTAGTGGGGAGACTCTTACTCAGACTAATTTTTTCCTCCTACCCGGGATGACAGCCTATCCTCAGAGCTTGGTCAACAGTATCTCAGCAAGACCTTGTATTGTATGTTGCATCAAGGAAATGGGTCAATTATAGTCCAGATTGGTGGGATTGATGGATAGTTGAGAAGTTCATTTTTTTTTCTTTTGAATGGAAGCTTTTTGTGCTACCAGAAAGTCACTCCCACCCCTACAACCAGGAGTTCACCTTCTGTGCACCTGAGATATTGAGATTTACATACAATAGTTCTGCTGCCTTACAAGGCAGAATTTTCCCCCACTAAATATCCACCTGGCTCCCTCCCTATAGAGTGCTACGTCCTAAGGAAGGGACCACATTGGATAGGGGAAGACTTGGGAAGGACTTGAGTGAGAAATTAGTATGTCATCTTGGTATTATCTTCTTCACTGTAGGTTCAGGCTACTACCCAGATGAAAGCTACAATGAAGTATATGCTGAAGAGGTCCCACACGCCCCTGCCCTAGACTACCGAGGTAAACCTCCTTGCTTCTCAGGCTCAGGAAGGGCCTTTTCTAGCCTGAGACGTAGACCCTCCCTGAAGCATGCTCATCCAGCTTGGCTCATGTGTGCCAAAACTGCTGCTCAGGGAATCAGACTGTGATTTCCAATCATGACCTTGGTTACTGACTTGCTGTATGACCTTACCCCTTTAGCACTAAGGTTACCCAACTATTATTAATCAGTAAGTATTGACTGAATACCTGCTATATGCCTAATCCTGTTCAGGGTAAACCTGTGGATGATACAAAAATCTAAGGTAAGGTTTTGTCCTCCTCAAGGAGCTTATATTCTGCTGGGGGCAGGATGGGAGTGGGAGATGGGTGAGAGGGAAATAAAATTAGCACATGTAGGGCCAGTAAGTGTGAAACTAGTGGTAGCAGTAAATGTGAATAGGGGTTAAGAAAAAGAAGTCATGGAAAGGATCTTGAAAGATGATATTTAGATTAGGCCTTGCATGATGGGTGGATTTTTGAGAACTAGAGAGGGAAGAGAGGGCTCTCAGCAAAGCAGTTGGCTGGAGATATAGAGGTAAGAACAAAGCAACCAGAGGAAGGAGCTAAGAAGAAACCAGCCTGGCAGGAGGAGATGGGATGTGGAGGAAGTAGGAGAAAATCGGAGAAGGACAAACATTATATGTTCTCATTCATTTGGGGAATATAAATAATAGTGAAAGGGAATAGAGGGGAAGGGAGAAGAAATGGGTAGGACATATCAGAAAGGGAGACAGAACATAAAGACTGCTAACTCTGGGAAATGAACTAGGGGTGGTGGAAGGGGAGGAAGGTGGGGAGTGGGGGTGAATGGGTGACGGGCACTGAGGGGGGCACTTGACGGGATGAGCACTGGGTGTTATTCTGTATGTTGGCAAATTGAACACCAATAAAAAATAAATTTATTATATATATATATATATATATATATATATATATATATATATATATATATATAAAGAGTGAGACAGAAATTAGGAAAAGCTCCATGATCTAGGAACCCTTCTTAGTTCAGGCAGGAAAAGTATCTGTGAAGAATGCCAACTAGGGAGGGACTCCTGCATTAGAAAGGAAGTAAGACCAGGTGATATCTAGTATCTCTTCCATTTCTAAGATTCTTTGTTTCTATGCTTTCCAAGCCATGCATTCCCTTCCATTCATTATTCAATAAATATTTGAGTACCTACTATGTACCTCCTCTGAAATATTTATTTCTCATATGGACCACTTATTTGGCATTCATTATGTACTGCTCTTTTGGTTTACTTTTTGTTAATCTCAGCAAAATCGTTACCTGGTGGATTTTTTTTTTGTATCGTTTTTTATTGGAGTTCGATTTGCCAACATATAGTATAACACCCAGTGCTCATCCCGTCAAGTGCCCCCCTCAGTGCCCGTCACCCAGTCCCCCAACCTCCCACCCACCTCCCCTTCCACTACCCCTTGTTCGTTTCACAGAGTTAAGAGTCTTTCATGTTCTGTTACCCTCACTGATATTTCCCACTCATTTTCTCTCCTGTCTCCTTTATTCCCTTTCACTAATTTTTATATTCCCCAAATGAATGAGACCATATAGTGTTTGTCCTTTTCTGATTGATTTATTTCACTCAGCATAATACCCTCCAGGTCCATCCACGTTGAAGCAAATGGTTGATATTCATCATTTCTAATGGCTGAGTAATATTCCATTGTATACATAGACCACATCTTCTTTATCCATTCATCTTTCGATGGACACCGAGGCTAACCTCCACAGTTTGGCTATTGTGGACATTGCTGCTATAAACATTGGGGTGCAGGTTAACAGAAAGAGCCATATATGATACCCCTGGAGAGCTATGTAAAAAGTAGTGCTCAAGAAATGTTTACTGGCTGGTTGGCACCCTGGGAGCAGAAGCTAGATTGTAGGGAACTGTAAATGGGAAAAGTGGATAGGAAAAAGCAACAGATGCAGAAGATTCTTTCAGAGGGTCCAGCAGCCCTATGATGAATATTAACCTGCCTAATTGGTTGTTTTTAAATGTTATAAAGCCCCTTAGAAAAACATAAGTGACATGGTGGCCTTTGGCCTTGAGGTCAAGTGTCTCATGGCTCTTTTTGGAACTTGGTCTCAGGACATTAAACTAATTGAGTGAGGTTATCACTGGGAGGGGTGGCTGGGAAAGTACAACCTGAGATCCCAGTCTCCCTTGTAAAATCTTTGTGTTTTTACAATAGCTCTGCAATTCTGGTGCTTGAGATTTTCTATTTAAAAAAAAAGTCTGTCAGCAGTGTGTTGTTGCTTGAAGAAAAATGAGCTGGTGGCTCAAACCCAGACGCTTATTTAGGGAATATCATTCCCAGGGCTAGATATATTTTGCACATGCAATTTCATATAATTCTCAGAACGGCGCTTTGAAACTGGCTTATTATCCCCATTTTACAGATCAGGAAACTTAGAGAAGGTAAATTTAAATTTAGAGTTGCAGAGCTCTGAGGTGGCAGAGCAGGAATTTAAACCCAGGTGGGTCTGTCTGACTGCAAAGCCACACTCATTCCATCTCTTTCATCAAAAATGTAACCCATCGTTTAAAAAAAAAAAAGAAAAAGAAAAAGAGTGAACTAGTAAAAGCCAGATCATGATTTTAGAGCAAGGTAACCATGTAGTTTGGTGCCATTTTCACTGATCTTGAACTTTCTTTATTCCCTAATCCTGACTCGTGGCATGGAGTCAGAAATCCTTCTCTGAGGTATGCCCTCAGTCTTCTGGAGGCACTGCTTTCCCAGCATATTGCTTTGGCCCCGGGCAAGCTGGTAACTCTGTCTGGGTTATCTGAAGATAATCACAGACAAGGCCCTTTCACCTCTGTTGCCAGCACTTTGTTTTCTTATAATCCCCCCAAAAGAGATAGGCAAACAGCTGCACAGAGAAGAGGACACGGGTCTGAGTTTCAAGTCCCAGCCCCTCCACCTTCTCACAATTTCACCCTGGACAAACATATTGTGTGCCAGTCGTTGTGCTATGTATTTTATAAATGTTATTTTATTAAAATAAATTGCATGCTTGCTATGTAGTGATATGGAAAGATCTCTAAAACACATTAAGTTTATTTTTAAAAGCATTGGTGGAAACAGCATAATATACTACTCTGTGTTAAAAGGAGGGGGTAAAGGGAATCTATAGCAAAATTTGCTTTATATGCATAAAGAAACAATAGTGGTTCTTTATGGGGGTACTAAGAGAGGGTGGACATGGGAGCAGAGGTGGGACAGAAACTTTTCACCGTGTAACTTTTTATACTTTTTGTGTTTCAAATCATGTGGTTGTGTCACCTATTCAAAAACGTAAATGTACGCTTCAAAATAGCAACCTAACATGCTGCAGTGGTAGATACTGTGATTAGAAAAAATATGGGTTTTGAAACTAGGCAAAGCTTTTCAAATCCCAGCTCTGCCCCTTCCTTGCTGAGGGACTCAAGGGCAAGTTACTTCCCCATTGGCAAAATAGAGACAAACACCTACCTACCTCACAGGGCTGTTGGGAACTATATGAAATGAGGGATGTGAAAATTTTAAAAAATGTTCAAGCATTATGCCCAGCACATGGTAGATACTCAATAACAGCTAACACATTTCCCACCAGACATTTTTACCAAGCAATATTTAGCCACATTCTTAGTTTCAGTTTTCCAAGAGCATTCTTTGGGTACAGTTGTTCAACCAAGTGTAAATCTTCATAACTGTACTGTCACCTCTCCTGTATGTCTTCATCTACTCCACAATAATGGTCTGAAAGGCATTGTCACATGCCTCACTTCCATATAGTGTAGCCACCAGTTACCTTGCTCTACCAGTCTGGTAACTATACCCAAAGAGGAAATGAGGTCAATCTTGAATTACTTGTTCTTGAGGGCACCTGGAGATAACTACTTCTCTTTCTAACTGCTCATAAGCCTGTGTTTAAATATTCTAGAAGCCTTTGCTATCAGTGCTGTCAGCCTCACCAAGCTGTAGTTCCCAGAGGTTGCCTTCTTTCTTCTGGGGAATGTACAACACTGTGACCATGGTCAATAAGCATACTTGAAATTTGCTAGAAGACTACATCTTAAGTGTGGTCACTACAGAAAAAAAAAAGTTAACCATGTGAAATTATGGATGTGTTAATCTACTTGATTGCAGTAACCATTTCCCAATGTATATGTATATTAAAACATCACAATGTACACCTTAAATATATATGATTTTATTCGTCTATTGTATCCTTAATAAAGCTGGGGCAAAAACTAAATTGGAATAGTGTTTTTGCTCTTTTCCAGCCTTCCAATGTGTTTTCTCTATGCTAAGATTCCTCTGGGCCAGCAAATTTGAACTTATTTGCAATAACTAGGCCCTCTCTTACCATCTCTGCATTTATCCTGAGCTTTATATTTCCCTTTACTACACTTGCTCAATCCATTCATTCCAATCAGATGTATATTTTCCTTGATAGAATATAGGTGAGCAAGAGAATGGAAGTGACTGTTGGGGTCCCAGTCTCCCATGTAAAATCGTGTTGTTTCCACCACCCCTTGTGGTGACAGGTACTGAGGGGGGCACTTGATGGGATGAGCACTGGGTGTTATGCTATATGTTGGCAAACTGAACTCCAATAAAAAATATACAAAAAAAGGAAAGAAACTTTTGCCACATATAATCAATAAAACAGGTGTTATATAAAAAAAATAAAATCGTTGTGACATATAATCAGCAGCTCTGCAAGTATAGTATTTATGAGACTTTCTGTAATTTGGAGATGGTGCTCCAGATGGCAGTCATGTATCACAGGAACAGGCTCAAAACTAACACTGGAAGCCATAAGCATGTTGTTGCTTAAAGGATAGTTTTCCCAATATCTTCTGTCTTCATTCACCAGCTGCCCTCAAGCAGAGGTTCCTGGCTTTTCTCTGTTCCTTTAGCTCCTGATGCCCTTTAAAAAAAAAAAAAAGCCTCTTTTTGTCTGTTAGGATTTGGGAACCGAATGAGCTCTTATGGGGCTTTAGCCTTTCCAACCCCAGGCTAAAAGATCTGTGTCATCCTATGTATGCCATCCTTGGGCATGTGGCCTCTGCCTGTTTATATGTGCTCCTTTAAAATCTGAACCTCTTGGGGACGCCTGGGTGGCTCAGTGGCTGAGCATCTGCCTTCCGCTCAGGGCGTGATCCCAGGATCCAGGATTGAGTCCCGCATGGGGCTCCTTTCGGGGAGCCTGCTTCTCCCTCTGCCTGTGTCTCTGCCTCTCTCTCTCTCTCTCTCATAAATAAAGAAAATCTTAAAAAAGATTCTGAACCCCCTGAAGAGTCATTTATTTTTGTGTAGCCAACGAGACGTCTTTCTAATGTGTTTATTACTTAAAGGGCTCTATTACCTTTTGTGCTCAGTACTGAACTGGGATCTTACTTTCATTCCTAAGCAGCCTTCTTTGGTATCACGTTCCCTTCCTCTCTCTAGCTTATACATTTATGTTATACATTTTTTAGTCATTTTAAATTCCCATACTGTAAAATTCATTCTTTTTGGGGTACAGTTCTATGAGGTTTGACAAATGCATATAGTCAGGTAACCACTACCACAGTTCCCTCACCTCAGAAATTGCCCCGGGATACACCTTTGAAGTTGTCCCCAATCTTTTCTCCTGTTCTCTGGCAACCCCTGATCTGTCCCTGTATTTTCACCTAATCCAGAATGTCACATAAATGGAATCCTACAGTATGCAGACTTTTGAATCTGGCTTCTTTCACTTCACAAACTGCATTGGAGATTCATCCATGCTCTTGCATGTGTCAGCACTTCCTTCTTTGGAATGGATAAACCACAGTTGGTTTAACCATTCAGCCACAGGACATTTGAATTGTTTCTAGCTTTTGTTAATTATGAATTAAGATATTTTAAACATTTGTGTGCAGCATTTTGTATGAACACAGGTTTTCATTTCACGTGGGTAAATACATAAAGTGGGATTGCAGAGGCGTGCAGGAAGTGTGTATTTACCTTTACAAGGAACTACCAAAATATTTTCCAAAGTGGCAGTATCATTTTGTATTTGCCTCTGCGAGGTATGAGAGTTCCAATTTCTCTCCATCCTCACCAACACTTTTATATTTTTTAAGTATAGACATCCTAATGGGTGTATAATGGTATCTTATGGTGGTTTTAATTTGCATTTCTCTACTGACTAATGATGCTGAACATCTTTTTATGTACTTATTTGCTTATCAGTATATATATCCTCTTCGGTGATATGTCTGTTCATGTCTTTTGCCCATGTTCTAACTGGATTGTTTGCTTTTTTACTGTTGAGTTTCGAGAGTTCTTCATATATTGCAGCTACCTGTCCTTTGTCAGATATGTGGTTTGCAAGTATTTTCTCCCAGTCTGTGATTTTTTTTCCCCATCTATTATAGTGCTTTTCGCAGAACAAAAATGTTAAATGTTGACAAGGTTAAATTTTGTGGTGTTTTTCTTTCATGAATTGAGTTTTTGGTGTCATGTTTAAGATGTCTTTGTCTAGTGCTAGATCCCAGAGATTTTTCACCTATGTTTTTTTTTTCCTCAAAGTTTTGTAATTATTTTTAAGGATTTATTTATTTTTATTTTTATTTTTATTTTATCTGAGAGAGAGAGAGACCAAGATGGCAAAAGAGAGGGAGAAGCAGTCTCCCCGTGGGGATCCCAATGTAGGGCTCCATCCCAGAACCCCAAGATCATGACCTGAGCCAAAGGCAGATGCTTAACCAACTGAGCCACCCAGGCGCCCTTGTAATTTTATTTTTTACATTTGAGCCCATGATCCATTTTGAGTTAATTTTCATATAAGTTATAAAATTTAGGCTGAAGTTTTGTTTTATTTTGTCTTGTTTTGTTTGCCTTTGGAAGTTCAATTACTCCAGCCCCATTTGTTTCCTCCATTGAATTGCTTTTGCACCTTTGTCAAAAATCATTTTGATAGATATACTTGTATGGATTTACTTCCTGGGCTCTCGTTCTGTTCCATTGATCTATGTGTCTGTCTTTTCACCAATACCGCAATGTCTTGATTACTGTATGCCTAGCTTACTTTTCTTCTATTGCTACAGTCCCCCGATGGTGTTATACATTAAATATCCAGGATGGAGAAGCCACATGCTACTCTCCAAGGGGAGGGAATTATCACAGCAGTTTGGGTACTCGTTGTGAGTTCTCCTGTGACCGGGGCTTTCGACTGATCGGACGAAGGTCGGTGCAATGCCTGTCAAGCCGCCGTTGGTCTGGAACTGCCTACTGCAGGCGTAAGTGGTATGTGTGCATGTACTGATGTATGTGTGTGAGAGAGGCCAGCGATCCAGTCAGCCACTTGAGGGTATATGCTTGGAGGTGTTACTGTGCCCTCTGTCAAGTGCAAATTGAGAATTTTCCACAGGTGCCCTGCAGTCCCTTTCTCTATCCTAACATTCTAGCTCCTTTCCTGTCCCTTTGGTTATTGCCCAAGCAATATGGGCATTTAAGTAACAACCAGCCCTTCTGACTCAGAGGACCCAGGAGTACATATAAATTTTGGGCCTGGGGCCTGTATGAACCTAGGCTTTTCTCTGGAGCTCTCAAGGATGTGTGTGGTCTCAGATTTTTTCCTACTCATGGTAAACCGCTGTACTCCTTGCCCTAAGGCCTTAGAAGGCCTTGGCATTGAAGGTTTGACACATCTGCTATTTTTCATTCTCTTCTGAAAGTCAAGAAGAATCCCTAAGACTAGAATGTGGGAATACTAATACACACATTCTAAATCATGTCACCGTCAGCTCCCAAATCCCTACCTCTTATTCAAGCTCTACAGCCTACCCGTGTTTAGCAGCTGAGTGTTGTCTATCCATATGTCCATCGCTGAATGCCATTTACAAATGGACATCCAAAAAAAAATGGACATCCATGTGTGAGGGACCCCCTATTGGTCTCCTCAGGAGCTCACTCAATTCCTTAATTACTCCCAGGCTGCTTATAGACTAATGGGGTAGAAATGCAAACATGTGCACGTGAATGCAGTGAAAGTGGTTGCATAGCAATGAGCATTTAGAGAGAAATGGGACTGATCAGAGAAAATGCGGTGGAGGAAAAGGGGAAGCTTGATAGCCAGAAAGAAGGAAACCACTCCATGCCTCTATGTGATTATAAGTAATTTGTTTTAGGACTTAGATCCCATCATTTCCAAAATGAATGTGAATTGGGCTTACAAAACTAAAATAAAATGTCTATACATGAACCTAAAATCAGTTAAAAGAATGGAGACATACATATTTCCAGGTGCTTAGAATGAATTAATTACTATGTTAGAACACTGAATCCGGCTTTGTCCTTCCTTATAAGAGATAATACTAAGAAAACAGATTCATCTGAAAAGACTAACCTTTTTCCTTGGCCCTGATTTCAAGGAAGTTCTTTTTCTATAGGTCTTGTGGTGTCTAAAGCACATGGATTCCAGGCACTGAGCTGACTTGTATTCTTACCCAGATATAAGATGAGCCTGCTTCTGCATGAAAGTGAGCCTCAGCTGAGGGGTGCTGTGGTCACACCAAAATTATATTCAAAGGGGAGCTTTGAATTTGCTAAAGAGCATCTAGGATTTGAGGAACAAGATATGAAAACAGCTGCTGAGGCCCTAAATGAGCCCAGAGGTTTATATGCATTGTCTCTTAATCTGCACAACAATCCTGTGGAATATCCACATTTTACTGATGAAAACACTGAGACAGAGATGAGGTGATTTGCTCAGGCCACAGAACTAGTAAGAGGTGGAGCTGGGATCCAAACTTGGGTGTGATTCTGAGGCCCATGCACTTGGACAAGTAATTTACCTCTTTAAGACCTCTCCCCTCCAAGAGCATTGCTGTGTTTTAAAATATGAAAATAAAAAGGCAATTGGGCACAAGAATATAAGGACAGTTTAGCGTAGGGTTTTTTGTATTTTCAGCTGTCTCTGATATGGTTATCCCTGTGCTAGATGCCCAAGCATCACCTCCAGATAGTCCCACAGGCCACTGAGCTTGCCGCTTGGTTCTCTCTTAGAGGTGAGATGCCACGCACTGCCATTCATCACTAGTGGCACTTACACCTGCACAAATGGGATGCTTCTTGACTCCCGCTGTGACTACAGCTGTTCCAGTGGCTACCACTTGGAAGGTGACCGCAGCCGAATCTGCATGGAAGATGGGCGATGGAGTGGAGGCGAACCTGTATGTGTAGGTAAATGGCGGTCCTTCCCATTTGTCCTTCTACAAAGAGCCATCCTGGCATTATAGCCACAGAGGATGTGGAATTCTCACCACAGAAAGCATTCCTGTTCGCCATGAAGGTGGCACCCAGGGCACAAGCTTAACAAAGTGATCACTTCTCCTGGAGCTGGGCTTCCTTCCCTGGTTTCATTGAGCGTCTTAAACCGAGTACACCTTTTATTTACCCAGTAGTGTGGTACTGCTTCGCTGAGTTCCCTCCAGGGAAGGTCGGGGGCCCATGAGATAGCACTTGATTTCTGACCTTGGCAGACATAGATCCCCCCAAGATCCGTTGTCCCCACTCACGTGAGAAGATGGCAGAGCCGGAGAAACTGACTGCTCGAGTATATTGGGACCCACCCTTGGTGAAAGATTCTGCTGATGGTACTATCACCAGGTGAGTAATGGATTCCCCTTATACCTCCCCGCAGTTTTTCAGGCTGCCCACACCCAACTGCACAGGCTGCTGCCACAGTGATGATGTGCCCCAGACCCCAGTTCTAAGAGTCTCTTTCCTCAGTGGCTCTCTTCCTTGGTCCCATGCAGGGTGACACTTCGGGGCCCTGAGCCAGGCTCTCACTTTCCCGAAGGAGAGCATGTGATTCGTTACACTGCCTATGACCGAGCCTATAACCGAGCCAGCTGCAAGTTCATTGTGAAAGTACAAGGTCAGAAAGAAGTCTTCCATTTCTACATTGTTCATTATTCGTGCTCTGCCCTGACCCTCTACATGCCCACCACAACCCTCCCCACTCTGTGCCTGAAACAGAGGCCTCTTTTATATTGGGAGAGGGGGGGAAAAATTTTCACTTACACGGGGCTGTTCAGGAAGCTGCATTACATGTATACACGTTTCAGGAACCTTGACTCCCCAAGAAGACTTTCTTATTCTAAATCTATTTTTTTAAAGATTTTTGTTTATTCATGAGAAACATCCAGAGAGAGAGAGAAACAGAGGCATAGGCAGAGGGAGAAATAGGCTCCACGCAGGGAGCCCAATGTGGGACTCGATCCCAGGACTCCAGCATCACACCCTGAGCTGGAAGGCAGACGCTTAACCGCTAAGCCACCCAGGCGTCCCTCTCATTCTAAATCTAGATAAAATTCATGATGATACTCTGCATTTGTTTCTTTTCTTAGTTTTCCAATTATCAACTCTAAGCAGCCTTCATTCTCTTTCACCTCTGCTGAAATTGGTGGTGTTGGCTGTCTGATTCTTCCTTTTTGTGTCGTAGTGTATTGTTTTGATTTTTTTCACTATAAAAATAATTCATACTTGTCATTGAACATTTTGGAAATAAATATATAAAGGGGAAAAATCTATTACTCCATCATCCAGAGGCAATTATTGTTAATCTTCTGGTATTTTCCTCCCAGTCTTTTATCTACACATACTTTTTAAAAAATATATAGTTGAGATCATACTGTATATCCAATCTTAGATCACCCTTTTCACTTTCATTACAACACAAGTAGTTTTCTCATGCTTTTAAAAACTCTTCAGAAGTATTTTTAATGACAACATCATAACCTTCTAAGAATATATTTTGATTTGCTTAACAGTTCTACCACTTATGGGTATTTAAGTCTTCTCCAATTTATTTTTGATATTCAAATTAATTGTGTAAGGTGATCGTCTTTGTGCGGGGTGTCCACAAAGTCTGAAAACAAACTTTTTTTTTTACAGATTGATAGTCTTTTTTATGATAATATGTATACTTACTTGCACCTCCAGATTTTAGGAACACCTTCGTGTGCATTTCAGATTTAATTCCTTAAGAGGAAAATTCTGGCTCTGCCCTTGGCCACTGGAAACAGAGAAGCCGTTCATTCTGATCATCCTAGGTCTCCTGGTCTAAAAAACACAGCCCAGCCACCCTCTTAAACTTTTTTCCCTGGAAGAGATACCATAGCCCCTAACTTGAACTCCTTCCTGACAGTGAGACGCTGCCCAACTCTAAAACCACCACAGCATGGCTACCTCACCTGCACCTCAGCAGGGGACAACTATGGTGCCACCTGTGAATACCACTGTGATGGAGGTTATGAACGCCAAGGAACCCCCTCCCGGGTCTGCCAGTCCAGCCGCCAGTGGTCAGGATCACCACCCATCTGTGCTCGTGAGTGAAACCAGCGGCAGGGGGAGTAGACACAACTAATCAGGGCTACTTTGGAGGATCTGTCCTTATGGATGGTGCAGGAGTCCAATAGCAATGTGTATGATGTGGGAATGGGGTTTTATGAGTTGTGTTTATTCTAGGGGCTAATGTTCTCCCCAGAGAATACCCCTACCCGCCCCGCCCCCACCAAGTAGAAGGGTTCAAAATCTCCAAGTGTTCTTTTAGGATTTCCCCCAAGGAAAGGCAGAAACAAACAAAAGGGTCAACATGAAAGACTAAAAGTCCTCAAAGTGTTGTTACTATGCTAGCATGAAGGATGAGCCCTACTCTGACCATATGCTTTTGCCCTAGCTATGAAGATTAACGTCAATGTCAACTCAGCTGCTGGCCTTCTGGATCAGTTCTATGAGAAACAGCGACTCCTCATCATCTCGGCTCCTGATCCCTCCAACCGATACTATAAAATGCAGATCTCTATGCTGCAGGTGAGACCCACACCCTCATCAGGGCTTAGCTCCTTTACTTACCCCCTAAGCCTACCCCCATTATTCCCTTACCTTTTTCAAATCAAAAAGTTGCGCTTTCTGCAGCACAAACCTCATTTCCTCAAACTTTTTGTGGGCAACATTTGATCAGTTTTATGGTGGACAGATTTAGCACATTTTAAAAACTGCTATGTTTTTACTGAACCCAGACAGTCTGACTCCAGGGTATGTGTTCTTAACCACCATAGTAGCAGAATAGAAGGAAAAGTGTTGTGACATTTCAAAGGAAAATGAGGGAATTACATGACAGTTTTTAACATATTAAGAGTTACCTAGCCAAAGCCACTTGTGGGGGAGGGAGAGGTAGATGAGACACAACAGATATATCCACTGGGTTTTAGGAAAAGGTTTCTGAAGAGAATTCAGGGTATACGGACAGGACTAAGAGAAGTGGCTCTGAGGAGCTGCAAGGGACTAGATACCCAGGTAAGAGACAATGCTACTTAGGAGGATTTCTACAGGTTAAATCTTAGAAATTGCTAAATCAATATTCAGAAGCCCATGATGGCAGCAGCTTCATTAAAGGGATGACCCTGAGTGTCCATACCAAAAAAAAAAAAAAAAACCTAATTCCTCCAGCAACCCCGTCTCCCTGTCCCCTGCCAAAGAAAGGGCAGACAAAGACAATACCTCAGCTTGAACAGAAAGCAAAAACAAGAACAGGAACCAGCCAGTAAGGACAGTGATTCTGAGGGTAGGGTATGGACTAGAGGAGTAGCCCAAAGATTCAACAAGGAGTTGGGCACAGGGAGCCTTTACTGTTGCTTTAAGCCTCACTCTGGGTAACTGGCTTAGAGGCGACCCTGCAACTGACGAAGAGCCAGAGTAAGGTTCCAGGGTGTCCTGCCCAGTGTGAGAAAGGCAACAGAGGGTAATAAAGAGAGAGCACTGGCACTACTTTGGAGAAATCCTGGAGACTGAGAGAGGGCCCTGGCCATGTCACCTAGTGGTAAGGAGCATACACTTGGGCGGTATCAGCCCTCAGTTTGAATCTTGGCTCAGGATATTATTGTCCTGCAAATTTAGGCAAGTTACTTTGTCCCCCTACAGAATAAGAATGATCCCACCTATCTTGTTAGTGGTGTTATAAGGATTAGCTTATTCCTGCAAAGCATTAGGTATATGTGTTCCATAAACAAGAGCCATTATAATCATATCACCACAGCCATCTGTTAAGAACCTATGTAGTTTAAAGCCAATGCAATACTGTACAAGGAGAGATTATATTCCTGCAATGCATCAGTTACATTTTGCTTCTCTACACCACATGGTGTGACACGTTTGGTATGGTCTCATTAGAATAACAGAAATACTGTTAGGGCAAATGCTTTAGGAATGACAGAGGAAAGTGGTTGTTGAACCCCACGGTGTGATGGTTGGGGGAGAAGCCCCTCCTTTCCTACACTGCCTCAGTGTGGTCCCAGGAGGAATCAGTGAAGTAGCCTTAGATTTGAGTCTGAGAACCTATTCCACAAAACCTTCTCTTTTCTCCCAGCAATCCACTTGTGGACTGGACCTACGCCACATGACCATCATTGAACTGGTGGGGCAGCCACCTCAGGAGGTGGGGCGCATCCGGGAGCAACAGCTGTCAGCCAACATCATCGAGGAGCTCAGGTCCAGGCTGGAGGCCACAGGGAAGGGGTGGGCAGCAACCCCAGGCAGGACACTGGCAACAGGAAGGTTGGGGGAAAGTCAACAGACACTACTGTCTTGAGGCATGCCTTGTGTTTGAATCCTTTGGATGCATTAGATAAAACCAGAGAGTGGTAGAATATCAAACTTAAATGGGCAGAGGGAGCCTGTAAAAGACCAAGGACCAGGCTCGACCCCAAACTACCCGAAGACTGTGCTTTTATGAGGGACCTTAGGTGACTCCGAAGCACAGCAGGGCTGAGACACAGAACCCAAACATGACTCAGAGAAGAGAAGCCTCTGATTTCATCGCGCCATGGCCTCATCTCTTTTTCTTCAGTCTCCAAAGGAGCAAAATGCATCTTTAGGCACTAAAATCTGAATCTTACTCCTCTGCCCCTGGGCAAGGAGAAGACTACAGGTGACAGGTGGTAGGAGTTGACTTTTCTCGTCATCTATCCATTATCACCCCCTCCAAATGCCTCCACGTACACTCAGTGCCAATAAAGCTATCATTGCTTTCTGTTCTATAAACAATACCTGCCTCTAGGGTTCAGTCCCAGTGGGGACAGAGTCCCAGGTAGGAGAGAGACTGAGAAACATGCAGAGGAAGGAGATTGAGAACTTGCATCTACAGATAGAAGAGTTGACGGGGCAATATTAATCAACCTCAGGGCTGCCATGTACGGTTGTGCAGGTTATGTCCAGCCCAACTCTAGAAGACACTAGTCACATATTCCCACAAGGGAAGCAGAGCCTGGTATTAACAAAGTTGCTCCATCTGGGGTAAGAATGGGACAGCTTAGCAGAGAGTTATATGCAAAGGGACAGCAAGACTACAGTCTGAGCAGAGAAAAACAAAGGGGCTTAAGATCAGTAGTAGAGGGGATGGGGACAAGAGACCTGGTAGGGAAGGATCTAGTCCATGGGTAGAACTGTGAAAAGTGAGAAGGTAGTAAAGCTTGGTGGGATGAAGCCCAGACAAGGTCTCACACCTCGTGGGCTCCTTTCCTTAGGCAATTTCAGCGCCTCACTCCCTCCTACTTCAACATGGTGTTGATTGACAAGCAAGGAATTGACCGGGAACGCTACATGGAACCTGTCACCCCCGAGGAAATCTTTACATTCATTGATGACTATCTACTGAGCAACCAGGAGCTGATCCAGCGTCGGGAGCAAAGGGACATATGCGAGTGAACTGGAGCCAGGGCATGGATGGAGGTCAAGGGCAAAGTTCCCCTAGTCGGCTGAAACTGGGGCCTAATAAAAGGAGGAAATGGCTCCCCACGGTACTAGGGCCAGGACCCTGAGGTGGGTGAGATTCACCAATCCTGGGATATTCCCAGACGCCCTTTGTAGGGCTGTGTAATAGTTTCCCTAAGCAAGTTTCTGCTTTAAGTAGCACTCGAGGAGATAAGAAGCTAGGCAAGGACTTAGGACAGGTCCTGGTCAACGGGCTGGGGGGTGAAAGTCTTTTCCCAACCGGAGGCCTCTGCGCAGCTCTCCAAAGTCTTCCAGATAAGTAAATTCTCAATTCATTCACTAACCGGTTGTGTTTTAAATGGTTCCTCTACCCTGAGGCGACAGCAGAGGGCAGCACTGTCACAACAGATGACTGGGACATTAAAGCAAGTGTAGCTGGTTTTCTCCCCCTACAGGTTAACTCTATCATTGGAGGTGGTGGCAGCTTGAAAATATCCTTGAACTTGTCATTTGTCCTTTTAGGGTATTGGGTTACAAATGTTATGTTAACCACTGCTTCATCTAAGAGTAAGGAATATGCTGCAACAGGAGGCAGCTTAAAGAAGAAGAATCAGGCCAGAGCACAATGTTTTGTCCTGGCCCCTCCAGCTGGCTCACAGGCAACAGCCTCTTCTTACTGAGCCTCCAGTTCCATAACAAAAGGCAGCCAGGGCAGTCCCTTCCTCAGAGAAGCCCCCAGCTCATGATCTAGGGAACCTGGAAACCACCACTCCAAGCCTCTGTAAAACTAGTGGAGAAGGTAAAAAAAAAAAAAAAAAAAAAAAAAAAAAAAAAAAAAAAAAAAAAAAAGGTATTCTTCCCATGCTGCTTAGAACCTTCTTCTTTTACACTCATGGAATGCAGGGTCATGGTTAAGACTCAGCAGCTTTTCTCCTTCAGCTTGGCCTAGGGGATCACCAGTGGAAAATTAAGGGAGAGAAGAAAGCAGGCTGAGTGGAGAGGCAGAGCTAATGCTTAAGCACTCACCACGTACCAGGTACCATTCTAAACATTCCATCCATTGACTCTGAAACCTTCACAACAACCTTATAAGGCAGGTACTGCTATTAGCCTCATATCACAGATGAGGGAATGGGAGCACAGAGAGGTTAGGCAACTTGCCTAAGATCAGACAGCTAGTAAGTGACAGAGCTGGGATTTAAACACCAGCAGTCTGGCTCCAGTCAGTGTTCTTAATTATTGTACTGGACTGCCTCTATTTTTTCTATATTTCACTTAAAGACAGCTGATTGCTCCCAGCAAAGACAGCAGTTTCACCTTCTATATATAATCCTACTCAGACACAAGACTCAGGAGTGGGCCCAGGAGGAAAAGGAAAATGGAAGGCTCTCGACCAAGAAAATTCACTCTCCAAAGAAGAGGGATGGGACATAAATCACAAGCCCAGAACATATGGGGGTAGTAGTGAATCAGAGAGAGGCTGTTTCCACTGTAGGCTTAGTGGAAATCTCACTTATAAAATGCAAAATAAAATGTTAGCCAGTTGCTGAGTGGAACAGGGCATGGAGTGAATGATCAAACGTGAAGAAAAAAAAAAGTCCCTTCTCCCTCTTCCTTGCATGGAAATACAGGAGCTTGAAAGTCAAAAGACAAGTTATGGGCAGAAGACAAAATACAATGAGCTAATATGGGATATCTCTGGTCAGACAAGGTCTGTGGTTCCAAAGGCAAAGACTGCATATGAGTCAAAATAAATGCCCTTCCTTGTCTTTATCACTTAGACCTCAAGTGGCAAGCCAGGGCATGCTAGCAGGTCAAGGCCCAAATGGTAACATGTCGAGGCCCACTGCCTCTCGAACAAAGTTTCTACCTGGACCTGACTCTCGCATAGAAATGCTCCGGTAGCTTAGAAAAATTGGGAAGCTTTTGTTCTGTTTCATTTTACTGAGTAGTCAGACAGGCAAGTCAATCTTGCTTTCTTTAGGTAAAGTTTTACCGTAACCTCTTTTGCATGATGCTTCAGGAAATTCTAGCTACTAACTAGGAGGGGGAGGCAGCAGCAGAATCAGGCTTACAGCCAGACAAGGGGCTAGTCTCACCCCAACCCTCTACATGTGTTTGTTTTTCTCTCTTTGCCTACCACCTATCCCCATCCCCATCTCCCTGTCTCTCTGTCTCATACACACACACATACACACACACACACACACACACACACACACATACATACATACGTACAAACTATCAAGTCAGCAGCTGGTTAGGTAACATCCAAAGCATTCTGATTATCCTCCTTTGTAAACTAAATTTATTTCTTTGAGATATTTTAGAAGAAACAAATCATCCCTTTGCTAACAACACATATAACACCCTTACAGGAAGTAGCATGGCACAGTAGAAACAGACGTTGATTCAAATTCAAATCCCAACTCCGTTGTGTAATAGTGGACTCTACTTTCCTCATCTGTAAAAATGGGACTTTTCCTACTTCACAAGGTACTTGGAGAAATTAAGGAAATAATAATAATATATAATGTGCCTAGCACAAAGCTCCATATTCAAAAGACATGCAACATATATTAATGCCTTTTGCACAAGAGGTCAAGAATCACTTGCGCTCTACCTAGAAACCCAGGTTTCTTAACCCTAGGGCCTTATTTCTGAGATGGCTTGCTTAGCATCTGTATTCTTTCTTTCCTAAAACTAAATAATGGTAGTAGGCGTGAAGGAAAAAGGCCCTACCTCCTAGAGATATTGAAGGATCCAGAAAGAAACACAGCAGAGAACACCTTCCTTCCCCTGTGAATCCCCCTCTCCTTCTTAGTGGTAGGGGGCTACAAAATGAGAGGAGGAGTTCCCTTGGTACTTGAGAGAGAAATTGAGAAATGGTGCTGCTTCTAAGATGGATTCTCAGGTCTCTCCCTAGAGACCAAACACCAAAGTCAATAGATTGTAGCTCAGCAGAGGTATCAGGCAACAATGTGGGGAAAGGAAAATTTTCTTTGAATTAGTACACTGCATGGTTAGGGAAGGGCATTTGTCACTTTGGTTTTTCTCCTTCAAGCCACTGAACAGCAACAACAGTAAGTGAGGACATCAGAGAGAAAAGCATCTATAGAACTAACAAACGCAAACACTTGACAAGTGAGAAAGCTTTATTGGAGCACACATACATTTCAGGGGATGGAGAACAAAGCAGCAAGTTACAGCCCAGGATCCCAAATCATGCTTTCCGTTACAATATCAATCCATACCAAACAAACCTTTTAAAAACACCCTCCATTCAGTTCATCTCTACAGTAGAAACCACTGAAGCTGCCCTCCAGCTAGTGGCCTTATAGGACAATCAGCACATTCTACCAACAGGGATTTCTTCTCTGGTAGATCCCTTTCACAAACAACTTTGTGTAGATACACTTGCAAGGAAAAAAAGGTCAGTTTGGTACAGTGAGTTTCAGAAAATGAACCTCAGATCACCAGACCCTATTAAGAAAGGTCTCATCACATCACACCCATGTTACATCTAAGTCAAGTTTAGGAAACAATAGAAAAAAATAGAAACTGAAATCACTTCAAGAAGGAAGTCAGAATAACTGGGGGATTCTCTGAACACATTCTCTTAGAGCACTAACAGTGGCCAGGCTGGAGAAACACTGGGCCCGTTTGGACAGTACTTGGCTCTTCTGGTAATGTAGGCCATATTCTTTGTGGTACCACACCATGGACACAAATGCTAAGAAAGATGTGGTATATGAGAGTGAAAACGTTTTTTTTTTTTTTTTTTTTTTTTTTTTTAGAGAAAGGAGATGCTCTCCAACAGCTGTATCTATATAAAATGCAAAGATCCAGTATGAGCTGGGAAACATTTCACTCTCAACCACTCTGGTCCTCTGAGACCACCAAAAAGCCATCTAATTATTTTTCTAAATCAGCTCCATTATAAGGGTTCCCTAAAAGTCTAGTGAAGGTGTCTGGAGCTGGAAGAAACTTAGGAATTTTCTTAGCATTTCCAAGAAGACCATTAGACCCAAGCAATATGGAAATGGCTTAAGAACAAGAAGAGTTAAAAGCCAAGTTCCAGAAATTTATCAAGGTAAAAATGGAGTTAAAAATATAAACTGGAAAGGAAGGGGGCAGACCTACTCACCTCTCTCCCATCTTTTAGTAACCCAACCCTGCTTCCCAGAGCCTCAGCCTCAGACCAGGCATACCTGGAAACACAGACCTGTATGAATGCCAAAGGTAGCCAAGGCTTCCTGGAGAAGGAGGGAAAGGATGGCAAGACAGTAGAAAAAAACTTGTTTTAAAAGATTTTTAAGTTAATTAAACATCATAAAGATATAAGAATGGACTCTGGAAATATACTAGATTATGCACAAATAAAAACATTTTGAACAGACCCTTATTGTTGAGCCTGCTTTAAAAAGGGGAACAAGTCTGCATCACTCTAGCATAATGAGATTTGTAGAAATATGTTTACACACACACATACACACACACACACATATATATATGTATACATATATCTACACACACACACATACACATAATTATATATCTTTGCTCTTGGTTTCTTCACTTTCTCTCACTTGCCCTGGACAGGGCTGGACCTGCAGAGAAGATCAGGGGCTCATAAGCCCAGCTTCTGCTTGGCCATCGAGGAACGAAGCTGCAGAGTCCCTTCTGCCCAAGACCCTGGGTACTGTCGCATCTTCTGCCACAGGCTCACTTCTTCCCCAGTCGAGTCCATCCAGTCCACCACTTCCCCATTACTGATCCCTGAGGAGAAACACCAGAGGAGGTTGAACAGGAAACCCACTCCTTCAGCCCACCAGGAAAGATGGGTTATAGGGCAAGGGTAGCCATCCCATAAGAGACAGTATGTTACAAAGACAGGTTGATGGGTATGGTAGTCTGGGAACTGCTCCCTGTGGTCTCTGCAAAGCTATCTCTGTGCTCAGGAGAATTCAGGTTGATGAAATGAAGACTCCAAATAGCACACAGTAGCTTCAGACCTCTTATTCTGAGGCCATTACAGAGCTCTTGTGTCTGACACCTCATGCCAGAGGTATTTGCCCTTCTGTTATTGCCAACTTGACTGAAACTTTATTTTTAAAAAGGTGGAGGGTGGGAGGAAGAAGCAGCAGCTAAACACCATTTGTCTCTAGCTGTAGGCTACAGGCCAAAAGTTTGGATTGTGACCTCATTCTTATTGTCTTGTACATTCATTTTTTTCAACAAACATTTTTTGAGTGCCGACTGTGTACCAGGTACTCTTCTAGGCTTGGGAGATACAGTGGTGAACAAAGGGAAAACAAAAACAAAAACAAAAACAAAAACGTCCTGCCTTGCAGGCAGCTTACATTTGAAAAGAAAACAGAAAATAGGTAAGTCAAGAGTACCTCAGATAGTGAGATAAATGTCTTGAAGTAAATAAACAGGGTGATCTGTAGTGCCTAGATCAGGGCCTCCTTTAGATGGAGTGGTCTGAGGGACTCTCCAAGGAGACATTTGAGTCAGGCTCTGAAGGATGGGAAGGAGCCAGACAGAGGTTAACAATAATTGCAAAAGTTATGAAGTTGGAATGAGGTAGGTATATTTGGAGAGCAGAAAGAGTCATTGTGTTCGGAGCACAGTAAGCAAGCAGGAGAGTGATATAGGATGGATCATAAAGAACAAAGGGTCCAGAATCTATAGGGGCCTGTCAGAATGGCAAGAACTTTGGATTGTCTTCCAAGTACAGTAGTAAGCCACTGAAGGGTTTTAAGTGGGGGACTGATGTGAACTGGCTTACATTTGTAAAAACATCATTTTAGACACCATGTGTTAAGTGCTTTGTGTGACTTATTAATATACAAGTAGTATAAAGGCCGTAGGCATGCCGAGACTGCAGAGAGGAAAAAGAGGACTCAAGGAGTGCCTGGGTGATTCAGTTGGTTAACTGTCTGCCTTTGGCTCAGGTCATGATCCCGGGCATCTTGGGACCAAGTCCCTGCTTCTCCCTCTGCCTGTCTCTGCCTCTCTCTCTGTGTCTCTCATGAATAAATAAATAAAACCTTTTTTTTTAAAAAAAAAAAGAAAGCACCAAGATTTAGAGTTTGGGTAGAGACTGAGAAACCCGTAAAACAAGTATAGTATTAGTAGAAGCTATATGTATTTCAGGAAAAAGGGAGTAATTATACTAAATAGCATGAAAATTCTAGTAAAATGAAAATAAAACTTTGTCATGAGCAACTGCTCAGCAGAGTGGTGAGACAGAAGCCAGATCACAGTGGATTAAGATGTGAGGCAATAGAGACAATTCCTTTTAAGAAATTAGATTTTTTTGGTGGTAAGATGACGGCATTCTTGGTGATCAGGGTCACATTTATCTGTACGCATAACAGTGCATGAGCACAGCCTTCCCCTAGGTCTGCACATAGTAGGCACCCAGTAAATATTGACCAAATGTTAACTGAAAGAAAAGAAGACAACTCTTGCTATAGAGCAGCTTTGAAGGAAGGGGTATGGGCATATTAGGAGGAAATTGCACGAGACGTCTTTAAAATAGGACAGGAGAGAGGTTCTCACCAGTGCCAACACCCAGCCTGACCCCTCCCAGGAAGTCATTGCTGGCCAGGGGCTCCCGGTCCCACACAGTCAGTTCCAGGCACATGTGCTGTAGATCTTCCAGCCTCACACCATTGTAGACAAATGTATGGTTGTAGTGGGGATTCAGGGTCTTCTTCATCACAGGAGTTTTACGCTTACTGGCCTTGTTCCTCATGGGAAGGAGGTATCTGGCAGAGGGTGGGAAGTAATCAACAACCTACTCAAAGCTGGCAAATATCTATCTAAATTCCCCTTTCCCTGACCACAGGCCTAGCCCAGGAAGGTAAGTCATTATTCAGATCCTAGCACATACACTCCCTCCTTTGAATATGCTGAAGCAGAGTTCCCACTACCCCCACTGGATCATTCAGCTGATTCAATTCAATCCTTTAACCTGGAGAGAAAATTGATAGAGTGTTATCAGTAAGTTGTTATCTATACCCTCCCCCAAACGGGCTTTAAATATTTGATTCCCTTGATACTGGACAAGGTCATCTTTTGATGAAAACAATAGTAATAACTAGAAGCCTAGCCAAACATGATTTGCTAGAGAACTTAAGTTAGTAAGGTGATCTATAATTTGGGTGGCATTACTTAAATATTGGGAGAAACAAAGTCCTGAGTTCCTAAATCTGAACAGTCAGGGGACATGGATTTTTATTTAGGATTGACTAAAAGCGTAAGTCTATTTAACAAAGGAAAAGTCCAGCCTATCTGTCTACCACCCTCCTCTTTGGAAATCCACACTACAGCACAGTCCAGACTGAGCTCAAGACTGGTACAAAGGTGGTTGTGGAGATTTTGCTATTACCTATTTTCAGGAACAAAGTTGATTGCTGGAGGTGGTAGGATATACAAGGATAACATCCACAGAGAAAGGTTAATTTGGGTTCCTCGCTTAGCTTTCTTGTCCTGGAGCTGGTTAGTTTGTTGCTGATCCAGGGACTCACCCCTTGACAAAGCTGTCGGAAGTCCCTCCTGATTTGGCAGCCATCAGGTTCTTGGCTTCTTTGATCCACACCTGGAGCTCTCCCCCTTCCCCACCTTTACCTGTGAGGGATGTCAGGCATAGCAAGTGAGCCCCTACCCCTTCAGATTTCTCTTTTTGCTCTTTATCTACATGGCCTCTTCCATCCCTTGCTCCTGAAGGCAGCAAGCTCCATGAAAATCAGACCACACCTGGCTTCCACTCTCAGGACCTAACACAGTGACTGACTCAATAAGAACAACAAAAGCAATAAATGCTTTTAGAAAACTGGCTATATGTGCCAGATTCTACATTAAGCATTTAATTGTCAAAGCAACCATATAAGATATATACTATTATTCCTATTTTATAGATGAGAAAATGGAAGCTTAGAGAAGTAAAGTTGCCAGATATTTGTTGAATGATTTCTAAAAAGGGAACTCCCCTACTTGTGTTCTTGATCCCATGCCCACTTCACAGGACTCATCAGGCATCATCAATTTCAACTCCCACCTTCCATTTTTAATATTTCTTTCTCTCCTAGTCCTATCCCCTCAGTCTAAATATACACTAATCTCACCTCTTCTTTTTAAAATCCTTTAAAAAGGGGTTATCTGGGTGGATCAGTCCATTAAGCATCTGCCTTTGGCTCAGGTCCTAATCCCAGGGTCCTGGGATCCAGCAGCTTCAGGCTCCCTGCTCAGTGGGAAGTCTGCTTCCCCTTCTCCCTCTGCTCCTCACCCTCGCTTGTGCTCTCTTGCTCTCTCTCAAATAAATAAAATCTTTTTTTAAAAAAGAAAAAAATCCTTTAAAAAGAAAATCTCCCTTTACCCTTATCTCTTTCACCATCAGTTATTCTAAAAAAAAAAAAAAAAAAAAAAAGCCCACACTCACTACCTCTAATTCTTTGCTTCATTCACTCAGCCCAGTTTCTCCTGAAACCTGGCTTCTGCTTCCACTAATCCACTGAAAATACTACCTAACGCCAATGAGCCATGCCTTCTCAGTCCTCACCGGCCTGACATTCCAATAGGATTTCAGCACTACTGACTATCTCTGCTCTTTTATTCTTTGAGCTCTTTCCTAATAACCCTCTCGCTCACAAGCTTTTCATCCAGTCTTCATCCTTTAAAATATTGCTCTTCCCTACAGTGCACTATCACTACCTGTCTTCTCTAATCATCCTGCACACCCTTCCTGGGGTCTTGTTCATCCCCGTAGCCAATAGATTAGACCTTATTACAGGTGTCTTTCTAAGAACTTTGGCTTCTCGTTGCACTAATGCCCTACCATTATGCTCAAAGCCCTTTACTGTCAGGAACCAGCCTTATCAACAATTCCAGCTCCATTCTCATATACACAAACCATGACTCCAGCACCACTGAAATAAGGAGTTCGCTACCTCACACTTTACATACGACCCCACATTTACCATGCCTTTTTAATAAAGACCTTTGCTCATGCTACCTCTTCTAGAATGGCTCTTCTCACCCCATCCACTTCCTTTTCTAATAGGTAAAATATGCAGTCCGGTTTCATCCTTACTTCCTCTTTAAAACTCTCCCAAATGTAACCAGAGAGAATGTATCACTCCTGTGTCTGTGCTCTTTTAGCAGGTGACTGTCTTCCTTGCTAAACGAAGCTTCTCAAGGGAGGGCAAATGTGTCTTATTCATCTACACATCCATAGTCACTAGCGCCGTGCCTCCCGTGTTGGTTTACTCTTCCGCCACCTTCAAATCCCTATCCCTTATACTTCACGACCCCTTGCAACCACTTTTCTCATCCCCAATGTTTCTGCTCTATTCTGCCCTCTTAATAGATTGCCATTGCTGGACCAAGACTAAGCCAGTTTCATGGCCAAAAAAAGAGTGCCAACCCTAAGATATTCCTTTCTGGTTGAAAATAACGTGGAAAAGGGCTTCCTTAGCAAAGGAATCTTCCCTAGAAGATGATCCAGGGAGTATCTCAATCTGGCCTCTCCAATAGTGTTGGCCACCAGCTGCCCTATCTCACAGACACGCTTGAACGCTAAGGGCTACAACAGGCCCCTCCCCCCAAAACTCACTCTTTTTCTGGTCACCCCCAACAGGGAGTTTGGAGGCTGGGATGTATTTCAGTGAAACCACCAACTCGCCTTTGTGTGATGTCAAGCCAGTCGGGGACTCAGCACTGATCTGAAACACAGGGAAACCCGACAGGTCATGCTGGGCTTCTCAGGAGTTGTTGGGACCTCTCATAGAGGAGATCTGAAAATTAACCCCAAGAACAGCTTCATGATGTAAGAGAATCCTCCTTATGAATACAATCCTGGGACCTTTGGCCATGGCAGCCACCGGTTTCCAAGGCAGTTCCTTCAGAAGGAGCTACAGAAGAACCAGCTAAGTCTTCTGCTATGCCCACTATTTTGCTACTTTTGGGGATACAGTTACTAGATTCTAAATACCCACAAAGGTCTTCCAGCAAAGTTGCCACAGACTCACTGATACCATGACGAAGAATCTTACTACCAAAAAAAAGAATCTTACTACCAACATCGTTAGTAAAAGCCCAAAAGTATAAACAGCCTAAATGGTAGTGATCAATATAGAAAAGGTTAAATGAGTGATTTTAATGCCCGCATATGGTGATTGTATTATGGCATGCAATCATCAAAAAGAATGCATGCAGGGAATCCATACATGCTGACTCCAAAAGCTATCCAAGATGTACAGTTAAGTCAACAAAGCAAAATGAAGAAAAAGCATCCCATTTATATTGAAATATGTTAATTTGTACATGTGAATATGTATGTATATAAATACTGGTTATTATCATTATCACTTATATTGTATCTACTACATGCCAGGCACTGTTATAAGTACTTTATGTATGTCATTTTGTGTCATCCTCAAGATAATCCCTATAGGTACTATTATCTCTATTTTACAGATTATGGAACAGGGAGATTAAGTAACTTGCCCAGGGTCACACAGCAATTGGCAGAGGCAGGACTCAAATTCAGACAGATTGGTTCCAGAGTCCATGCTTTTAACCACTATACTACATGGCATAGAAAAACCCAGAAGGATACATATAACACTTGTTTATTCTACAGAGAGGACTAGATTGGGGAAAGGAAAAGGGGCTTTTACTTTTTCCTGTGTATATGTGTACAGTCTTTTTAAAGAGAATGGTATGTATTGCTTGTAGGATTTTTGAAGGTGAAGAGTATTTTTTTAAAGAGAGCTTGCAAAGATTTGAGGCCTAAGTGGAACTCTGTTACAAGGATTTGAACATGCCACAATTTCTAACTTTATATTTATTTGTGCTACTTTTGATTAATTGGCTGTCTCTACCACTAGAACCTACATGCCAGGAGGATAGGAATCACCCTAGTCTTGCTCAGCCTAGTATGCCTGATACTTAGCAAAGTACCTGACACATAGTAGGTACTCCACAAATATTTAAGGAATGAATGTAAGAGTGAATGCATGAATGTGCGGAATGAGCAGCAACTGGCCTATTATCTTTGGCTGTTGGGACCAGAATTGCTTCACTCTATTGGCTCTCTCGGCATGGTTCTGTTCTTTACACTTTTGTGTCCAGAACATGAGCTGGTGCAGATCAGACATATCCTATCACCTGCCTGTGGTCACTGGGGCTCCTCTCACCTAGGTCTTAGCATAGAGTATACTAATGCCAGGAAGGTATAATCCCCTTTGGTTTGGAAAAATGTACACATACCCAGAATGTGTACATACAGTTTACTGTGTGGGAATGATACAAAAAAAATAGGGAGGTGGATGCCAAGAAGAGAAAACTGGATGGGAGCAAATGGATGGCTAAGGGGGAAAAAGGATAGATCAGAGGCAATAAATGTAGAATTTTTAAGTTAAAATAGATATGTGATGCCGGAGTGGACTTTTGGTTGTTTATGAATGTCTACAAACTTATTAATTTCCAGATTGTGAACTTCAGTAGACTCTTAAAATTGGAGTTTAGCCTTAGCTAGAAATTGGTGTATTTTTTCAGTGGCATATTTCCATTCTAGCTCAAAATAATTTTGAAGAGCAAATGTCTCCATTGTAATGCAGTTTTTTTTCTTCTGATGTAAGACACTTTTATTGGCAGTAGGACGTAATGGTTTATGGTGACATTTCCAATATAATTATATCAACTGTAGGCCCCTCAATGATTCCTGTGTCAAATGCTTAAGAAATTCTACATTTCTGGCTCAGTTGGTTAAACATCTACCTTCAGCTCAGGTCATGATCCCAGGGTCCTAGGATGGAGGCCTGCATCGGGGGGCAGGGGGGTCCCTGCTCAGCAGGGAGTCTGCTTCTCCCTCTTCCTCTGCCCCTCCCCTAGCTCATGCTCAAACACACACTCTCTCTCTCAAAAAAAATAAATAAAATCTTTTTTAAAAAAGAAATTCTACATTTCTAATAATATGCTATAGTTTGGTGATAATTGCCTTCCTGTTTTTATTAGTATTTAAAGGGGCAGATTTAACATTCTTAATATTTTTTATGAAAGGCTGTAGCTATCAAAATATTGCATGACTGACTCAGCAATTCTACCACTAGAAATTTCTCCTACATTACCTCCACATAAGAAGGCCAAGATAAGTTACAGCATAGTTTTAACAGCAAAAAAAGCAAACAATTTATATATAGGCAAATGAGAGAATACTATACAGCAATAAAAATGAGATAGATATGTAAGTGATGGCAGAGAAAGATGCCCATGATAAACAATAAATTGTTAAATGAGAAAAATCAAGATACATGTACACTATGAGGTTCATATAAGCCTATTTGTATAAAATGGAAAAAATATAAATCCCTGCATGTATGCTGGGATTATCCATGCTGCTTAATATAAAATCTCTGCAAAGATATCCAAGTAGCCGATAACAGTGGTTATTTCTAGGGAATTGAATGTACTTTTCTCCTAATGTACTTATTTCTACATCATTGTAATTTTGAAACACATGCAAACAAATCCTCTTACTCTTAATTTTTTTAAAATAAGCAATACACATAGACATGGTAAAAAGTTCAAACGTTCTAAAAGGGCATATAGAAAAAAAACTAATTTGTTCTCTCACCTCGGTCTCTCTTCCCAGAGGCAGCCACTGCTACTGGTTTCTTGTCTATCTTTCCAAAGAGTCTATGCACCACGTACTATTTTTAGCATCAAAAATGCCAATGTAAAAAAAAATTTACCAAGGAACCTTGCCATTGAACAGTTCATATCATGATTCAATCCTAACTCTGTTTTAGCAATTTCATCTTAACTGGAATGACAGTAACCTACTGAATGTCCATTGGCACTTTGTGGACAATCCTGTGAAACAGGAATATTATTGTTACCTCCACTTTGTAGATGAATAAACTAAGACTCACAGAGGTTAAGTGATTCACCTAAGTTATTTTATAAAAGGGGTGACTTACCTAGCTGGCAATTAACAGAACAAGGATTCAAATCCAGATCTGCACTCAGATCCCAGGCACTATTATGCACACTGCTACAATCTCACCTGAGATGCCATCTCCAAAGTAAAATTTTCCCTGGCTTGTGTGACAAAAAGCACAACAATTAGAACACTGTGAATTATTTTACTTCCTACTTCTTTAGTGAAAAGATTAGCTTGGAAAAGGAGTGCATGTTAGGATACACCCAAAAAGTCAGCTCTAGAAGAGGAGCAAGTGACGATGTTAGGATAGGCCCAGACTCTGAAAGGATATGAGGCAAAGCTTGGCACATATATGAAAAACTTTTCAAAGGAAAACCATGGCTTCATCCTTTGCCTGGCCCTCAGAGAGATAACACACTTGACATGCTAGTGCATCTAAAGTTACTGTCAAACTCAGAAACCCCAGCAGAGTGCGCTAGAACTCTACAGATTACATTTAAAGATGTTCCAGCAAAAAAAAAAAAAAAAAAAAAAAAAAGATGTTCCTGCAGACAGAGATCCAAACTGTGTATGTTGTCAAAGCAGACTACCTTTCCATGTAAAGGGAGGCAATGATCCAGTTTCTCATCAAGCTTCCAGGAATCCATCTGGACCTCTGCCTCTCCAAGGAAAGTGTTTCTGCCAAAACGACCATGATGCCAAACTGAGAACTGCAAAGTCCTCTGGGCCAGAAGAGATTCTGGGATCTCATACTGCGAAAAGAAACGCAGAAGCCCAAGATGATTAGTTTATGGTAATTCCTCAGAAAAGATTATTCCAAAATCTGAGCAACCATACCCAAAGTCCTGAATACCAAATCACTTTTGTCCCTAAGCACTTTGAGTTTCCTTAATCAAAGTCTTCACTTACCCCATTTCACAAAAACCTACCATATTCCATGGTAGGACCTGGAAAATTAATTTTTCCTTGACTAGGTGAAAGAACAATGGAGTATTCAGAAAGGACTGCCACAGAAACTCCTGATCCCAAAAGACTTTTCAAAATGAGATTTGTGGGGGCGGCTGGGTGGCTGAGTTGGTTAAGGGTCTGCCTTTGGCTCAGATCATGATGGAGCCCTGTCTTGGGCTTCCTGCTCCCTGCTTTTCCTTCTGTATCTCCTCTCTCTCTCTCTCTCTCTCTCTCTCTCTCTCTCAAATAAATAGAATATTTTAAAAAATAAAATAAAATGAGATTTTGTGGTTCCATGCATCTCCAATTTCACAACAATCCAAGAATGCCAGATCACTTTTGTTTTCTTCTCCAGGAGGTTAGTATATGAACAGATGCTCATGGTATATCTCATTGAAAACCATGTCAACCAGTCATGTGGCAGAGGAATAGCTGCAGCTTAGTGCACAAGACAGAACATGTTCTACTCTCAGGATCTAGATACTTACTCTGAGGGTCTCATCATACAGTGGATTGATGGTGTCCCGCTTGATGCTGGTTTTTCTTTTTCCTTGGCGGGACTTGTCAGGCAGAAGATAAGTCTTCACATATCTAGAACCCAAGGAAAGTACTGAGTCATTTGTTGTCTTTTCTCAAGTCCATTCTTCAGCTCTCTGCTCTCCATGTACATATGCCATGATGAAATGAAAATGCCACATCAAACCCTCTTAAACATGTCCTTATTGCATTTTCCCAGTCCTGGTCCCTTCCTTTCTTGTATCTCCCCTAACCACTCTCAATCACACCTCCCTGTCTGCCCAGGAGGTGATAACCTCGGCTCAAGAGCACCCACATAGACGTGAGGGTCTAAGCTCTCATCTCAGCATCAGTCAGGTTCCAGAAGAACTCACGGGTTAGAGCGCTTCTTGGCTTCATCAGCATAGGCCAGCTGGTGGCACTCCTTCACGTGGATGACCAAAGCCTGTGTTTGCTGCTCATACTTCAGGGTAAAGACAATCTTGCCAGTCACGAAGATGTTTCCAAAATCACCAGCTTCACTATAGATGCTCATCATGCTGCCAATTGTACTCTGAAGATAAAGCACCCATAAACATCTGGTAAAGGCATAGCTCCCCCTCTCATGTTGCTTAATCTTCCCTCATAATAAAGCCACAGTCACCGAACAAAACAAAAGCTTCAGAAGCTCCTGCAATAAGCCAGCACTGCCAATAGTCTTGTACAAGACAGCCAGGAGCACACTCAGAATGTTTGAGCTTAATAATCAGTTCATGGCTCACCTATGCTCTTAGCTTCTCTTTCTCCCCTCTTTTTAGAGATTTCATTTTTAGTTTTTACCTGCCCCAGAAGGTAGACAAGGAGTACAGGTAAAATGAAACTATGTTTTTGGTATATGTTATATTTGCTAAAATGTGGGCTCGAGGGGTCAGTTACTAATTAAAACAAAGTGCCTTAATTATCTGTGGGTTTCTTTCTTTATTCAAATTTTAGTTAACATACATACAGTGCAATATTGGTTTCTGGAGTAGAAATCAATGATTCATCACTTACAGACAACACTCAGTTCTCATCACAAAAGGGCCCTCTTTAACACCCATCACCCATCTAGCCCATTCCCCACCCACCTCCATCAGCCCTCAGTTTGTTCTCTATCATTGAGTTTCTTACAGCTTGCTTCTCTCTCTCTCCTTTTTTTTTCTTTTTTCCCTTCCCATATGTTCATCTGTTAGTTTCTTAAATTCCACATATGAGTGAGATCATATGGTATTTGTCTTTCTCTGATTGATTTATTTCACTTAGCATAATACACTCTAGCTCCATCCACATCGTTGCAAATGGTGATATTTCATTTTCTGATGGCTGAGTAATATTCCATGGTGTGTGTGTGTGTGTGTGTGTGTGTGTGTGTGTGTGTATACATGTGTGGGTTTCTTTTATCTGCCTTATCCCTATCAAGACCTACAGAAAAAAGTGATTATGTCAGAATTGGTGGGGGGGAATCCCACCAGAGGTAAAAAGACCTCTTTCTCTCAGGTAGTAATCAGTTCTGTATGCCTGCCACCCTATTTCCATGTGTGAGTGGGAACAAACTCCAATCACCCCAGTTCCTGACTCTCTGTCCCCTAAACACCTATCTTCATACTTCTGACAGAACTAGGCCCTGATTCTTAAATGCCCTTTTACCTTCATGATTCTGATTGACATTGCTGCTTTTCAATCATACCCTGATGCCAATTAACCCTGCCAGGGCCCCTTCTCATGACAATGCTCTTGAATGTGAGATCTGGAATGGACTCTGATGAAGAAATATTATCTTTCTCACTTCATGGCCTGTTAACTTTTTGGGGGAGAAGTTATGGTTTACTGTTCACAAAGCTGTAGTAAGAACATCTGTAGCCCTAATATAAACAAAACAGGAAACAATAAATGTTGGCACGGATGCGGAGAAAGGGGACCCCTCGTCCACTATTGGTGGTAGTGCAAGCTGGTACAGCCACTCTGGAAAACAGTATGGAGATTCCTCAAGAGGTTAAAAATAGAGCTACCCTCCAACCCAGCAATTGTACCTCAAGGTATTTACCCCAAAGATAAAAATGTAGTGATCCGAGGGTCACCTGCACCCCAATGTTTATAGCAGCAATGTCCACAATAGCCAAACTGAGGAAAGATCCAGGATGTCCATCACCAGATGAATGGATAAAGATGTAGTGTGTGTGTGTGTGTGTGTGTGTGTGTGTATATGTATATGTGTATATATATATATATATATATATATATATACACATATACATACAATGGAAGTATCAGCCATCAGAAACAATGAATATCTGCCATTTACATTGATGTGGATGGAACTGGAGGGTATTATGTTGAGTGAAATAAGTCAATCAGAAAGACAATTACATGATTTCACTCATATGAGGAATATAAGTAACAGTGCAGTGGCTCATAGGAGAAGGGAAGGAAAACTGAATGGGAAGTCATCAGAGAGGGAGAAAAATGAGAGACTCTTAACCATAGAAAACTGAGGGTTGCTAGAGGGGTAGTGGGTGGGGTAATGTGGTAATTGGGTGATGGGCATGAAGGAGGGCATGTGATGTGATGAGCACTGGGTGTTATACGCAAGTGATGAATTAGTGAACTCTACATCTGAAACTAATGATGTACTATATGTTGGCTACTTGAATTTAATTTTTAAAAAAAGAATGTCTTTAGCCCTAGCTGTCTAATTATCTTACTACTTCCAGGGGAGAGGCTAAGGAAAGTCACCTAGCTGTCCACTAAGCAATCACTATCTAAATTGAGGATATGAACAGACAGATGTATCTCACTTACTTGGAAAGAGTGACTAGGATGCTTTCCCCAGGTCCTGACTCTGTTCTAGAGAGATATTCCTTCATTCCTGGTACCCCAACATGTCTACAGAACTAATAGAACTTACCATGGAGGAACCACTTCGCATGCTGCTTCTAGCTAGCTTCTGGCGATGCAGCTTCACCAGATGGTCAATGTCCTCTTCTTCCTCTTCCTCTTCCTAGAACAATAAATATAGATTGAGAGTTAATAAAGTAAGGAAAAGTTCAAAAACGGATAAGCTTGGGCAGCCTGGGTGGCTCGGTGGTTTGGCGCCGCCTTCAGCCCAGGATGTGATCCAGGAGACCCGGGATCGAGTCCCACGTCGGGCTCCCTACATGGAGCCTGCTTCTCCTTCTGCCTGTCTGCCTGTCTCTCTCTCTCTCTCTGCATGTGTGTGTCTCTAATAAATAAATAAAATCTTTTTAAAAAAATGATAAGCTTCCTTTAGCCGGGGGCATCACAATGCCGGATTTTAAGTGGGAGCCATAATTATCGCTAAACTCTGAGATGTCTTGTGCACATGCACACATGAATCCTTATTCTGTGTCTCCAATTTCAGGTTTCCAAACTATATTCCAACCATTTTTCTCCAATCTCAAAAGAATAAGATAAGAATATCTCTTTCCCATTCAACTGCCCCAACCCAACCATCCCTTTATATTTTAATCAAAATAAATATTCATTTAAGCTCTCCCAACTAGATATCAAGCATCATGTTAGAAGATAAAAGAGACAGCGAAGACACTCTTTTTCTTTAGGCAATTCAGCAACCAGATTTACTTTAGAAATTTGAAGGAATCAAGATTCATGTTGTCTTTTCCTAAAGAATTAAACAGGTTGATTAAGAGTATCAAGTACTAAGGTCAACCCTAGACTTATCGAATTTCATATAGTGACCAATACATTGGTACTTACCATATCTACACTGAGGCCTGGGACAGATTTGCTTCTGTCTCCCAAGGAGCTACTTTCATGTCCCACATCTTCTGGGCGAAGATCAATCACGGATTTAGTATATTCTAAATGGAAGACCAAAAACCCAAATCATAAGAGACCCATTCTTTTCCACACCAAAAACACATCCAGGGTATGCAGGACTTCAATCTCTAAGGCCATGACAGGAAACCTACCTGAAGGTCTGAGAATTTTTCTGGTGTTCTTCTTAAATATCATTTCACCCTCATCAACAGATATCACATTTTGACCCCCAGGTTGAGTTTCCTAGGAAGGAATAAGGGCAAGGAAATGGAAAAGGACTGTAGGGAAGGTGGAAGGATAGAGTAAGGAAAAATAGCCTTAAGAAGAATAAAGGTCAGATTTTTGCTAAACTATACAAAGTTAAAGGAAAGATTAATTTATTTTGTAAAGATTTTATTTACTTATTCGTGAGACACACACACACACAGAAGCAGAGACATAGGCAGAGGGAGAAGCAGGCTCCTTGCAGGGACTCGATCCCAGGACCCTGGGATCATGACATAAGCTGAAGGCAGATGCTCAACCACTGAAACATCCAAGCGTCCCAGCTGAGCAGTTTTAAAAGTATACTCAGATATTTATTGTAGGGGAGCCCGATGTGGGACTCAACCCCAGGACCCTGGGATCATGCCCTGAGCCAGAGGCAGACGTTCAACCACTGAGCCACCCAGGCATCCCAGGAAAGATTACTTTAATCTTAGGAATTTAATTTAATCCTAGGAAGTGGTACAAAACCTATTTTTTCAGGTGGTTCAAACAAAACCTTAAATGCTCCCAAGTGAATCTGCACTGAAATTTGTTTAGTTGAATTCTTTTTTTTTAAGATTTTATTTATTTATGGGCAGCCCGGGTGGCTCAGTGGTTTAGCACCGCCTTCAGCCCAGGGTATGATCCTGGAGACCTGGGATCGAGTCCCATGTCGGGCTCCCTGCATGGGGCCTGCTTCTCCTTCTGCCTGTGTTGTGTCTCTGCCTTTCTCTCTCTGTGTCTCTCATGAATAAATAAGGAAATAAAAAAGGAAATATTTTTTTAAAGATTTTATTTATTTACTTGACAGAGATAGAGTGCAAGGGAGCACAAGCAGGGGAGTGAGTGGCAGAGGGAGAGGGAGAAGCAGGCTCCCCGCTGAGCAGGGAGCCCGATGTGGGACTCGATCCCAGGACCCTGGGATCACAACCTGAGCTCAAGGCAGATGATTAACTGACTGAGCCACCCAGATACCCTATTTAGATGAATTCTCAATGTAAACTGTTCCTGAGAAGGAAGAAAGAGAGAGAAGAGAAGAAAAATGAGAGAGAGAGAGAGAGAGAGAGAGAGAGAGAGAGATCCCAACTGACCAATAACTAAAGCTTACCTTTTCCAGTTGAGATGTGGGGGCAGACATCTTCTTCCATTCTGGAAAGAGCCCAGATTTATCCAGAGAGTCTCTCCTGGGGGTAGATATAGAAGTTATAACAAAATCACCTGCTCAACTTCCCCATCTATGGAAGCTCTATGGAATGAGATCCACTGGCTTGGGGTCACTGCAGTAACCAAATCCAGAAAGTAAACGTCACATCTGATTTACCTTTGAAGGAATGTAGACAATCATATAAGCAACTTTGCACAAACACACTTACTCCCCCACTCCTAAGGGACAGCAGGGGCAGTTGCTACTGGTCCAGGGAGACTCCTCTAAGATACAGCAGCCCATGGAAGTTAGCACGCTCCAGAAGGCTGTGCTCGGAGCCAACAGCAGATGTACTACTGACAAACTTGTGGCAAGGTCAGAGAAAATACTTCATTTGACTTGCTGAGGACAGAAGGAAGACACACTGAAGGTATAGGAGCCCTGCATCTTGGACTTGACAACAAAATGTAGTCGGAGGTGCAGGCACTCGCAGGGATTTCACCTGGACAGGCTATCCGAGTCAGCTGTATAGCTGTCCAGACTCTCACTCTCGGCCTCCAGTGCACTCTTTCCACTTTTCAGCTTAGGCACATCAAATGGCACACTAGAATAAAAACCAAAGGCCAATATGTAAAGGAAGTAGGCTTTCCTGCTGGGAATCAGGCTTCCTCCCAACCCATTCACAATGGGAGCCTGAGTGGTCTTTCTACGATAAATATCTGAGTATACTTTTAAAACTGCTCGGCTGGGACGCCTGGATGTCTCAGTGGTTGAGCGTCTGCCTTCAGCTTAGGTCATGATCCCAGGGTTCTTGGATCGAGTCCCTGCAAGGAGCCTGCTTCTCCCTCTGCCTATGTCTCTGCCTCTGCTGTGTGTGTGTGTGTGTGTGTGTGTGTGTGTATTTCTCATGAATAAATAAATAAAATCTTTTTTTTAAAAAAAAAGGATCTCAATTAATTTCACTTGGCTGCCAGGACGACTCTCTCCTGGTCCTCTGACCTCACTGGGGTCCCCTTCTCAGGGTCTTCTGCTGGTCTTTCATCTCCTAAAGCTCTAATCTTTGGATTGTGTCCAGGCGTGTTCCTTAGACTGCTTCTCTTCACTATCTAGAATTATTCCTAAATGATCTCATCTTGTCTCATGGCTTTAAATATCCTCTATAAACCAATAACTCCTAAATTTATCTCTCACTCGAATGCCAGGCTTGTATTTCCAACAGCCTACTTGACATTTCTGCTTGGATGTCTCAAACACAGCAAGGGCAAAACTAAAGCCCTAATCCTCCCCCAAATCTGCTTTTCCCTCAATTTCATCAAATAGCTACTTCCTCCTTTCATTTCTCTGGTCAAAAATCTTAACAGTTTCCCTTGACTCCCCTTATTCTCTCACAATAGAAACCAAATCTGTTATCAAATACTCTTGGCTCTGTCTTCAATTATATCTAGAAACTGACTGGTTCTCACCCCCTCAACTGACGTTGCTTTGGTCCAAACCACCATCACCTAGCTACTGGTAACATTATGGTCACAATAGCCTCCTGAATGAACTCCCTACTTCTACCCTATTCCCTACACAATCTAACCTCAATAGACAGTCAAAATGAGCTTTTAAAATATAAATCCAATATAGAATTACCAAATGACCCAGCAATTCCACTTTTAGATATATACCCAAGAGAACTGAAAACCTGTGTCCACACAAAAACTTGTACATGAATGTTCATACCAGCATTATTCACAATAGCCAACAGGTGGAAATAGTCTGTCCACCAATGGATGAATGGATAAACAAAATGTAGTATATCCATACAATGAAATATTACTGTCAAAAAATACAGTTCTGATACATACTACAACATGGGTGAACCTTGAAAACATTATGCTAAATGAAAGAAGCAAGACATATTTTATATGATTCCACTTATGTGAAGTATCCAGAGCAGGCAAATCTACAGAGACAGGAGGCACATTAGGGACTAGAGGAAACAGAGAGAGAATGCTGAATGGGTGTGGGGTTTCTTTTTGAAGTCATGAAAATATTCTGATGTTAGACAGTGGCAATCGATGGTTACAGAACATTCTCAAAGTGCTAAAAGCCTCCGAATGTCATACCTTAAAATTGTTAAAACAATTAATTGTATGTCATGTGAGTTTCACCTCAATTTCAAAATAGAAAAAACATCATGTCACTTGGAGTGAGATTCCTTACAAGCGCCAACAAAGTCTTTTGTGATCTCCTTCTCATCCCTTCTCTGTCTTCATCTCCTACCACTCCCCCCTTGCTCGCTCAGTTCCAGATTACTCAAATGCACCAAATACAAACTCATCTTCCGCTTTCTTTGCCCATTATGCTTTTCCCCCAGATCCTCTCAAAAGTTTGCTCCCCTGTCTGCTTCATGTCTTTGCTCAGATATCACTGTATCATTGAGACTTTTCCCTGGCAATCCTAAGTAAAACAGCATGTGTACACACATGTCTTCCTGCCACTTCCTATCCCTTTAGACAGCTTTGTCTTCTCTATAGCACTTGTCAACATCTGATTTGATATGTTTACTTGATTATTGTCTGTGTCTCCCTGTCCCCAAATCTAAGCTCCACAGGCAAGGAACTTTATTGTATTTACCAGTGTATCCCAAGGCCTAAAACAGTGCCTGGCAAATAGTAGGCATTTGTAGACATTTGTTTTAAAATATGTCAATTAACATATGAACAAAGAACAAAGTAACCAGGAAAAAAAAAAGAACAAAGTAACCAGAATCTATAATGTCTTAGGCAGTAAAGAATAAACATTCCAAGTTATGACATCATGTTTGCAATAGTTTTATGAAAAAAGGCAGCAGGGGTTGAAATCCTAGGGCATGCAAGAGGTGAAACAGTGGTCATTTCCTGAGAGATAGCTCTATAGTTCAAAGCGCAGCAGGTAAGTTGATTTCATTTTTACTTTAGAATCATTCTTTTTCTCCCTTTGCTCCAAAGAATAAAGAATCCAAAGCAGAACCATTCCTCTAGAGAAGTAGTTTAACAATAACCCACGGAGTGTGTTTTCTGCTTGTATTTTTTCCTAATGATTAATACGTACTAATCCAAAGCTGATACAAATAACCCTAGGGCAAAAAGGCAATTATTGGCATCTGTGCAGTAAAAAATAGACTAAGAGATGAGAATCCTGGGCTCTAACTATCTGTATGATCTCAGGTAAATTATCTTGCTTTCTTTTCTGTAAAAATAAGAGGAATGAATTTGATTACCTCTGAGACTCCATAATTTTATGGCAAAGATAATTTATGGCCACTTAATCTGCTTCCATGTTTAGGATAAATAAGTCTTCTGGATCCAATGAGAAAAGAGGTCATAGACAGCCAGAAGCAGTAGGTCTCAGAAATTACATTCTGACCGATGATGTCAGATGTGTTAATCAGATTCAGAAAATAAAAGTTGTTTTTATCCTTATCCACCAAGGAAAAAGGGGGCCTCATCGCCTAGAACAGATGAGTCACCCACCCAATGCTGTGTGGATTAAATCATAGTACATACATACCATGAAACACCATACATATGGCAAAAAGAATGATAGACCCTTAGTGCAGACATGGAGAGGTGCCGATGTTTTATTTTTCTACAATTGTTCCTTTTACACCTTGAGTTATAACTGACATAAGTAACACATGGTTAAGTGTGTGATTTGATGAATTTTAACATGTACATACACTTGTGAAACCATCACCGCAATTAAGTTAGTGAATACTCCTATCACTCTCAACAGCTTCCACTCACTCCTTCATAATCCATTCATCCCTGCTTACCTCTGTTCCCAGACAGAAAGTGCTGATCTGCATCTGCCACTACTCTTTGGTTTGCATTTTCTAGAACTTTATATAAACAGAATCATACAGTATGCCCTCTCTTTTGTTTGGCTTCTTTCACTCAGCATGATTATTTTGAGATTCACCCATATTATTGCTCGTATCAATAATTCATTCCTTTCCATCACTGAGTAGTATTCCACTGTATAAACAAACCACAATTTATCCCTTTACCTGTTTATAGACATTTGAGCTGTTTCCAGGTTTTGGCTATTGCAAACAAAGCTGCTATGAACATCCATGTACAAGTCTTTGCACGGACACATGCTTTTGCTTCTCTTGAGTAAATACTGAGGAATGGAATGGGTGAAACACAAGGTAAAGGATATTTAACTAAACTCCTATTAGACTGGTTTTCAAAGAGGCTGCACTGCTGCACATTCCCACCATCAGTGTAGGAGAATTCCAGTTGCTCTACATCCTCACCAATAATTGGTATGGTTAGTTCTTAAATTTTAGCCATTCTAATGGTTATACAGTAGCATTTTATTATGATTTTTTTCATATTTCCCTAATAACTAAAGGTGTTGAGAGCATCTTTTTATGTGCTTATTCAATACCTATATCTTGCCTTTGGCAAAGTGTCTGTTCAAATATTTTGCCAAGTTTCTACTGGATTATCTATACTATTGAGTTTTTAAAATTCTCTCTCTTTCAGTTTTTACCATTTACTATGTATGTAGTATGACAGTTTTTTTTAAAAGAAATTAAAAATGTAAGAATCCAATCCGTATTTGTACATTTAGATAGTCTGGTAGTCCATCACCAAAACTAGTAATGCCCATTAACAATAATAGTCTGGGGCAGAAGCAGTGAGGTTACTGGGGACTCATTTTACATATTTCTAATAGTGCTTTTCAACAATCATACAAAACGTGATTAAGTCATTTCCCTTTGGCTCAGGGAAATTTAGGGGAAAAACACAAGTAAAAAGCCAAAAAAAAAAAAAAAAAAACCACCAGCAGCTACCAAATAAGGAGTAAAGGCTCCTGTCATAAAGTTCAAAAAGTCATGGCTAAGAAGACAGAAGAATGATTTAGCTCAGCAAAATTCCATCCAATACAGAGATGTACAGATGAAGTGAGTGAGTAGGCAGTCCTGGAATAAGACAAGGAAAACAAAAGTTCTCAAGATTTGTAGTCCCAGGTATCAACAGATGCAGACAAGACTGCTGGGGTATGTCATCTCTCAGTGCACTGCTAGGAGTTAGATGATGTATCCAAAGCTGGACCATGTGAGCCTGGACATTTAAGAGAATTTCAGCAGGCCAAACCCCAAGACCCCCAAGTTGCCTTTTGCTTTCCCCTTAGGTTCCAATAAAAGAAGTATATAGAAAGCAATATTTTATGCTTGAAGTACAGTTGGGGGTATGGAAGAGATAAATTGTTTCAGGTTGAGGTGAGAAGGAGGTGTCAAGGAGAATTCACACACTATATCAGAGCAAATAAAAGATATAGGCAGAAGAACTTCCTAGCTTCAACATGAGTAAAATGAGAAGAAATGGTCTGGCAGATAAATCTATAAATTGCCATGGGGTGGAGAAATAGAAACAACTTGCAAGATGGTCAAAGAACTATTCTGGAGAAGAGTATAACCCTCAGAAAATAGATTGCTTGTGAGTGCTTTATACTATATAGAAACTCAATAAGAATATATATTTGATAAAGCATAAGAGTGCAAACAGGAAAGATGGAAAAACAACAAAATTGGGGTAAAAGGAAGATTGAGAACAAAGAATAAATTAAAACCTAATCAAGATAATTCACTTTTTTAGGTATTTATTTGAGAGATAGAGAGAAAAAAAGAGAGACAGAGAGAAAGAGAGAGAGAGAGAGAGAGAGAGAGAGAGGCACATGAGGTAGGGAAGAGCAGAGGGGGAAGAGCACTGAGCACAGAGCCCAATGCAGGGCTTGACCTCAGGACCCTGAGATCATGAGCCTGAGATCATGATCTGAGCTGAAATCGAGAGTCTGACATTTAACCGACTGAGCCACCCAGGTATCCCAAGATAATTCATTCTAAAAGTACATTAGATATAGCAAGAGGAAAGGGGAAAAGGGGAGGAAAGAAAATGGCTGAAAATCAAAGCATAGAGGAAAAGTTTGGGTTAATCACAGTTAATTGCTTTTACCTTTCTTTTCTCTTGCATTTGATACTAAAAGAAAAGGAGGATAAATAAATAAGAAATCCAACGTGCCTAGGGTGGGAAACTTAACTAATAAAACAGAAAAAAATCTCAGAGGATATGACATAGAAAAATTTTCCAGGGGCACCTGGGTGGTTCAGTGGTTGAGCGTCTGCCTTTGGCTCAAGTCATGATCCTGGAATCCTGGGATCGAGTCCCACCTCAGGCTCCTGCAGGGAGCCTGCTTCTCCATCTGCCTATGTCTCTGCCTCTCTCTCTGTGTGTGTCTCTCATGAATAAATAAATAAGATCCTTAAACAAAAGAAAAAGGCAATTTTAAAAAATGTCCTGATTTTATGGTCCTGCCCCTACATTGTTCAGAATCAGTAAAATTCTTGCTCTCATTTGATAGAAGCTGTCTTTGGTAAAAGGGATTCTTTAGACAGGTCACTAGGAGCATCTTGCCCTTCCTCTCAATAAGCATATTTTCTACTTAATAAAAAAAGCTTGTAGTTTAAAAGCATCTCCAGTTATAGCCAGGCAAAAACATGAAAGGAAGAGCTACTTACATGAATATATGAGATTTCATATCTCTTAATTGCTACACAAGTTTTACAGACTTGAAAAGGGCTAGTTTGACAGCCTCGGAGCAAAAGCCCTAGCTTATTAATAGTTGTAACCTTAACCTATTGAAAAACAATATGAGGCCAGAAAAGAGAGCAACTCAGGGGTTTCTCAGGAATGAGAGTGTAAGAGGTCGAGAGTGAAAAACATTGTGTAGCAGGTAAGGCAATTACCTCTGTCAAGGGGAGAGCAAAGTATCCCTTTTTTTCTTCTTATTCCCTCCCCCAAAGCTGGTAGAAATTGTCCTTACATCATCAATAAGAGAGGCTTGGTGATTAGAGCAGAAATATTCTCATCCAGCCCAACCACCACTTCCTCTTTCCAGAATTTCTTGGGGAAAATTATAATGATTGATTTGTATGCATAGGAGGTGGCCACTCTCAGATGACAATTAAGGAAGGTTTGAGAATGTACTAGAGAATGTCTGAACAGTAACAGGGACATTTCTAGCAGTAGCAGAAACAGAGAAGGCTGGCTGGTGTATGGATGAATGCCAACCAGCAGAAGCCAAGGGGCCCAGCGCAAGGTTGAGCATCTATCTGCCATCAGCTCAGGGTGTGATCCCGGGATCAAGTCCCATAACGGGCTCCCTGCAGAAAGCCTGATTCTCCCTCTATCTATATTTCTGCCTCTCTCTGTGTCTCTCATGAATAAACAAAACCTTAAAAAAAAGAAAAATATTCCAGCAATGAACAAAGAACTCATCAAGGGTACATATTAGGAGGATACAGAATGATCACCATTGAGACATGTGTGTACATACACACATACACACAGTAAGTTACCTACAAGGGAGAAAAACAGAAGGCTTGCTGACCTCAGACTTTATCACAGTCACACTCAATAGTAGAAGACAATGGAATAATGTCTACAAATTATAAGGGAAAAAAAGTGTGACTCAAGAATACAATATCCAGCCAAGATACCATTCAAGTATTAAGTCAGTAGGTAGGCATTCTTAACATGAAAGAGTAAAATAAATATTGCTTCTGCAAGCCCTTCTTGAAGGAACTTCTCAGTGATAAAATCCAAACAACCAAAAAAAAAAAATGAAAGGAAAAATTCAGAAATACAGAGAAGCCATGGTACAAGGTTATAAGTATACTCCTCCCATCCAAGTACTAACCATTTGCTTCAACGTGGATGGAACTGGAGGGTATTATGCTGAGTGAAGTAAGTCAGTTGGAGAAGGACAAACATTATATGTTCTCATTCATTTGGGGAATATAAATAATAGTGAAAGGGAATATAAGGGAAGGGAGAAGAAATGTGTGGGAAATATCAGAAAGGGAGACAGAATGTAAAGACTGCTAACTCTGGGAAACGAACTAGGGGTGGTAGAAGGGGAGGAGGGCGGGGGGTGGGAGTGAATGGGTGACGGGCACTGGGGGTTATTCTGTATGTTAGTAAATTGAACACCAATAAAAATTTTTTTAAAAAAGTATACTCCTGTTAAATATGAACAAAAACTAAACAGATAAAACAGGCAGATGGTTTATGGTTGCAGAACAGAATGTAAATGTTAGAAGTGCTGTCAAAGTAAAAGTAATTTGAGTATAAAAAATGAGAGTAGGGTAAAGTATTTGGAGAAAGTATAAGAAAGCTAATCTCTTTTTAAAATTTTATTTATTTATTTGAGAGAGAGAGAGCATAAGCACGAGCAGGGGAGAGGAGGCAGAGAGAGAGGAGAAGCAGACTCCCTGCTGAGCAGGAGGCCCAATGGGGGCTTGATCCCAGGACCCTGAGATCATGATCTGGGCCGAAGGCAGCCACTTAACCGACTGAGCCACCCAGGTGCCCCTAATTTCCTTCTCTTTCATAGCAGAGAGTACAGTGATAATATTGAAACAGGTAGATTTTTTTAAAATGACTAAGTGACTGACCCAGCACTCCACTCTTAGGTATCTACCTAAAAGGAATGAAAATGTATGTCCATACAAAAACTCATAATGAAAGTTCATAGCTGCATTACTTATAATAACCAAATAGTAAAAACAATCCAAATGTCCATCAACAGATGAACGTATAAATTAAATGCGGTATATACATACAATAGAACATTCGAATATATAATCAAATATTGTTTGGCAATAAATAGAAATTAGGTCCTGATACATGCTATAACATGGATGAATCTTGAATACATTACATTAAGTGAGAAAAGACAGTCACAAAGGATCACATATTCTTTTATTCCATTTAAATGAGATGTCCAGAATAGGCAAATATATATATAGAGAAAGTAGACCAGTGATTGCTTAGGGGTGGGAAAGGATAAGGAAGTTGGGAGTTTTAGCTAAAAGAGTATAGAGTTTCTTATTAAGGTGATGAAAAGTTCTAAAATCAGTTAAGGCGATGGTTGCACAATTCTGTGAACACTAAAAACCACTGCATTATACATTATAAATGGGTGAATTGTATGGTATGTGAATTCTATCTCAATAAAACTGTTACCTAAAAGACACTAGGAAAAAAATGACTACTCAATAGATTTTATGATTTTTTTTCTTAAACTTAGAGGGATGTTAAAGATTAGTATCTTTTATGGTAAAGAAACATTTATCTGAAGATGAGCAATTCTTCAATTTTATTTCTTCTGTTTTATTCTGTTAAAGTCAAGTAAAATTAAATAGCATGCTTTTAATGTATATATTATGATCCAATATTATACAGGTTTTTCAGTCTATCCACCCACCCATCCTTCTACCTACATATATAGACAAGTGATACCTTAAATAATTTTCACATATGAGTACTGTGGGTATTAGGAATTTGGGTGATTCGTTGCTTTCTTTATTGTTTCCTGTACAGGTTAAATTTTTAATCATGAGTATGTGTTATTTTTATTCATCTTTAAATTGGTCTTAAAAAGAAGAGAGTAAATATTCCAAAATGTTAATGTTAACATGTGAGTGGTAGCAATAGATTTTTCCCCTCTTTCTTTATTCTTTTCTATACTTTCCAAATTTTCCTGTCATAAACAGCTCTTCTTTGATAAATAGAACAAAGTTTAAAATAATAGAATTCAAAGGATGTGTAGCATCTCTGTAAATGATTGCTAGTTCTTACCTGGGCTCCTTCTGTTGCTCCTGAACGATCCTTCTTCCTGGCCAGATATCATCCATCTGTGACTGATGAAGAAGGGACTGTCCCACTGTCTCTCTTTTATTCACTTCGAGGTAAACAAAAGCATGGCAGAGTGGTGGTAATGAGAGGAGGGGGACGGAAACACATCCCACTTGCAGAAGGGATGGCAATATAATCTTTATATTCCCCACAGAGCCCATGAAGTAAAGACACCACTAGTAAGAATATATAATAGGATTCCAAGCCAAGGGATCTTTCACTGACGTCAAGTACCTCAAAAACAAAACAAAACAAAACCATTTCCAGACAGGGCCAGTACCTGCAGGTTTGCGGCGCAGGGACATCCTAATTATCTCACTGCCTGTGTGGTAAGCAAAGCGATTCACTTTCTGATCATAAAACCAATCTCCAGTTGCCTTCTTCAGCTCTCTGAGAAGGAATAAAGGAAAGTGACAAGTGAATTTTTTTTAAAATGGCTCTTGCCACTCAACTAACAAAGGCCGAGGAGGGAAATTCTCCCCACAGCCAGGGCCTCCTTGCCTCTCTCCACAGGTGATACTCACATCTCCTTGGTGCACACCTTACACCTCCAGGTACCACTGCTTTCCTGGATGCGGCAGTCCCGACACACCAGGTGATTACAACCCCGACAAGTGTTGGTCTTGGGAGTCAAACGGCCCAGGCTCTCCTGGCACCGGGCACAGGTCCGATCGCTATAGTATTGGCTGCCCCTCTTGGCCCCTTTCCTTTTGATCTCCAGTAGCTCATTCTTCAGTCGCCTGCCAATCCCCAAAGAGAAGCACAAGTGCGTTCACAGTCTGCATAGGTTGCATGGAGAGTTGTTGAGGGGTAGACAGTAAGACTTTGGTTTGGTAATTAAAATTTGGTTCTACAGAAGTAACAACTTCAGAGCCCAAGGGAGGAATTGTATACTGATACATAAGTTCTTCTGAAAGTCACATGGGAGGTATAAGGAAAGGTCCAGATAAAATTGGTCAAAGGTCTGGGCACCCATGCTTTTTCTGGAATGCTTACCTAATCCTTTTCTCATCTGCTTTCCGGAGCTCCTCATCTCGTTGTAGAACACTGAGGATCAAATCCCTCTCCATCTCAGACAGAAAAGAGAGGTCAAGTATCTCTGACATGATTTATTCTATATTTTTATTCTACTCTTCTTTCTTCAAATCAATCAGACCAGGAAAGCCACCACAGTTGCCTGAAATAAGATAAGGACTATTTTTCACACAGATAATTTACTCCAGAGTAGTCCCACAGCCCTAGAACCTCTTAGTAGGCTACTTTCCCCTTAAGCCAGGACAAAAAGACAATGTAGAAATATCTGACCTATTTACCATTCCTACTCCCACCTGAATCCTGCCCTTGAAAGTGAGGCAGCTCTGGATTTTCAAGAAGGATAACTTATTCATGACTCTGGAAAAAGGCTGAGTCTTTCAGCATGAGCACATTAGTCTGGAATAAGCACAGAACAGTTGAGTTGAACTCTCCCTACAGCAAGTGAATCCTAGATCATCCAATTTTCAATACTTTACATTTTCCCAAGTCCCAAATCTATTAAACCAAATAATCAGACAGCTGGTCTCTGTAGTAGAGAAGAAAACCACATGGGGACTTCTGCCAGTTGAAGCCCATTTTTCCTTTCCTGACCAGCTTCTGTGTTCTCAGGACTCAGATAGCTTTATGCTATACTCTAAAAGTTCCATCACCTACTCTATCTCCCAAAGTTCTTATTGCTACCACTACCTGAAGAATATCTTCACCCATTTCATGCGCATTTGTTAAGCACTCACTCTGACGTGCATTGTGCAAAGTGCTAGGGATACAGTGATGACTAAGACACAATTCCTGTCCTTAAGTTCACAGACTAGTAGGGGACACAGATACGCATAAATATAGTACAATGCACTAAGCGCTATCAGATGGATAATAAATTAAATGCTATGGGAACCTAAAGAAGGAAGCAACTAATTCTATCTTGCATAGAGAGAGAAGAGAATGACCTGTATACATGGAAGGTTTCACAGAAGAGGTGAATTTTTCCTTATAAAGCAGCATATTTTTGTTGGTGGGAGGAAATGGTAGGAAAGATAGGTTTGGGCTAAATTTTATAACTCTCATTCTTTTTTAAAAGTTTTATTTATTTACTTATTTGAGAGAGAGAGAAAGAATGAGCAGGGAGAGAGGCAGGAAAAGACACAGAGGGAGAGGGAGAGGGGAGAAGCAGACTCCCTGCTAAGCAGGGAGCCTCAATGTAGGGCATGATCCCAGGACTCTGAGCCAAAGGCAGAGGCTTAACTGACTGAGCCACCAGCCACCCCTATAACTTGCATTCTTGAAAATTAAGAATTTTTGCATTTATTACATAGACAATAGAAGTCCATCAAACATGTTTGTTGTTGCTTTGTTTTTGATGTTGGGAAATTAAATGATTAAATCCATTTTACTCTAGCTTTAGTACAAAAGAACTGATTCAAAAGACAAACTGAAGTGCAATCTGGAAGTACATAACACACTGTAAAATATGTGCATTCCTTACCCAAGCAATACCACTTCTAAGAATCTACCTATAGAAATATTCATACAAATGTGCATAGAACAATATATATACAAGAATGTTACTGTAACTTTGTAAGAACAAAACAAAGAAGTTCTTTAAAAAAAATACTTCCATATAATGGCATACCATGCAACCATTAAGAAATGTGGTAGATCTGTTTGAAAATGCATCTTGGAGTAGAAAAAATAAGTAGTTGCCAGACTATACTGAATGATTTGTTTGGTAAAGTATTTACCTATACATTTGTATATGCAGAGAAAAAAGTCTGGAACAAAAACCACGATCATTGGTTTCTCTTGTGGAGGATTGGGAGGGGCAACTTTCACTTTTTTTACTGTATATAGTTATGATTTTTTTACGTAAAGAAGTCTTACTTTTAAGTCCTAAAAAAGAAATTTCAGAGGAGACAGGGGATTATTGTAATAGTCCAGACAAAAGAAAATCTAGGTTTACCAAGTGCACCTCTACCCAACTTGGCAAATCATTTTATTTGTCACCCTTTAGTTTCTCATGTGCAAAATGATATATTTCACAAAGTTATCAAGAAAGTGAAATACTGTATGTTACAGGGCCAATCACAATGTTTGAAATCCATGTTTAACAATACACATACTTGCTGAATCTGCTACAGGGCAGGCGTAACCCAGGGCAGCAAGACAAAGAGCAGAGAATCAAGTTTGAGAAGCAGAAGTAACAGAATGGAGTGACTAAGAGGATGAAGAAGGCACAAAGATGCCTTACCTTACCTGTCTTGGTTTAACAACTGATAGATTAGTGATAATTCTAACAGTGAGAAGAGTTATAAGAGAAGAAACAGGTATGGAAGTAAAGCAAGAAGTTTCATTTTAGTCATATTGAGTTTGTGCTACATACAGGATATCCAGGTAATTAGGCTCAGAAAGTAGTTGGAGGCACAGGGCTGGTCCTCAGGAAGAGTGACTGTATCTGAAAGTACAGATTTGGTAGTCATGGCAGTCAAAGTGCTCAGGGTAGACAAAGCTGAAAGGAAATGATGATCATCTTTACCTTTTCTGCTCTCCCTTAAAACTAAACCATGAGCCCTTTTCCACTTTTTTTTTCCAATTACCTACAGGACAATAAAGACTATAAACAACTCAGCATAGTTATAAGGTTCCATCAACAGTTTCTTGACTTGGCTATTTCCTGGTCTTTATTGAACTGTAAGACACTAAGTTTCCTTCATGGACCCTTTCTTAGATAATCTTGAAAAAGAATTCTTAGTTTTCAAACCAAGGAGAATATTACACTCTCTGAGAACAAGGGCTTTTTCAATATTCTTCTTTGTATCTGTCCCAGCACCTAACATGATATTGTGAAAAAGGTGTTGCACCTGCTGCCACTACTGCTGATCATCACCCCATCAGTTCCATTTATTGAGAATTGACAATAATGGCAGGCAATGCAGTACTTTATATATATTAATTTAATCCTCACCACAACCCTAAGAACGCAGCAGTATTATTATCCCTATTTTATAGATGAGGATCCAGGAAAGGTTAGGTTAACTTGCCCAGTAGTAAACAAAGTAAGTAAAGTTGCTGGGATTCAAGCCCAGGCAATCTGATTCTAGAGCTAGCACTCTACAGGCTCTGTCCAGGCAGGATCATGGCCAAAACTATTGTAAAATGTTTATCAGAGCAATCAAAAGCATTGTGCAAATGGATTCTCCTCTATGTGATTATGAATGGAGCACTGGCTAAAATATCAGCTGCTCGTGAATAAAATAGGTATCTACCAATTGCCTAGCAGCTAAAGACCAAGGATGGCTGGCACAGGTACACTGGGAATGATAAGTGATAAAACAGGCACACTGACACAATAATGAGACCAAGTAATATTAAGACCGACAGATGTAAGAACATCATTGAGGAAATAAATACAGCACCATAAGAAAATGGAACTGCTAATGTTGTATATCTTCTCTTTGTTTTTCACTTATGGACCAGATCAACCAGAACTGCCTCCTCCTAAAATCTTAAATTCAGTAATCCCCATTTTTCTGACCATAGCTCATTCCCACTAGACCTGTTCTTCAACCACTTCAAGACCACAGTCTCTCTCGTGGGACGCCTGGGTGGCTCAGTGGTTGAGCATCTGCCTTCAGCTCAAGGCATGATCCCAGAGTCCCAGGATCGAGTCCCACATCGGGCTCCCCGCAGGGAGCCTGCTTCTCCCTCTGCCTGTGTCTCTGCCTCTCTCTGTGTATCTCTCATGAATAAATAAATAAAATCTTTAAAAAAGACCACAGTCTCTTAAGTCCATCTTTCATTTTCTCTTGGTCTCCTTGCCTCCTGCTGATCTGTTTTCCTTTCCAACCCAAACTGGACTCCAAATGACTCAATGTTTGAACCTATACCCAAGACCTACACAATTCTTGGTCTCCAACCTCAGTTCTTAGTTCAGGTTTTCACCTAGTTTTGCTTTACCTAGTTTTGCTTCAGGTTCTATTTTTAAGCCTTCATTAGTCTCATCTCATACTCCCACTTCCCTTTCCTCCAGTTCCTATCAGACATCCTTGTTTCACATTTGTAAAGAAAAAGGATTTAGAATCCACCACCTATGACATCCTCAGCCACCTGCCTCCTCTCCCCCATAACTTGCCAATATAACTCCTTTCAGAAAAGCCATCTCACCCCAACCCCACCTCTGACCATGGGTAGTTTCAAACCCTAACCCTGTCACCAGTCAGTTAGCTTGAGATACAATCTTGCATAATCAGTAGTGGGGAGAAGAAAACAGGATAAGAAAAAAAATTTTTGAAGCAAGGACAAAAAGGAAAGCATAGGAAGAAAATGAGACAAATAGCAAAAAGAAGATGGTAAAAACAAGCTCCAATGTTATTAGTGAACGTTAAAAAAAACATATATGAGCAAAACTCACCCATTAAAATGCAGAGGTTAACAGACTGGATAACATTTTTAAAAATCCAGCTAAGTGCCATTTTACAAGGGACACATCTAAAACATAAAGATGAGGAAAGATTGAAAATAAGATGGAAAAAGATATACCAGGTAAATGCCAACCCAAAGAAAGGTGATGTAGCTACATTAACATCTAAAAAATAAAACTTCAAGATAATAAAAGCATTATAACACATAAAGAAAATCAGTACATAGAGTAAATAAGCCTGTATGCCCTAATTTAACACTTCCAAATATATAAAGGAAGATTAAGTATACCAAAGAAGAATTAAAAATTCAACCATCAAAATGAAAGATTAACATACCTCTTTCAGTTATTGACAGAACAGGCAGATAAAAAATTAATAAATATATAGACAAGTTCAACAACAAAATAAGCTTGATTTAGTGGACATATATAGAAATCTATATCCAACTGGAAAATTACATTCTTTTCAAGTACAAATGGAACATCTACCTCAAAAATTATCATGTACTAAGTTATAATATAAGTCTCAGTAAATTTCAGAGAAACCATTCTCATACAGATCAGGGTCTCTGACTTCAATGGAATTAAATATGAGGTCAATAACAAAAGATCATTTCTAATCCCAAAACATTATGGAAATTTAAAGACATTTCTAAGTAACTCATAGGTCAAACAAAAATTAGAACTGTAGGGGATCCCTGGGTGGCTCAGTGGTTTAGCGCCTGTCTTTGGCCCAGGGCGCAATCCTGGAGTCTCGGGATCGAGTCCTGCGTGGGGCTCCCTGCGTGGAGCCTGCTTCTCCCTCTGCCTGTGTCTCTGCCTCTCCCTCTCTAGGTCTACCATGAATAACTAAATAAAATCTTTCAAAAAAATAGAACTGTACCAAATCTATCATTAATATCTTAATAGAAGAAAACCTGCTGGCTGTTTTACCACCACTGTCACTCCCATACTGTAGAATGTCTTCTAGAAATTCAAAAAGGAAAATGTGGAATAAAAGTAATACTTTTTATGCAAATAGTTTTATGGTAGGTGATACAACACATCTTGAAAAACATAACTTAGAAAAATAATGGATGCACAGGTAAAACCAGACAGGTTTGAAGTTAGGAAACCTGTGACCTTTCATATTCTCCCAACTGATGAATACTATGGTTTAGTGGAGAAACCAAACCCCAAAATTACTTGTTAACACTTTTCACTGAAATTCAGTCCCAGATGTGTTGTCAAAAGAGCAAGGATTATCTATTGAGAAACCAAACCCCAAAATTACTTGTTAACACTATTCACTGAAATTCAGTCCCAGATGTGTTGTCAAAAGAGCAAGGATTATCTATTGAGAAAACCACAGCTCAGGTAACATGAGTGTTCATGTCCAAACTCTGATGGACAATTTGTTCCATGTTAATTGTGGGGTGTCAAGACTCAGATTAAATATCTTAATATGGCACCCTTGTGGGACCTCATACCCATGGGAAGTTATTTTAGAAAGGATGGTTTGTTGACTTGGAAAATTATATACACTTACCACTCAAAATTCAGGATATTTTAACCCAAATACAAAAGCCAGGGGAAGCTGAAAATCTATCAAAATGGAAGGTTAACATACTCTCTCAATTACAGATCCAAGTAGATATAGCTAATTATACCCTAAACCTAGAGATTAGAAGATAATAATAATTAATAAGTGAACATTAATACTAACAGCTAGTTTTCAAGAAGTGGTGGCGAGACTGCTCTCGAGTTATTTTAAATTCTGAAGATGAGGTATAAAAACAAAAAACTGGGTCAACTGGTAGGAAGCATAGAATGAACATAATGGTGTAAGACAGACTTAGATTCAAATCTTAGCTTTGCTACTTATTAGGTATATGACCTTGGACAAGGGCCCAAAATATGAAAAGGATGATTAAAAATGTAGAAATCCTTATAAAAATAGTATTTACATTAAAAATAATTGTTTGTGCTCCCAAAGTTGAAACTGTGTTTACTTTGTTGGGCACCTTGGTACTTCTCTCTCTCCTAAATACATACTGCATGTTCAAACTAGAAACTTATACCATATGCAATCTCCTTGGGGGCAGGCACTGTATCTGGACTTCATATCCTCAGGAACTTATTTAGCACAGTGTCTGATACACAATATAAGTTCAATAAATGTTTACTGAATGTCTTCACCCAGAAATATATTTATGTGTTTAAACTTAACTCACAGAAATTGAAGAGCAGTAATAGAGCTGAGAGAAAAGTGGTTTTTGTTTTCCTGAAGCAGGATGGTGTCATGGTTAAGAGTACAGACTCTGGAGCCAGACTGCTTACATTTGAATTTCAACCTCACTATTCAATAGTTGTGTGACCCTGGGCAAGTTACTATACTTCTCACTGCTTCAATTTCCTCATTTGTAAAATGAAGATAATTACCTACCCTTTGGGGCTTGTTATAAAGATTAAATTAGTTTTTAAAATATGTAAAGTGCTTGAAGTAGTGTTCAAGAACATTGATAACAACAACAACAAAAAAGAATGTTGATAACAGAGGGATCCCTGGGTGGCTCAGTGGTTTAGCGCCTGCCTTTGGCCCAGGGCATGATCCTGGGACATCAGGATCGAGTCCCTCATCAGACTCCCTGCGTGGAGCCTGCTTCTCCCTCTGCCTGTGTTTCTGCCTCTCTCTCTCTCTCATGAATAAATAAATAAAATCTTTTAAAAAAAGAATGTTGATAACAGAGAATGTTATCTGTTACTTTATTTTGTCAGGTTTATATGTGTACTCATGCTTTAAGACTGAACTGGGGGACATCTGGGTGGCTCAGTGGTTGAGCACCTGCCTTCAGCCCAGGGCATGATCCTGGGGTCCCAGGATTGAGCCCCACATCAGGCTCCCTGCATGGAGCCTGCTTCTCTCTCTGCCTATGTCTCTGCCTATGTCTCTGCCTCTCTCTCTCTCTCTCTCTCTCGACTAAATAAATAAAATCTTTAAAAAAAAGACTTAACTGGGACTTGAAAAATGGCATTTACTTTCTTTTAAAGAATATAGACAAATCGTGAGTTAAAGTGCATCTAGACACCATTTAAAGTTTCATTGTTCTTAGAAGTGAGAAACTATGCTGACAATATTCAAGTGACAGAATTTCAGAAAAACTGATCCATGTTCAAGGACAAAAAGACTGAACTGGTACTAATGTGTTCCTATAAACCTACAAGTAGTATTTATGTGATGGTCTTGCATATAAATTCTATTGGATTATTGGTTATGTCCCATCAAAGTGATATGTTAAGAGCATTTTGCTGTTTGGACCAAGGAAAATGGACAATTTTGGTAAAATTTATACTTAACTGAACATGAAAAAGTGAACCAGAGTCTTTCAAAGTATATTAGTTTAACCAAGAAGCTCCAAATTAAACTGCTGTTGTTACGCAAACGATACTATGTTTTATACAGGAACTGACTAGTGATGAGATTTACACTGCTATGTGTCAGATTCTGTATATTCTTGAATATAGATAATCAGAATTGATATAGCTATGACAAAAAATGTGATAGTGTCTATATTTTTGAAAGGTTAGAATGAAACTGGGCTACAAATTATAATTGGTAATGAAAATTTGGGATTTTTTTTTATTTTTATTTTTATTTTTTTTTAGAATTTGGGATTTTTAAAAAGATTTTATTCACTCATGAGAGACACGGCGGAGTGGGGGGAGGGTGGCGGCAGAGACACAGGCAGAGGGAGAAGCAGGCTCCATGCAGGGAGCCTGACATGGGACTCAATCCCAGGTCTTCAGGATCAGGCCGTGGGCTGAAGGTGGTGCTAAACCACTGAGCCACCCAGGCTGCCCCCAAAATTTGGGATTTTTGAATGTCAGTGTACTTCTAATTCTAGCTAAGATGAAGTAACAAAAAAATGGATTTCCACCTTGCCTGAAGCAAGCCACTGCCCCAAATGGATAAAATATATGAAACAGTTGTGGCTTTCAAGACACTGAACATCAGGCAATGAAGATCTGAGATCCCTGAGAGATAATAATAGAGTGAGAACTCTGATTTTCCAGGCTCACTGTCTTGAGACAGTTTCCAGGCTATGGTGCAGGGAACAGGGATGTAAGCAGAACTTGGTAAATTCCTTGAGCTGAGGTGACAGAGCTGAGAGTCGGAAAACCCAGGTGGCTAAAGTTCATAGGACAGAGTACCTGAGAGAGTTGCACACAGATCATTGGGGAGCTGCCAAGGGTTTCCCTTGAGTATTCAGCAGAGCACTGGTCAGTGCATGGCATGCCTGTGATGAAAGTACCCTAGGCCAAGGACAGAACCAACTGAAAGGATTCAAAAGAACACTGTCACCCACATAGGGCCAGGAGTAGTGCCTGTTCTACCAGACAAATTGAAAAACTTTATGATTCACAGGGCATGAGACAAAGTACTCATAAGAGTCTTGGTTCCATAATGGGAATTAATTAGCCCCAGAATATGTATACTGCTCTTGTCCTGCCTAATGAATCTAAACAAAACAGCCTGAAAGGATCAATCTGTTTCCAAGTAATTCAAGTACATCCCAGAACAGATATCAAGCATATTTGTAGTAATATAAAAATATGCAGCACTCAGCAAAGTAAAATTCACAATATATGGTACCCAATAAAAAACTAACAGGCATGATTTACAATGAAATGGATGAAGCTAGAGGGTATTATGCTAAATTAAATAAGTCATATACGGAAAGGCAAATACCATATGATTTCATTTGTATGTGGAATCTTAAAAAATGAAACAAATAAATAAACAAAAAAAAGAAACTAAGAACAAACTAGTGGTTGGCAGAGTGCAGGGGGTGTGGAATAACAAGTAAATGGGTGAAGGGGCGTGGGAGGTACAGGTTTCCAGTTTTGGAATGAATAAGTCACAATGATGAAAGGTACAGCATAGGGAACACGGTCAATGACATTTTAATAGGTAACAGATTGTACCTACACTTGAGGTGAATTCAACATAGCATAACTTATAGAGTTATCAAATCATTGTGGTGTAAACCTGAAATTAATATAACACTATGTGTCAATTATACTTCAATTTAAAAAATTAACAGGCATGCAAAAACGTAGGAAAATACAGTCCATGAAGAGGAGATAAATCATAATAAACTCACCAAGAATTGACAAAAAGGTTAGAATTAGCAAAAAAAAATCATTAGAACAGTCATTTTAACTGCATTCCAATTTTTAAAAGTTAAATAAAGACATGGAAGATCTTTTATAAATACCCAAATCAAACCTAGAGATAAAAACTACAACATCTGAGATGAAAAAATACGCAGAATGGGGTTAGCAGCAGATTATACTTTGTAGTAGAAAAAATTAATTCAAATCAAATATAATTAATTAATTAATTAAAATTATTATTAAATTATAATTAAATAATTAAATAAATTATAATTGATATGATTAAATATTATAATTAAATTAATTATTAAATAAATTATGATTATTAAAATTAAATATCAATTAAATTTTAATTAGTTAATTCAAATCAGATAAAAAGCTTCTGCACAGCAAAAGAAACAGTCAACAAAACTGAAAGACAACCTACAGAATGGGAGAAGATATTTGCAAATGACATATCAGATAAAGGGCTAGTATCCAGTATCTATAAGGAACTTATGAAACTCAACACCCAAGAAACAAACAATCCAATCATGAAATGGGCAAAAGACATGAACAGATATTTCACCAAAGAAGACATACACATGGGCAACAAGCACATGAGAAAATGCTCCACATCACTTGCCATCAGGGAAATACAAATCAAAACCACAATGAGATACCACCTCACACCAGTGAGAATGGGGAAAATTAACAAGACAGGAAACAACAACTGTTGGAGAGAATGTAGAGAAAGGGCAACCCCCTTGCACTGTTGGTGGGAATGTGAACTGGTACAGCCACTCTGGGAAACTGAGTGGAGGTTCCTCCAAGAGTTAAAAATAGAGCTATCCTGTGTCCCAGCAATTGCACTGCTGGGGATTTACCCCAAAGATACAGATGCAGTGAAAGGCGGAGATACCTGCACCGCAATGTTTATAGCAATGTCCACAATAGGCAAACTGTGGAAGGAGCCTCGGTATCCATTGAAAGATGAATGGATAAAGAAGATGTGGTCTATGTATACAATGGAATATTACTGAGCCATTAGAAATGATGAATGCCCACCATTTGCTTCGATGTGGATGGTATTGGAGGGTATTATGCTGAGTGAAGTAAGTCAATCGGAGAAGGACAATCATTATATGGTTTCATTCATATGGGAAATATAAAAAATAGTGAAAGGGATCATAGGGCACAGGAGAGAAAATGAGTGGGAAAAATCAGAAAGGGTTACAAAACATGAGAGACTACTAACTCTAGGAAATGAAAAAGGGGTAGTGGAAGGGGAGGTCAGCGGGGGGATGGGGTGACAGGGTGATGGGCACTGAAGGGGGCACTTGAGGGGATGAGCACTGGTGTTATACTATATGTTGGCAAATCAAACTCCAATAAAAAATATACAAAAAAAATTTTTAATTAAATTAAAAATTCTCCCCTTTGAAAGATGCTGATAAAAAAAATAAAAGGACATTTACTAGAAGAAAACATCTGCAAATAGTATATCTAATAAGGACTTGTATCCAGAATATTAATATATAACGAAATCTCAAAACTATAATTTAAAAAAATTACAGAAAAAAATAGAAAAATTACAGAACCCAAATTTTTAAATGGTTTAAATTTAAATGGGTTTAAGTGGATTATATTTTAATTTTTAAAAATTTTAATATATCACCAAATAAAACATATAAATAGCAAATCAACTCATGAAAATACGCTCAACATCATTAATCATTAAGTAAAATGCAAACTAATATCATGATGAGATACCACTACACAGTTACTGTAATGGCTAGATTAAAAAGTATACCAAATGTTGACCAGAATTTGAAGCAAGTAAAGCTCTCATGCACTGCAGTGGGAATATAAATGGTACAGCCACATTGGAAAAGATTTTAGTAATTTCTCAAAAAGTTAAACATATATCTCCCATATGACCCAGCCTTTCTATGTATAGGTATTTACCCAAGAAAAGCAAAAACATATGTCCATGCAAAGATTTGCATGTGAATGCTAATAACAGCATTAGTTATAATAGCCAAAAACTAGAAACAACACAAATGTTTATTAAGATGTGAATGGATTTTTTAGAAAGTGGTATATGGAATACTACTCAATAATAGAAAGGAATGAGCTACTACAATATGCAATACAGCTCAGTCTCAGAATAATAATGCTGACTGAAAAAAAAAGTTGAACAAAAAGGAATACCTATAAAACTCTAGAAAATGAAAATTAGGGATCCCTGGGTGGCGCAGCAGTTTAGCGCCTGCCTTTGGCCCAGGGCGCGATCCTGGAGACCCGGGATCGAATCCCATGTCAGGCTCCCGGTGCATGGAGCCTGCTTCTCCCTCTGCCTGTGTCTCTGCCTCTCTCTCTCTCTCTCTGTGCGACTATCATAAATAAAATTAAAAAAAAAAAAGAAAATGAAAATTAATGTATAGTGGTAGAAAACAGATCAGTAGCTGCTGGATAGGGGTTTTATAGTAGATAAGGATAGGAAGGAAAGATTATAAAATGGCACAAGGAAACTTGAAGGTAATGAATGTTTACTGTCTTGATTTTGGTGATAGTTTAAATATATATATATATATATCAGATGTCAAAATGTATCAAACTCTATACTTTTTAAAATGTAGTTTATCATATGTAAATTTTTATCATATGTAAATTATACCTCCATAAAGTTTGTTTTTTAAAGTTTTAAAATTAAATATAACCATATCTTGTAATCAGAGGTTTTACCACCCAAGAATACCTATAAAACACTAGGAAATTCTAAATGTATTCAAACAATAAAATGTTGCTTTATGTCAGAGGGGTTTTTTCTTCTAAGAGGTGTTTTATTATATCTATTTATATGCATCTTATTTTTATTGAAGTATAATTAACATATAGTGGTATACTAGCTTCAGGTGTACAATACGATTCAAGAGTTCTATACGTTATTCAGTGCTCATCAAGAGAAGTGTACTCTTAATCCCCTTTGTCTATTTCACTCATCCCCTCCCCACCCACTTCCTCTCTGGGAACCACCAGTTTGTTCCTGTATTTAAGAGTCTGGCTTTTTGCTTTTTTTTTTTTTTTTTCATTTGTTTGGTTTCTTAAATTCCACAAGTGAAATTGTATATTTGTCTTTTTCTGACTGAATTATTGCCCGTAGCATTATACTCTTTAGGTCCACCCATGTCATTACAAATGGCAAGTTCTCATTCTTTTTTTACAGCTGAATAATATTCCTCTATCTATCATCTATCTATCTGTCTATCTATCTATCTATCTATCTATCTATCTACCAATCTATCTATACACACACACACACACACACACACAATCTCCATTTATCTATTGGTGGACACTTGAGTTGCTTCCATATCTTGGGTATTGTACTTAATGCTGCAATAAACAGAGGTGCATATATCTTTTTCAATTAGTAGTTTCTTCTTCTTTGGGCAAATAACCAGCAGTGGAATTACTGGATCATACAGTAATTCTATTTTAAATTTTTTGAGGAACCTCCATACTCTTTTCCACAGAGGCTACACCAATTTGCATTCTTACCAACAGCACACAAGGGTTCCTTTTTCTCCACATCCTTGTCATTTTTTGTCTTTTTGGTTTTGGGGCATTTTTTCCCCAATGATTTTATTTACTTATTTATTTAAGCAACAGCACAAACAGGGGAGTAAGGGGCAGAAGTAGAGAGAGAAGCAGGCTCCCCGTTGAGCAAGGAGCCTGATGCAGAGTTCAATTCCAGGACCCTGAGACCATGATCTGAGCCAAAGGCAGACACTTAACTAACTGAACCATCCAGGCACCCCTGTCTTTTTTATTTTAGTTATTCTGACAGGTGTAAGGTGATATCTCATTGTGGTTTTTGAATTGCATTTCCATGATAATTAGTGATACTGTGAAGATCTTTTCATGTGTCTGTTGACGACTTGTATGTCTTTGGGAAAATATCTATTCAGCTCGCCTGCCCAGTTTTAATCACATTATTTGGGGGTTTTTTGGTGTTGGGCTATGTAAATTCTTTATATATTTTGGATATTAAACCCTTATCAGATATATCATTTACAAATCTCTTCTCTCATTCGGTAGGCTGCCTCTTCGATGGTTTCCTTCACTGTGCAGATGTTTTTTTTTTTTAATAAAGATTAAATAATACACAATAAATTTAACTTTGTTTCCATTATTATTTAGTTTTGTAGCCTAAAATGTGTTTTATCTTGTACCTCTTCCATGAAGAATTTCGGTGAGTTTTGAATCAATTGTTTAAAATGTGAAAAGAGAGGGAGGGGCAAGATGGCGGAAGAGTAGGGTCCCCAAGTCACCTGTCCCCACCAAATTACCTAGAGAACCTTCAAATCATCCTGAAAATCTATGAATTCGGCCTGAGATTTAAAGAGAGACCAGCTGGAATGCTACAGTGAGAAGAGTTCACGCTTCTATCACGGTAGGAAGACGGAAAACAAAACAAAACAAAAAAAAAAGGCATCCCAGGGGGAGGGGCCCCACGAGGAGCCGGGCTAAGGCCGGGGCGAGTGTCCCCAGAATTCATTTGGGGAATATAAATAATAGTGAAAGGGAATATAAGGGAAGGGAGAAGAAATGGGTGGGAAATATCATAAAGGGAGACAGAACGTAAAGACTCCTAACTCTGGGAAATGAACTAGGGGTGGTGGAAGGGGAGGAGGGCGGGGGGTGGGAGTGAATGGGTGACGGGCACTGGGGGTTATTCTGTATGTTACTAAATTGAACACCAATAAAAAATAAATAAATAAATAAATAAATAAATAAATAAATAAACAAACAAATGGAAAATGCAAAAAAAAAAAAAGGAAAGCACCGTCCAGGAGAAGCAGGAGCTTCACAAATCTTCCTGGAAGGAAACGCGCCTGCAGGGAGTTAGAGCAGGATCCCGAGAGCGGCGGGGAAGCCCTCAGGCTCCCGGAGACACTAACAGACACCTGGGCCCCGGGGAGAGTGGCCGAGCTCCCTAAGGGCTGCAGCGCGCACGCGCACGGCTGGACCCGGGAGCAGCTCAGAGGGGCTCGGGCGGCGGCTCCTCTGAGAGGGGGCTGCGCAGCCAGGAGTGCAATTCCAACAACGCAGGCCCAGGACCACTGAGCACCGGGGACACAACCCAGAATCCGGGACAGGCATTGGCCAGGAGGGCACAGGACAGCAAGGACGCTCCTGCCCCGATATAAACAAATCAGAGGCCCCACCAACGGAGCATCCAGGCCCCTGCAGACGGAGAACTCTGTAGTTACTGCGGGAGCTGAATCCAGGGCTCCAGAGCTGGCCGCAGCCACTGGGGTTGTTCCTCCTGGGGCCTCAGGTGGTAAACAACCCCCACTGAGCCTCACAGTGCCCTCACAGGATAAACAGGATCAACATTACTCACTGAGCCCTGCACCAGGCAGGGGGCAGAGCAGCTCCCCCAAGTGCTAACACCTGAAAATCAGCACAACAGGCCCCTCCCCCAGAAGACCAGCTAGACGGAGAAGTTCCAGGGGAAGTCAAGGAACTTAAAGTATACAGAAGCAGAAGATACTCCCCCGTGTTTTTTTTAATAAATTAATTTTTATTGGTGTTCAATTTACCACAGAGTTACAAAATTTGGATTACAATTCAATGTCAGAAAGCCTATTCAGAAGCACTATTATAAAGCTACTGGTGGCTATAGAAAAAAGCATAAAGGACTCAAGAGACATCATGAGTGCAGAATTTAGATATAATCAGGCAGAAATGAAAAATCAATTGAATGACATGCAATCCAAACTAGAAGTCCTAACGATGAGGGTTAACGAGGTGGAAGAACGAGTGAGTGACATAGAAGACAAGTTGATGGCAAAGAGGGAAACTGAGGAAAAAAGAGACAGACAATTAAAAGACCATGAACACAGATTAAGGGAAATAAGTGACAGCCTGAGGAAGAAAAACCTACGTTTAATTGGGGTTCCCGAGGGCGCCGAAAGGGACAGAGGGCCAGAATATGTACTTGAACAAATCATAACTGAAAACTTTCCTAATCTGGGAAGGGAAACAGGCATTCAGATCCAGGAAATAGAGAGATCCCCCCCTAAAATCAATAAAAACTGTTCAACACCTCGACATTTAATAGTTAAGCTTGCAAATTCCAAAGATAAAGACAAGATCCTTAAAGCAGCAAGAGACAAGAAATCCCTGACTTTTATGGGGAGGATTACTAGGGTAACAGCAGGCCTCTCCACAGAGACCTGGCAGGCCAGAAAGGGCTGGAAGGATATATTCAGGGTCCTAAATGAGAAGAACATGCAACCAAGAATACTCTATCCAGCAGGGCTCTCATTCAGAATAGAAGGAGAGATAAAGAGCTTCCAAAACAGGCAGGAACTGTAAGAATATGTTACCTCCAAACCAGCTCTGCAAGAAATTTTAAGGGGGACTCTTAAAATTCCACCTTAAGAAGAAGCTCAGTGGAACAATCCACAAAAACAAGGACTGAATAGATATCATGATGACACTAAACTCCTATCTTTCAATAGTAACTCTGAACGTGAACGGGCTTAAATGACCCCATCAAAAGTCGCAGGGTTTCAGACTGGATAAAAAAGCAGGACCCATCTATTTGCTGTCTAAAAGAGACTCATTTTAGACAGAAGGACACCTACAGCCTGAGAATAAAAGGTTGGAGAACCATTTACCATTCAAATGGTCCTCAAAAGAAAGCAGGGGTAGCCATCCTTATATCAGATAAACTAAAATTTACCACGAAGACTAGTGAGAGATGAAGAGGGACACTATATCACACTTAAAGGATCTATCCAACAAGAGGACTTAACAATCCTCAATATACATGCCCCGAATGTGGGAGCTGCCAAATATATCAATCAATTAATAACCAAAGTTAAGACATACTTAGATAATAAAACTCTTATACTTGGTGACTTCAATCTAGCACTTTCTACACTCAATAGGTCTTCTAAACACAACATCTCCAAAGAAACGAGAGCTTTAAATGATACACTGGACCAGATGGATTTCACAGATATCTACAGAACTTTACATCCAAACTCAACTGAATACACATTCTTCTCAAGTGCACATGGAACTTTCTCCAGAATAGACCACATATTGGGTCACAAATCGGGTCTGAACTGATACCAAAAGACTGGGATCGTCCCCTGCATATTCTCAGACCATAATGCCTTGAAATTAGAACTAAATCACAGCAAGAAGTTTGGAAGGATTTCAAACACGTGGAGCTTAAGGACCATCCTGCTAAAAGATGAAAGGGTCAACCAGGAAATTAAGGAAGAATTAAAAAGATTCATGGAAACTAATGAGAATGAGGATACGACCATTCAAAATCTTTGGGATGCAGCAAAAGCAGTCCTGAGGGGGAAATACATCGCAATACAAGCAGCCATCCAAAAACTGGAAAGAACTCAAATACAAAAGCTAAACTTACACCTAAAGGAGCTAGAGAAAAAACAGCAAATAGGTCCTACACCCAGCAGAAGAAGAGAGTTAATAAAGAATCGAGCAGAACTCAACGAAATTGAGACCAGAAGAACTGTGGAACAGATCAACAAAACCAGGAGTTGGTTCTTTGAAAGAATTAATAAGATAGATAAACCATTAGCCAGCCTTATTAAGAAGAAGAGAGAGAAGACTCAAATTAATAAAATCATAAATGAGAAAGGAGAGATCACTACCCACACCAAGGAAATACAAACAATTTTAAAAACATATTATGAACAGCTATACGCCAATAAATTAGGCAATCTAGACGAAATGGACATATTTCTGAAAAGCCACAAACTACCAAACTGGAACAGGAAGATATAGAAAACCTGAACAGGTCAATAACCAGGGAGGAAATTGAAGCAGTCATCAAAAACCTCCCAAGAAAAAAAAAAAACAAAAAAAAAAACCTCCCAAGACACAAAAGTCCAGGGCCAGATGGCTTCCCTGGGGAATTCTATCAAACGTTTAAAGAAGAAATCATACCTATTCTACTAAAGCTGTTTGGAAAGATAGAAAGAGATGGAGTACTTCCAAATTTGGTCTATGAGGCCAGCATCACCTTAATTCCAAAACCAGACAAAGACCCCACCAAAAGGAGAATTATAGACCAATATCCCTGATGAACATGGATGCAAAAATTCTCAACAAGATACTAGTCAATAGAATCCAACAGTAGATTAAGAAAATTATTCACCATGACCAAGTAGGATTTATTCCCGGGACGCAAGGCTGGTTCAACATTCGTAAAACAATCAATGTGATTCATCATATCAGCAAGAGAAAAACCAAGAACCATATGATCCCTTCATTAGATGCAGAGAAAGCATTTGACAAAATACAGCATCCATTCCTGATCAAAATTCTTCAGAGTGTAGGGATAAAGGGAACATTCCTCAACATCTTAAAAGCCATTTACGAAAAGCCCACAGCAAATATCATACTCAATGGGGAAGCGCTGGGAGCCTTTCCCCTAAGATCAGGAACAAGACAGGGATGTCCACTCTCACCACTGCTATTCAACATAGTACTGGAAGTCCTAGCCTCAGCAGTCAGACAACAAAAAGACATTAAAGGCATTCAAATTGGCAAAGAAGAAGTCAAACTCTCCCTCTTCGCCGATGACATGATACTCTACATAGAAAACTCAAAAGTCTCCACCCCAAGATTGCTAGAACTCATACGGCAATTTGGCAGTGTGGCAGGATACAAAATCAATGCCCAGAAGTCAGTGGCATTTCTATACACTAACAATGAGACTAAAGAAAGAGAAATTAAGGAGTCAATCCCATTTACAATTGCACCCAAAAGCATAAGATACCTAGGAATAAACCTAACCAAAGAGGTAAAGGATCTATACCCTAAAAACTATAGAACACTTCTGAAAGAAATTGAGGAAGACACAAAGAGATGGAAAAATATTCCATGCTCATGGATTGGCAGAATTAATATTGTGAAAATGTCAATGTTACCCAGGGCAATTTACATGTTTAATGCAATCCCTAAGAAAATACCATGGACTTTCTTCAGAGAGTTAGAACAAATCATTTTAAAATTTGTGTGGAATCAGAAAAGACCCCGAATAGCCAAGGGAATTTTAAAAAAGAAAACCAGAGCTGGGGGCATCACAATGCCAGATTTCAGGTTGTACTACAAAGCTGTGGTCATCAAGACAGTGTGGTACTGGCACAAAAACAGACACATAGATCAATGGAACAGAGTAGAAAACCCAGAAGTGGACCCTGAACTTTATGGTCAACTAATATTCGATAAAGGAGGAAAGACTATCCATTGGAAGAAAGTCTCTTCAATAAATGGTGCTGGGAAAATTGGACATCCACACGCAGAAGAATGAAACTAGACCACTCTCTTTCACCAAACACAAAGATAAACTCAAAATGGATGAAAGATCTAAATGTGAGACAAGATTCCATCAAAATCCTAGAGGAGAACACAGGCAACACCCTTTTTGAACTCGGCCACAGTAACTTCTTGCAAGATACATCCATGAAGGCAAGAGAAACAAAAGCAAAAATGAACTATTGGGACTTCATCAAGATAAGAAGCTTTTGCACAGCAAAGGATACAGTCAACAAAACTAAAAGACAACCTACAGAATGGGAGAAGATATTTGCAAATGACATATCAGATAAAGGGCTAGTTTCCAAGATCTATAAAGAACTTCTTAAACTCAACAGCAAAGAGACAAACAATCCAGTCATGAAATGGGCAAAAGACATGAACAGAAATCTCACAGAGGAAGACATAGACATGGCCAACATGCACATGAGAAAATGCTCTACATCACTTGCCATCAGGGAAATACAATTCAAAACCACAATGAGATACCACCTCACACCAGTGAGAATGGGGAAAATTAACAAGGCAGGAAATCACAAATGTTGGAGAGGATATGGAGAAAGGGGAACCCTCCTGCACTGTTGGTGGGAACGTGAACTGGTGCAGCCACTCTGGAAAACTGTGGGGAGGTTCCTCCAAGAGTTAAAAATAGAGCTACCCTGTGTCCCAGCAATTGCACTGCTGGGGATTTACCCCAAAGATACAGATGCAATGAAACGCCGGGACACCTGCACCCCGATGTTTATAGCAGCAATGTCCACAATAGCCAAACTGTGGAAGGAGCCTCGGTGTCCATCGAAAGATGAATGGATAAAGAAGATGTGGTTTATGTATACAATGGAATATTACTCAGCCATTAGAAATGACAAATACCCACCATTTGCTTCAACGTGGATAGAACTGGAGGATATTATGCTGAGTGAAATAAGTCAATCGGAGAAGGACAAACATTATATGTTCTCATTCATTTGGGGAATATAAGTAATAGTGAAAGGGAATAGAAGGGAAGGGAGAAGTAATGTGTGGGAAATATCAGAAAGGGAGACAGAACATAAAGACTCCTAACTCTGGGAAACGAACTAGGGGTGGTGGAAGGGGAGGTGGGCGGGGGGTGGGGGTGAATGGGTGACGGGCACTGAGTGGGGCTCTTGACGGGATGAGCACTGGGTGTTATTCTGTATGTTGGCAAATTGAACACCAATAAAAAATAAATTTATTATTTAAAAAAAGTAAAATGTGAAAAGATAATGGTGGAATACTGGATGATATAAGAATTCTCTTTTTATTTTTTTAAAAAGATTTTATTTATTTGAGAGACGGGGAGTGGGGAAAGAATGCACAAGGCGGGGGAGGGGCCGCAGGAGGGTTGAAGCAGGCTCCCCGCTGAGCAGGGAGCCCAGTGACACTGGGGCTCAACCCATCCCAGGACCTGAGATCATGACCTGAACCGAAAGGAGATGCTTAACCAACTGAGCCACCCAGGAAACCCTATTTATAATTTTTTTGGGAACCTCCATAGTATTTCCCACAGTGGCTGCACTGAGAAACATATAAAATTGTTGAATCATTATATTGTACACCTGAAACTAATATAACAATGTATGTTAATTATACCTGAATTTAAAAATGTGAAAAGGCAGCATGCTGAAAGCCAAGAAGATGAAATAGCAACAAAATGTTTGCATAATTGTTTCCCAGAACTGAGTATCATTATTTAGTAAGTGCATCAACAATGGGCTTCTTTTATTTTTAGATTTATATGTTTTGTGAAGTATCTTTTTCCAGCTCTGACAGTCACTTGAATCAAGTAAAAAAAATAAACAGAACTTAGAATCAGACCTTCAAATAGCTGTATCATAAACCAATATTTTGTTTAAACAAAGCACATTGAATGTCTGTGTTCTCATCAAAATGAGAGCAGAGGAAAAAAAATGAGAGCAAATGTTATTATACCATTTACAAATATTAAAATTAATTTTAAAGTGTTCATCTTATATCTTTATTTCTATTTTTATAGAAATGAATGTCTTATATAATATTAGTACAGTTAATACATTATTTCTAAATAAATATACATGTATTAGGGGTGATCAAAATTTTTAGTGGTAAGGGAGAATGATCAAAAAAGTTAGGAAATGTGTTGCTTAAAGAAGGATGAAGGGAATCCTTTTTTACTAGCTAGTATATGTTATCGTGATTCTGCTTGCATATATTTATAATGTATGTTAATTAGGAAAGAATAAATCATTCTGATGATTGTAATGCAGTTGCTCTGATGCAAGTAGGGCAGCATAGTGAATAGGGATTTGTGATCCTATAAAGTACATTCCAAAGTGAACTCTATTAACTAATTGTAACCAAGACAGTAACAATTTCTGAGATAGATCAATCTTTTTTTATTATTTTTTGTAAATTTTTTAATTGGAGTTCAATTTGCCAACATATAGTATAACACATAGTGCTCATCCCATCAAGTGTGAGGTGGACCAATCTTAAGCACTGTCAAAATTCATACTTATTATATGTATGGGTTTCCAAAACACAGTGAAGCACAGGCCTTAAAAGGTGGCAAAATCCACCCCCCCTTTGGGAAAAAAAAAACACTATTTGAAAATTTAAAGGTAACAGAGTGGATTTCAGAGCACAGAAATGTGAGACCAAAACTGATTATGTAGTAAGTCTGTACACTTCACAAAAAAAAGAAAAAAAGGAAAAGATTCCATGAAAAGAAAGCTCCCAGAAATGCAGGATTTCCCTAAACCTCCTGGTTTGGATCTAGCCACCTATGCATAAAGGCACCAACTGATAACATTTTTTGGTTGGTAACAGCTGAGTGAACATGCAACACTGCTTATAGTCCTTAATATGTTTCCACTGGATACTGCGTTGGTTATTTTATCAACTGTCCCTTTCAATTTTAGGGTGATGTCCCTGCAAGAAAATAACTCTAAATATTTTATTAAAATGTACCTGGTTTTAGATATCTAATAAGTCCATTCAAACAAATTTAAGGTAGATTCAAACTGCAAAACTGCTAAATCTGGTTTCTCAGTCTTTCGAAGTTTTCTTTGGATACAGACTCCTACTCCCCCCCCCATCTGCCCTCCCTCCACCCCCACCCCCTGCCCCCGCCAAGCCTCTTCTGGTTCCTGGATTAAATCATGTTAATGTATCTGGCCCAAAGATTTTTCTGTGAGACTTCCCTCTGCTGTCCTGGTAGTTACCTTTGCATGTCTGTGTGGTTTCAGGCCTTCAAAATCCTACTTCATTCCTCTGACCTGAAGCTCTATATTCTGCACTGTTTACAGAATAGTCACTGGTTAGGAGGGCCAGCTACTTGCTAAGTGCTATGCTAACTGGCTAAGGATAAAATCATGCATAGCCCTGCCCAAAAGCAGTTCACAGTCTATTGAAAGAAATACTTAAATAGGGGTTCCCTGGGTGGCTCAGCGGTTTAGCGCCTGCCTTTGGCCCAGGGCACGGTCCTGGGGTCCAGGGATCGAGTCCCGCGTCAGGCTCCCTGCATGGAGCCTGCATCTCCCTCTACCTGTGTCTCTGCCTCTCTTTCTCTCTATGTCTATCATGAATAAATAAAAACAAAATCTAAAAAAAAAAAAGAAATACTTAAATAGATCCTCATAAAAGAACATGGTGATCAAAGAAATATATTCACAAAGTATTATGAGAATACCAAGGTGGGACACCTACTCCAGCTTGGGGAAAGGGAAAGGGAACTAGAAAAAGATACCAGCGATAGCACGTGAACTGGTTTTAAGTACTGTGTACCAGTTGGTTAATGAAATAGAGCACAGAGCATTAAAGCAACATGGTATGGGCAAGCAGTACAGCAATACTGGATAGTAAACAGTAAGGGAAGGTGTGGAAGAAACAGGGGGTGGGGATCCTATTATGCAAGAGGAAGAGTTTGATGTACTATGCTCAGAAACATGGATAATTAGCCTTTGACAACAGGAAGCATTTAAGAGTTTTAGGTAAGGCAAAAGCTTGTTAGACCACTCTGACAGTTATGTAGAATATAGGTTTGAGAAGGCTGTGATATAAATCCAGGGGGCAGATGATGAGAGCCCAAAGGAGAAGGCAGTGGTAGTAGAGATGGGAAGGGGCATATTGAAAGCATAACACTCAGGTAAAACCTGCATAACCCATGAATGTTCTGTAACACAGAACAGCCTCTTCTACTAGGACTTTGGGTTCTGGTGTGCTAGATTTCTAATTAAGAGCATTATTGCTTAGAATAGTGCCTCTAAGCACTAGATCTGTGGCCAGACTGCCTGACTCCCAATCAGAGCTTCACCACTTTTTTAGCTCTGTGACCTTGGTTAAGTTATTTGACCTCCCTGAATTTCAGTTTCCCCATTTGTAAAAGTAGTGATTAATAATAGGAGCTCTTGCCTAAGGCTGTGAGGATTCCAGTGTACATCATAAGTAAAGGACATAGCATAGTGCCCAGTCTAGAATAAGCAGCCAATTTGGTAGCTGTTTAATTTTAATTATTATTAATCATATGCTTTGAAAACGATACAAGCATATGGCTGTTTTGACATCTTACTATGATATTTGAGAAATCTGATCAGTAGTCTTTCCCAGATGGAAAGTCACCATAGCACTTTGCATGGAGGTAGGCTGACAGGCATAAATATTAAGCAAATGTTAGTAACTGGATATGATCAGTTTAAAATATATTTATTTACACACTGTTCCAGACAGGATTTAAAATGACTTAAAAGGATACATATAACAAAACAAAATAGCATAATTTTAAAAATAGGATCAAAAGAAGAAAAACAAGAGTGGTGATAAAGTAGAGAATCAGAATCAAGGCTCCAAACCCAAAGGGCAACTGAGGCTTCCCAATGGTCCACTAGAGTCCAGACCCCCACAATTGCAGACAATGTGCCTAGGCCTCCCTACACTGGGGTCCATCCTCAAAAGTGTTTTGGTAGCCAAGTTGTTATTTTCCCCTAACAATGAGAAATTTATAACTACCTCTCAAGATCTGGGGTTTGCACTAGGTTCTTTGGCCCCTGACAATCGTTTTTCAATTTTTTTATTTTTTTTATTTATTTATGATAGTCACAGAGAGAGAGAGAGAGAGAGAGAGAGAGAGAGGCAGAGACACAGGCAGAGGGAGAAGCAGGCTCCATGCACCGAGAGCCCGATGTGGGATTCGATCCCGGGTCTCCAGGATCGCGCCCTGGGCCAAAGGCAGGCGCTAAACCGCTGCGCCACCCAGGGATCCCGACAATCGTTTTTCAAAACAGATTCTACAAAAGTAGAGTTTGCATATACTGAGGCATTAGCAGTTTTAGATACCTTAAAGATATCCACCAATTGATGAAGACGAAGAAAGAGGAGGAGAAGAAAGCAACTTATATTTCTATAATGCTTACTGTGTACCAGGCACTTTTTCTAAGCACTTCATATAGATGAGGTAGTCCTCATGATCATATTGTGAGGCAGATACTATATTCTCATGTTTTACAAGTGAAGAAAGGGAGGCACACCCTGATCAAATAAATAACTTGCCCATGGTCATACATCCTGTAAGTGGCAATCTAGCCTTTGAACCCGGGCAGGCTGGTTCTAGAGTTTGAGCTCTTAACTGCTATGCTATTCAGTCTCTTCTTTTTTCTGATAATATTGCTAATACATGGTAATATTTGGAAAAGGGGTACCTTACCCTCAGTAACTGTAGTTTTTTAAAAAGTCCTCAGTAACAGTGAACATTTGAGAGGCCCTCAGTCAGGCTTACTATTTCAGCCCTCTGACCTCCCCTCATCCAGGATATCTGTTCTAAAGGACAGTAGGAGCATATGGGGGATGTAACTAAAATATAATCTCTTTTGTTAGTTCTGAGAATCATAGTTGGGGACAACTTCCTCCAGACTGAAACCACATGGTTACCTTTCAATACCACCAAATTCTGTTCATAAATGGTTTGAAGAAATTCCCACTTCAACATAATACATACTTCTCTAAAGTAAGGCCCAGGGGGAAGCTGGGTGTCTTAATATATATATTTCTCCTGCAGAGTGGTTTTTTGGATACAGAGAAATATGGTATTATTTTCATGATTTCACACTTTTTTCATGCTCCTCCGCAACTCCAGACATCTTAAACCTACCATGAATCCTCGAAGAAAGATCTCCATAAACATGGGGCATAGAATAAGTCTATATAAAAGATCATAAAAACGAGACCATGTGTCCAAATACCACCCTTGGCAACAGGAGAAATGCATATATATGTCAAATACCATTTGGCTTTCCAGCTTGCAAGACCTATACTTAAAGCTACCTCTCACATAAGCCAGGAAGGTTCACAAGAGCCCCATGAGGTTGATGGGGTTTGGGATATGACCAGTTCATCCTCTTCTCTGCCAAAGTCCCTTTCCTTAACAGCCCAAAAGCTTAAAAAGATCAAAAATCCCCAACTGAAAAAATATATACTGTTTTAAAATCCAGCTCATTCATATGCATAAAACAATTTTTTAGGTCTGGTAAGAGCTGATACCTTGTCATTTTTCAAGAAGTCTCATGGCTGTGTGCAACACCACTATCTTTCCTTAGTCAACAAGCTTTTATAAACCATCACCCTTGCATAGGAGACCCTCTCCTACCAGGATCACAGATGGTGGGGATTTCTAAACTGAATTCTCACTAATCATCTAGTTCTTTCTTGCAGGCCATGTCACCTAAAAATCACCCACGCAGTTCCCTTAGATGAGATATCATGATGGTTTGTGACAAATCCAGCCCATGTTCACACCTAACTGTGATTTCATGCATTTGGTTTCTTTTTTGATTTTAGGAGAGCTGTGATCTAGCTATGGCTACAGAAACCTTAAACACAATCAAATGACCTATGATTGAACTTAAATTTTTCTGTATGTGTAGCAGATAATCTTAAGGTTTATTTAAAGCCTATAAGACATCAAATAAATGCTAATTTCTTTCAAATAAAATATCAGTAAATATATACATAATATATATATACATAGAAGAGTAGGTATAGATTGGAGAATACAAAATAAAGGTAAAAATATGAACGTACTACAAGCCTTCTTTCCCTTCTAAACTGCTTAACCATAATTACTTAACACATTACATCAAATCCCTAGAACAAGATTGGTACGTGCATTATCAACATCTGGTCTATAGCTAGAAGAAATATCCTGATATTAAAAACCCCTAAAGCATATAAAAATTAAAACTGCTAAAATGTTCAAATCACACATGTATATATTTGTTTTATCTTCAATTCTGACATACCAAATAAAAGTACCTTAAAAAGTTTTAAGGGGGGAGGTATAAATTTTCCTAATTCAGTTAATATAACTTACAATAAAGTAAGGCACTCGAAATGTCTAGTTGAACTCTCCTCACTCTGCATATGTAAATATTTGACCTTATCATTATTAGTTCTAAATATAACTCATAATCAGTAATCAGCATATGAATGAGGATGCCCTTTCACAAAAATGAATAATCTCCCCCACTAGATAATAAGCTGTATGAGATAAGGGACTTTGTTTTGTTCATCTCTGTACCTTCGATGCCCAGAGCACTGTCTGGCACATAATATGCATACAATAAATATTTGTTGATTAAATGAGCTGGCATCAAAAATATTAAATGTCATTCAGGCACACCTAAGAGCTTATCATCCAGGACTTCCCTTTTGATATCGCTAATTCAAATACCCTTCTGCTTCTTCACTTCTGTTCCTAGACAGTTTGAATTCTATCGTTTCAACTTCACTCTGTCAAGATTTTCAATAACTCCTTTTAATTGTATATATCTTATAAAAAAACATAACCCTAGAAAAGCCCAATTGTGTTTTATGCCTGCACCGGGGCTGCTGAGATCTGCTGGGAAAAAAATCACAGTCTGGTAGGTTATCAATATGAATTCTCAGTCACCAAGCTCACCTCAACACTGCCTGACACTCCAACTATGCTTTCCTGCTCACCACAATAACTATTTTAAACCTTCCTCAAACACTGCAGATCTCCAACCCAAACCTTGCCCCACTTCAACCACTGCTCGAAAGGATGACCTTTCCTGTTACACAACAGAAAAACATAAATGCCCTCAGACAAGTTCCTGCCACCAAATCTGTAAACCTATTTTCCTCTATATTCACTTTTTGTTCTTCCCACCTGTAATGTACTTCCTCTTATTTAAGGGTAAACCCTCTACTTCATTCTGGTTCCTCTCCCATCCAGCAGAAAAACTTTGCCCTGTAAGGGCAAAGAATTTGCTCCATTCATTATCCCTTCCTTCCCATCAGCTTTTAAAAATGATTTAAAAGCCTTAAAAAAAAATTTAGTCCCTGCTAAATTAAAAAAAAAAAAAGCCCATCCCTAGATCTCAACCTTTCCCATACTACACTCTCTCTGTTATTCAGAGTCATATTTCTCCAAGGAATTCTCTATATTCATTATCTATACCTCCTCGTATCCTCAATCATTTCTCAACCTACCAAAGTCTAGCATTCCACCCCAATCACCCCCTGAAATTGCTCTAAGGTCAAGAGGAACCTCCTAAATCCAGTGGATGGCAATCAGGCTTTACCTTCCTAGACCACTCTGGATCTTGAGCACCACATACCATTTTTCATGGAGTCATTCCATTTTGAAAAACTATCCTACTGATATTCTAGTACAGACACAAATATATATCATAGGGATGCTTGGTGTTCGAATAAGAAAAAAAAAAGGTATACAATAACACAAACATATCAATAAGAAAGTGATTATGTAAATTATGGTACGTACATATAATGGAATACTAGGTCACTGGTTTTCTTCTGTTTTTTTTTTAATTTTACTTAGTTAACATAGTGTAATATTGGTTTCTGGAATAGAATTCAGTGATTCATCACTTACATACAACCCCAGTGCTCATCATATCAAGTGCCCTCTTTAACACTGATCACCCATCTAGCCCATCACCTACTCACCTCCCTCCCCCAGCCCTCAATTTGTTCTCTATCTTTAAAAACTCTTAAAATCTTTTTTAAAAGGTGGGGGAGGGGCACCTGGGTGGCTCAGTGGGTTAAGCATCTGTCTTCAGCTCAGGTCACGATCCCTAGGTATTGGAATAGAGTCCCACGTTGGGTGGGCTCCCTCCCTCTCCTTCCTTATGCCTCTCCCTCCAATCCCCTGCTCCTGTGCTCACACTCCCTCTCTCAAATAAATAAAATCTTTTTAAAAAAAGAATCTCTTATGGCTTGTTTCCTTCTCTCCTTTTTAACTTTTCCCCTTTCCCATATGTTCACCTGTTTTCTTTTTTTTTTTTAAAGATTTTATTTATTTATTCATGAGAGAGACACACACAGAGAGAGAGAGAGGCAGAGACACAGGCAGAGGGAGAAGCAGGCTCCATGCAGGGAGCCTGACGTGGGACTCGATCCCAGGTCTCCAGGATCACGCCCTGGGCTGAAGGCGGCGCTAAACCGCTGAGCCACCAGAGCTGCCCTGTTCACCTGTTTTCTTTCTTAAATTCCATATAGGAGTGAAATTATATGGTATTTGTCTTTCTCTGACTTATTTCTCTTAGCATTATAATATACTCTAGCTCCACCCACATTGTTGCAAATGGCAAGATTTCATTTTTGATGGCTGAGTAATATTCCATTGTGTGTGTGTGTGTGTGTGTGTGTGTGTGTCCTTACCCATCTTTATCGACTCATCAGTTAATGGACATTTGGGCTCTCCCTATAGTTTGGCTATTGTTGACAGTGCTTCTATAAACATCAGGATACATGTACAACTTTGAATCTGTATTTTTGTATTCTTTGGATAAATACCTAGTAGGCCAATTGCTGGATCGTAGGGTAGCTCTATTTTTAACTTTTTGAGGACCCTTCATACTGTTTTCTAGAGTGGCCGCACGACTTTGCATTCCCACCAACAGTACAGGAGGGTTCCCCTTTATCCACATCCTCACCAACACCTCTTGTTTCTTGTGTAATTTTAGCCATTCTCACAGGTGTGAGGTAGTAGCTCATCATGGTTTTAATTTGTGTTTCCCTGATCATTAGTGATGTTGAGCATCTTTTCATGTGTCTGTAAACCATCTGGATATCTTCTTTGGAAAAGGATTTATTCATGTCTTCTGCCCATTCCTTAGCTGGATTATTTGTTCCTTGGGTATTGAGTTTGGTAAGTTCTTTATAGATTTTGGATCCTAACTCTTTATCACATATGTCATTTGAAAATATCTTCTCCCATTCTGAGGGCTACTTACTAGTTTTGTTGATTGTTGACTTCACAGAAACTTTTTTTATCTTGATGAAGTCCCAATAGTTCATTTTTGCTTTTGTTTCCCTTGCCTCCAGGGACATGTCTAATAAGAAGTTGCTATGGCTGAGGTCAAAGAGGTTGCTGCCTGTGTTCTCCTCTAGGATTCTGATTTCCTATCTCACATTTAGATCTTTTGTCCAGCTTGAAATTGTGTATGGTATAAGAAAGTGGTCCAGTTTTATTCTTCTGCAAGTTGCCGTCCCATTTTCCCAACACCATGTGTTGAAGAGACTGTCTTTTTTCCATTGGGTATTCTTTCCTGCTTTGTCAAAGCTTAGTTGACCATATTGTTGTGGGTCCATTTCTGGGTTCTTTATTCTGTTCCATTGATCTATGTGTCTGTTTTTTTGCCAGTACCATACTATCTTGATGACTATGGCTTTGTAAAATAGCTTGAAATCCATTATCATGATGCTTCCAGTTTCTTTTTTCTTTTTCAGAATTGCTTTGGCTATTCAGGGTCTTCTGTGGTTCCATACAAATTTTAGGAGTATTCATTCTAGCTCTGTGAAAAATACTGTCAGTATTTTGATAGGAATGCATTGAATGAGTAGATTACTTTGGGTAGTAGAGACATTTTAACAATGTTTGCTCTTCTACTCCATGAGCATGGAATGCTCTTCCATTTCTTTGTGTCATTTTCAATTTCTTTCATAAGTGTTCTATTGTTTTCAGAGTACAGATCTTTCACGTCTTTAGTCAGGTTTATTCCTAGGTATCTTATAGGTTTTGGTGCAATTGCAAACGGGATTGATTCCTTGATTTCTGTTTCTGCTGCTTCATTATTGGTGTATAGAAATGCAACAGATTTCTGCACATTAATTTTATATACTGCAACTTCTCTGAATTCATGTATTCCAAAAAATTTTTTGTAGAGTCTTTCAGGGTTTCTGCATAGAGTATCATGTTGTCTGAAAATAGTGAAAGTTACATTTCTTCCTTGCCAATTTGGATACTTTTTACTTCTTTTTGTTGTCTGATCGCTGAGGCTAAAGCTTCCAGTACTGTGTCAAATAGTAATGGTGAGAGTGGACATCCTTGTCTTCTTCCTGACAGTAGGGGAAGGCTCTCAGTTTTTCCCCATTGAGATGGGCGATATTAGATGTGGGCCTTTCATTATGGCCTTTATGATACTGAGGTATGTTCCATCTATCCCTACTTTGTTGAGGGTTTTTTAATCAAGAAAGGATGCTGCGTTTTATCAAATGTTTTTCTGCATCTATTGAGAGGGTCATACGATTCTCATCCTTTTATTATTGTGGCATATCACATTGATTGACTTGCAAATACTGAACCACCTCTGCAGTCCAGGAATAAATCCCACCTGATCATGGTAAGTAATTCTTTTAATGTACTGTTGAATTCAATTTGCTAGTATTTTGTTGAGAATTTTTGCATCCATGTTCATCAGGGATGTTGGCCTGCAATTCTCCTTTTTAGTGGGGTCTTTGTCTAGTTTTGGAATCAAGGTAATGCTGGCTTCATAGAATGAGTTTGGAAGTTTTCCTTCCATTTCCATTTTTGGAACAATGTGAGAAGAACAGCTATTAACTCTTCTTTAAATGCCTGGTAGAGGGGGATCCCTGGGTGGCTCAGTGGTTTGGCACCTGCCTTCAGCCCAGGGCGTGATCCTGGAGACCCGGGATCGAGTCCCACATTGGGTTCCCTGCACGGAGCCTGCTTCTCCCTCTGTCTGTGTCTCTGCCTCTCTCTCTCTCTCTGTGTCTCCCATGAATAAATAAATAAAATCTTTGAAAAAAATAAATGCCTGATAGAATTTCTCTGGGAATCCATCTAATCCAGGACTTCTGTGTGTTGGGAGATTTTTTATTACTGATTTAATTTCTTTGCTGGTTATGGGTCTCTTCAAATTTTCTATTTCTTCCCATTTCAGCTTTGGTAGTTTGGTGGTTTCTAGGAATTCGTCCATTTCTTCCAGGTTTCCCAGTTCATTGGCATATATTTTTTATAATTTTCTCTCATAATTGTTTACATTTCTCTGGTGTTGGTTGTGATCTCTCCTCTTTCATTCGTGGTTTTATTTATTTGCAACCTTTCTCGTTTCTTTTTGATGTATCAATTTTGTTAATTCTTTCGAAGAACCAGCTCTTAGTTCGTTAATACATTCTATTAGGGTTTTTTTTTGTTTCCATATAATTTATTTTTGCTCTGATCTTTATTATTTCCCTTCTTCTGCTGGCTTTAGGCTTTATTTGCTGTTTCTTTCCTAGCTCCTTTAGGTTTAAGGTTAGTTTGTGTATTTGAGATTTTTCTTGCTTCTTGAGGTAGGCTTGTATTGGTATATACTTTCCTCTTGGGACTGCCTTTGCTGTATTCCAAAGGCTTTGAGCTATCGTGTTTTCATTTTCATTTCCTTCCATGTATTTTTAAATTACCTCTTTAACTTCCTGGTTAACCCATTCATTCTTTAGTAGCATGTTCTTTAATTCCCATGTATTTGATGTCTTCCCAAATTTTTTCTTGTGGTTGACTTCAAGTTTCATAGTGTTGCGGTCTGAAAATATACATAGCATGATCTTGATTTTTTTGTACTTGTTGAGAAATTATTTGTAACCCAGTATTTGATCTCTTCTGGAGAATGTTCCGTGTACACTCAAAAAGAATGTATAATCTGCTGCTATAGGATGAAATGTTCTGAAAATATCGATTAAGTGCATTTGGTCCAGTGTGTCATTCAAAGCCATTGTTTCCTTGATTTTTTTCCTTAGATGATCTGTCCATTGATGTAAATACATTGTTAAAAACCTCTATTATTATTATATTATTATCAATGAGTTTCTTTGTTATTAATTGATTTATATATTTTGGATGCTTCCATGTTGGAGGCATAAATATTTACAATTGTTAGATCTTCTTGATGGATAGATCCTTTAACTATAATACCCTTCTTCATCTTTTATTATGGTCTTTGTTTTAATATCTAGCTTGTCTGATATAAGTATGGCTACTCTTTCTTTTGATGTCCATTAGCATGATAAATGGTTCTCCATCCCATCACTTTCAATATGCAGATGTCTTTAGGTCTATAATGAGTCTCTTGGAGGCAGCATATAAATGGATCTTGTTTCTTGCCCATTCTGATCCCCTATCTATGTCTTTTGAATGGAACATTTCATCCATTCACATTCAGAGTGATTACTGAAAGATATAATTTTAGTGCCATCGTGTTACCTGTAAAGTTGATATTTCTAGTAATGTTCTCTGGTCATTTGTAGTCTTTGGTGCTTTTGGTGTTTTTTTTCTCCACTCAAAGAATCCCCCCTAAAATTCCTTTCAGGGCTGGTTTAGTGATCACTAACTCCTTCAGTTTTTGTTTGTTCAGGAAACTCTATTTCTCCTTCTATTCTGAATAACACCCTTGGTGGATAAAGAATTCTTTCCTGCATATTTTTCCCATTCAGCATGTTGAATATTTCCTGCCACTCTTTCCTGGACTGGTAAGTTTCTGTGGATAGATCTGCTATGAACTGTTCTGTTTTCCCTTGTAGGTTAAGGACTTTTTTTTTCCTTGCTGCTTTTAGGAATCCTTCCTTGTGTATTTTGTGAATATAACTATGATATGCCTTGGCAATGGTTGGCTTTTGTTGAATTTAATGGGAGTTCTCTGTACTTCCTGGATTTTTATGTCTGTTTCCTTCCCCAGATTAGGCAAGCTTTTAGATATAATTTGTTTGAATAAACCTTCAGCCCCTTTTCCTCTCTCATCTTCTGAGACTCCTGTGATACAAATGTTATATGTTTTAATAAGTCACTGAGTTCCCTAAGTCTACTTGCATGATGCATTACCTTTCTTTCCCTCTTCTTTTCAGATTCATTATTTTCCATAAGTTTATCTTCTATATCACTGATTTTCTCCTCTGCTTCATTCTTCCTAGTTTTTATGGCCTCAACTTGGGATTGCATCTCAGTTATAGCATTTTTAATTTTGGCCTGACTAGATTTTAGTTCTTTTATTTCTGCAGCAAGGGATTCTCTAGTGTCTTTTATGCTTTTTTCACACCCAGCTAGTACCCTTATAACCATTGTTTTAAATTCTAGTTCAGATATCTTACTTATATCTATACTGGTTTAATCCTTGGCCATGAGTTCTACTTCCCATTTCTCTTTTGGGGTGAATTTCTCTGTCTAATCATTTTGTCCAGAAAAGAAATTAAGAAAGAAAAACACAAAACAAAATAAAAAAGAAGGAAAAGAAAAGAAAGCAAAACAAACTAGATCCTGGGTGTGTTTTGGTCTGCCTCTTAAAAGAACCTAGATCCCGGCCCCACAAACTGGACCAATCTCCGTAAAGGGCTGGAGCGCACAGCTGGCAGGGCATTTGGGAGAAGCCAGTTGGTTAGGCAGACTGACTCCAGACGGAGATGGCTGTGCCCTGCTGCCTTCAGGAGCCGTGTGCCCCAGGAGCACGATTCCAGCAGCACAGGGCCCCAGATCCCAGGTCCCCAAGCGGACAAAGCCCATGATCCTGCACTCCCCCTGGGACAGGTGGAAGTGAGGAGGGCATAGGACAGTGAGAACTCTCCTGCCACTGGGCACCCTGCAAGCTGTGCAGATCAGTGCACCTGCACCAGCCCTGGGAGCATCTAAGCCAGTGCAGATTGGGAGACTGCATTAGTTACTAGTGGGAGCTGACTCCAGAGCTGGAAATCTGGCTGCCAACATTGTTCTTTTTCCTCCTTGTTTCACCCTTTGCCACCAGGGAATAGGGGCCTCACAGGATAAACAGTTCTCACTGAGCCTGGCAACCCACAGGGAGCCGGACATCTATGCCCAGGCACAGACACCTGAGAATCAGCAGAGCAGACCCCTCCCCCAGAAGACTAGCTGGAAGAAAAAAGAAAGAACAAATTTATTGACTAAGCAGTACTGGAAATCTCCAGGACTGAGGGAAAATATTATGTAGAACTAGAGGGTCCTTTTTTGTTTCTTTTCCCATTATGTTTCCATTATGACTTGCTTTTATATCAGACTAAAAATTTCCAATATCTTTTCGGTTTCCCACCTTAACTACAATATTTTACCAGCTCTCCATTTTTAAGTGTTTTCCTTTTTTGACTTTCATATTTCTACAGTTACATGTCTTCACTATATTTCTCACTTCTGGACTCCCTTCAACGTATTCATTTTAATTTTGGTAGATATAAGAGATAGGGGTTTTTCTTTTTTCTTTTTTCTGCCTTGTTTTGCTTTACAATGGTGGAAGTTAGTACCTTCAAAAACACGACCAACATACACCCAGAACCAAGTGAAATACCATGTTGGTTCATTCTGTGAGATTATATTCTCTCTTCCTTCCCATTCTGCCCCCCCTTTATCTTGTTTATGTTTTGGTGGTCAATGTTGGGGTTTTCTACAAGTATTGCTGGTTTATATTAATTTGAGACTGAGCATCGTCTAACATACAGAACTTGATAAACTCAGAACCAAGAGGATCACCCTCTAAGACCCTCAGGTACACTACATTCTCTCTCCACTACCACTTCCTCACCACCACCATCCCCTCCTTTTTTTTCATTTCCCTCTTTTCTTTAATTTTTTTTCTTTTTCTTTTTTCTTCATGGTTTATGGTTTTTTGCTTTTTATTTTTACTAATTTGTTTTAAAATTTGTTTTTTACTTTAGGGGTCCTTTTGTTTTATTTTGTTCTGTTCTTTTTTCCCATTATTTTCTGTTCTCTGATCTCTTCAGAATCATCTAGGGCATATTTTACTTAGGTCATAGTTGATATTTTTGACTCATCCCACTCATACAGCCACTCTGCACTGAACAAAATGACTAGAAGGAAGAATTCACCACAAAAGAAAGAACCAGAAAAAGTACTCTCTGCCAAGAAGTTACAGAATCTGGATTTAAATATGATGTCAGAAATTCAACCCAGAGGTACAATTATAAAGCTACTGGTGGTTCTGGAAAAAAACTATAAGCGGACTCTAGAGACATTGTTATTGCAGAATTGAAATCTACTAAAGCCGAAATTAAAAATAGATTAATTGAGATGCTATCCAAACTGGATGTTCTAACTGCTAGGGTTAATGAAATGGAAGAGAGAGTGACTGACACAGAAGACAAATTGATGGTAAGGAAGGAAGCTGAGGAAAAAAGAGGAAAACAATTAAGACCCCAAGAAGAAAGGCTTGGGGAAATAAATGATAGCTTGAAAAGGAAGAATATACGTCTAACTGGGATTCCAGAAAACCCAAGAGACAGAGAGAAGGAAGCACAAAGTATATTTGAACAAATCATAGCTGAGAACTTCCAAAATCTGGAGAAGGGAACAGGCCTTCAGATCCAAGAGGACCCCCACCCCCCCAAAAAAGTAATAAAAAACTGTTCAATACCTTGATATTTAATAGTGAAACTTGCAAATTCCAAAGACAAAAAGAAAATTCTTAAAGCAGCAAGAGACAAGAGATTCTTAATTTATATGGGGAGAAATATCAGATTAACAGCAGACCTCTCTACAGAGACCTGGCAGGCCAGAAAGGGCTGGCAGGATATATTCAGGGTCCTAAATGAGAAGAACATGTAGCCAAGAATACTTTATCCTGCAAGGCTCTCATTCAGAATAGAAGGAGAGATAAAGAGCTTCCAAGATAGGCAGAAACTGAAAGAATCTGTGACCACCAAACCAGCTCTGCAAGAAATATTAAAGAGGACCCTGTAAAAGAAAGAGGACGCCCAAAGAAATAATCCACAAAAACAGGGACTGAATAGGTATTACGATGACACTAAATTCATATGTTTCAATAGTTACTCTGAACATAAAAGGGCTAAGTGATCCCATCAAAAGATGCAGGGTTTCATACTGGATAAAAAAGCAAGACCCATCTATTTGCTATCTTCAAGAGACTCATTTTAGACCTAAGGTTATCTACAGCCTGAAAATGAAAGGTTGGAGAACAATTTACCATTCAAATGGTCCTCAAAAGAAAGCTGAGGTAGCAATCCTCATATCAGATAAGTTAGAGTTTATTCCAAAGCCTGTAGTAAGAGATGAAGAGGGACAGTATATCATACATACAGGGTCTATCCAACAAGAAGACCAAACACTCATGAATATTTAAGCCTCTAATGTGGGAGCTCCCAAGTATATCAATTAATCACCAAAGTGAAGACATACTTAGATAAAAATACACTCATAGTAGTAGACTTCAACATGGCACTTCTGCAAATGACAGATCTTCTAAGCACAACATCACCAAAGAAACAAGGACCTTAAATGATACCCTGGACCAGATGGATTTCACAGATATATACAGAACTTTCCATCCAAACGCAACTGAATACACATTCTTCTCAAGTGCACATGGAACTTTCTCCAGGATAAACCATATACTGGGTCACAAATCAGCTCAACTGATACCAAAAGATTGGGATTGTCCCCTGCATATTTTCAGACCACAATGCTTTGAAACTAGAACTCAATCACAGGAAGAAATTTGGAAGAAACTCAAACACATGGAAGTGAAAGAGCATCATTTAAAAGATAAATAGGTCAATCAGAATTTTAGAGATGAATTACAAAGATTCATGGACACTAATGAAAAGGAAGATACCCTCGTACAAAATCTTTGGTATACGGCAAAAGCAGTCCTAAGAGTGAAATACATCGCAATACAAGCATCCCTCAAAAAATCGGGAAAAACTCAAACACACAAGCTAACCTCACACCTAAAGGAACTGAAGAAAGAAGAGCAAAGAAAACCTGCACCAAGCAGAAGAAGAGACATAATAAAGATTCGAGCAGATTTCAATGAAATAGAGACCAGAAGAACTGTAGAATAGATCAACAAAACCAGAAGTTGGTTCTTTGAAAGAATTAATAAGATAGATAAACCCCAAGCCAGCCTTATTAAAAAGAAAAAAGACTCACATTAATAATATCATGAATAAAAGAAGAGATACCACAACAAATACCAAGGAAATACAAACAATTTTTAAAAAGTATTATGAGCAGCTACACACCAATAAATTAGGCAATCTAGAAGAAATGGATGCATTTCTGGAAAACTACAAATTACCAAAACTGTAACAGGAAGAAATAGAAAACCTGAACAGGCCAATAACCAGGGAAGAAATTGAAGCAGTCATCAAAAACCTCCCAAGACACAAAAGTCCAGGGCCAGATGGCTTCCTAGGGGTATTCTAGCACATGTTTAAAGAAGAAATAATACCTATTCTACTAAAGCTGTTCTGAAGGATAGAAAGGGATGGAATATTTCCAACTCATTTTATGAGGCCAGAATTACCTCTATTCCAAAACCAAAGACCCCACCAAAAAGGAGAATTATAGACCAATATCTCTGATGAACATGGATGCAAACATTCTTAACAAATACTAGCCAATAGGATCCAACAATACATTAAGATTATTCACCATGACCAAGTGGAATTTATCCCCGGGATGCAAGGCTGGTTCAACACTCGTAACACAATCAACCTGATAGATCACATCAACAAGAGAAAAAACAAGAACCACATGATCCTCTCAATAGATGCAGAGAAAGCATTTGACAAAATACAGCATCCATTCCTGATCAAAACTTTTCAAAGTGTACGGATAGAGGGAACATTCCTCAGCATCTTAAAAGCCATCTACAAAAAGCCCACAACAAATATCATTCTCAATGGGGAAAAACTGAGAGCCTCTCCCCTAAGATCAGGAACACGACAGGGATGTCCACTCTCATCACTGCTATTCAACATAGTACTAGAAGTCCTAGCCTCAGCAATCAGACAACAAAAAGAACTAAAAGGCATTCAAATGGGCAAAGAAGTCAAACTCTCCCTCTTCACAGATGACAAGATACTGTACATAGAAAACCCAAAGACTCCAACCCAAGATTGCTAGAACTCATACAGCAATCCCGCAGTGTGGCAGGATACAAAATCAATGCCCAGAAATCAGTGGCATTTCTATACACTAACAATGAGACAGAAGAAAGAGAAATTAGGGAGTCAATCCCATTTATAATTGCACCCAAAACCATAAGATACATAGGAATAAACCTAACCAAAGACATAAAAGATCTATACCCTAAAAACTACAGAACTCTTCTGAAAGAAATTGAGGAAGACACAAAGAGATGGAAAAACATTCCATGCTCATGGATTGGAAGAATTAATATTGTGAAAATGTCAATGCTACCCCAGGCAATTTACACATATAATGCAATCCCTATCAAAATACCATGGACTTTCTTCCCAGAGTTGAAACAAATTATCTTAAGATTTGTGTGGAATCAGACTGACCCCGGGGCAGCTGGGGAGCATGTCAACTCTGGCCCGGAGGAGGCTCATGCGGGATTTAAGCGATTCCAAGAGGACCCACCTGTGGGTGTCAGTGGCATGCCATCTGTAAACAACATTATGCAGTGGAATGCAATTATATTTGGACCCAAGGGGACACCCTTTGAAGATGGTACTTTTAAACTAGTAATAGAATTTTCTGAAGAGTATCCAAATAAACCACTAACTGTTGGGTTTTTATCCAAAATGTTTCATCCAAATGATATCCTTCAGAACTGATGGAGTCCAGCATATGATATACCTTCTATCTAACATCAATTCAGTCTCTGCTGGATGAACCAAATCCAAACAGTCCAGCCAATAGCCAGGCAGCACAGCTTTATCAGGAAAACAAACGAGAATATGAGAAAAGAGTTTTAACCATTGTTGAACAAAGCTGGAATGATTCATAATAGACAAATTGTCTGTTAATTTTTTTCATCATTGTTGTGTATAATTAACCTTTCAGTAGAAAGGCTAACAAATTTTAAGTGCCATAAGTTTTAAGGATTCTGCAGAAAAAAAAAAAGTCCTTCAGTTTAGAAGCTACAAAAGCTTGTATATCTTGATTATTGTACTTTTTATTGCATGGTGTGAACTAAGTTATTGCTTACATAAATTTGTAATATATCCTGTTTGTATTTTTTTCCAAGTGTATAATGTTGGTGCAGAGTTTTCATGACAGAATGATACACATTTTGTAAATCTGAACTTTTTTCAAATAAAAAAAAAGATTTCTGTGGAATCAGAAAAAAACCCGAATAGCCAGGGGAATATTGAAAAAGAAAATCAGAGGCAGGGGCATCACAATACCAAATTTCAAGTTGTACTACAAAGCTGTGGTCATCAAGACAGTGTGGTACTGGCACAAAAACAGACACATAGATCAATGGAACAGAATAGAGAATCAAGAAGTGGACCCTCAACTTTATGGGCAACTAATATTCGACAAAGGAGGAAAGACTCTCCACTGGAAAAAAGACAGTCTCTTCAATAAATGGTGCTGGGAAAATTGGACATCCACATGCAGAAGAATGAAACTAGACCACTCTCTTTCACCATACACAAAGATAAACTCAAAATGGATGAAAGATCTAAATGTGAGACAAGATTCCATCAAAATCCTAGAGGAGAACACAGGCAACACCCTTTTCGAACTTGGCCACAGTAACTTCTTGCAAGATACATCCATGAAGGCAAGAGAAACAAAAGCAAAAATGAACTATTGGGACTTCACCAAGATAAGTATCTAAGATCTATAAGGAACTTATGAAACTCAACACCCAAGAAACAAACAATCCAATCATGAAATGGGCAAAAGACATGAATATATATTTCACCAAAGAAGACATACACATGGCCAATGAGCACATGAGAAAATGCTCTGCATCACTTGCCATCAGGGAAATACAAATCAAAACCACAATGAGATACTCCCTCACACCAGTGAGAATGGGGAAAATTAACAAGACAGGAAACAACAACTGTTGGAGAGGATGTGGAGAAAGGGCAACCCCCTTGCACTGTTGGTCGGAATTTGAACTGGTGCAGCCACTCTGGGAAACTGTGTGGAGGTTCCTCCAAGAGTTAAAAATAGAGCTACCCTGTGACCCAGCAATTGCACTACTGGGGATTTAGCCCAAAGATACAGATACAGTGAAAAGCTGAGACATCTGCACCCCAATGTTTATAGCAACAATGTCCACAATAGCCAAACTGTGGAAGGAGCCTCGGTGTCCATCAAAAGTTGAATGGATAAAGAAGATGTGGTCTATGTATACAATGGAATATTACTGAGCCATTAAAAATGATGAATACCCACCATTTGCTTCGATGTGGATGGTATTAGAGGGTATTATGCTGAGTGAAGTAAGTCAATCGGAGAAGGACAATCATTATATGGTTTCATTCATATGGGGAATATAAAAAATAGTGAAAGGGATTATAGGGGAACAGAGAGAAAATATGTGGGAAATATCAGAGAGGGCGTCAGAATATGAGAGACTCCTAACTCTGGGAAACGAACAAGGGGTAGTGGAAAGGGAGGTGGGCGGGGGGTTGGGGTGACTGGGTGATGGGCACTGAGGGGGCACTTGACGGGATGAGCACTGGGTGTTAATAGTATATGTTGGCAAATCAAACTCCAATAAAAAGTATACAAAAAAAATAAACTTGGATATTAATTTGGGGAGAATTGACCAAAAAAGAGAGAGAGAGAGAGAGAGAACTTAGGTCCCAAAATAAAAAATAATAAAAGAAAAGTAAACAAAAATATACATATAAATATATAAATTTAAAAGTTGTAAATTAATAATTAAAGGTTTTTTAAAGGAATTTTAAAAATAGGAATAAAATGAAATTAAATAATAATAAAATAAAGAATAAAAGCAAAAAGGAAACTAGATCCTGTTTTCCCCTTACAGTTAAAGCTTTGCAGTAGCCTATGGTCAGTAAACTTGGTACAAGCAAGTTGATCACGCTGGTCTTCTGGGGGAGGGGCCTGTTTTACTGATGATCAGATGGAATTGCCCTAGCGGAAATGCAACTCCTGGGCACAGTGGTGTGCGCCTTCGTGTAAGCAGCTCCAGCCTCCACGAGGTGGCAGTCTTTTGCTCCCTGAAAGCTTTTAGTGCTGATTGATGGGATGAATATGTCAGTGCCCAGCTCTCTAGCCCTGGAGGTGAAAGTCTGCATCCCCCATCTTCAGTGAAACCTCACAGAAGAGCAATCAATCACTCTTGTGTCCCCTGTTTTTGTCAGAACCCTGCATTCACCCTGCCTGTGTCTGAGCTTTTTTTATCTTAGGCCTGTGACTGAGTTTCAAAACTCCAAATTTTAGGGACTTCCGTGGCTTGGACCCACACTGTTTCTGTGAGGGAGGGTCTCATCATGCTTTTGCCATTTGCCAGCATATCACAGGAAAGCAGTTGCAGGACTGAGGTTCACAGTTCACAGTTTATGGCAAAACAGAGCAGACAGCTGACACCAAGACTCAGCCAGTATCCCTGTTCCTATGCCTGGGAATAGTGCTGCACTTAAGCACCACTCATTCTTCTTGGAATCCAGGGGATAGATTCCAAGACATCAGACAATGGTGTCACACCTGGGATTCTACCCCAGCTTGTCACCTGAGCACCTGTAAGCCAGGAACATCCCCAACCACAGCAAACTTCTAAAAGTTCAGATTTTGTGCTCTGCTGTGTATGATACTTTACAGTATCCTCCATAAGGAGGCTTCCTCCCTACTGCTGTAGACACAGCAGTATCTCCCCCAATTCAATTCTCCACACCTCCTGCTTTCCAAAAGGTAGTCACTTTTCTACTTGTAGACTTGCAGTTTTTGTCCTCTCAGACCTCTGATTGATTTCTTGGGCATTCAGAATGATTTGATAACTATCTAGCTGTGTTTGAGGGACAAGACAGGCTTAGGGTCCCCCTAATCCTCTGCCATCTTAACTCCTCCTTTTACACATACATTTGAAGACATCTATGCCACTGTTAAAAAGAAAGAGATAGTTCTATTTTTACTGACATTGAAGGCTTGCCACAAATATTAAGTAAAAATCCATTAGATAAAAAAATCCATTGCAAAACATATACATTATGATTCCATTTGTATTTTTAACATGCTGGATGGATGATGGATGGATAGATGGATGGATGGGAGGAAGGAAATATTTTATATAGGCATAGAAAATGTCTGGAAAGAGACACAAATTTAATATTGTTACCTCTGGGGAATGAGATGTGGAAAGGAGAACAGAAGATATATATCATTTTTGTTGGGTCAAGTAACAAAAATGTAGTCAGATCCCTAGTCACACGAAAGTTTCCAAAGTAGTTAAGAAATAAGTTCAAAAGAGATCAAAAGGGAATGGCCAGAGACTGAGTAAAATACATTTTAGAGTTTCCTGAGCTAAGGTAGGAGAGAGAGAAAAGGGTGGTTTTCAAATATGGAAAAGAGGTCTACTAAAAACAAGGAGAGGTAAGTATCTAACAGAAAATGAGCATGAACAGGTACTTCTTGAAGGCAGAAGATCAAATGGCCAATAGATGTAAGAAAGAAAAAGTTTCACTTACTGGTAATGAAAATATTTTCATATGTGTCTATCAATTCAGTAAAATTTTTAACAGACAGTATTCAATTTTAAAAAGGGAAGATGTAAGAGGTACTTTAATACTTTGCTGGCAGATGTAAATTGGTAAAAACTGTTAGAGAAAGCAATGTGACAATGTGATTTCTAAAAAATTAAACTTCAAAGAACTTATCACAATTGTGATGAAATCACTACTTACGTGATGCTGTTTAACACATACCTCTCCTGCTGAAGTAAGTTCCATGGGAAAAAAAAGAGGCCATGGTCTTCTTCTCCACTGTATCTCGAGTACCTCACCTAGAAACTGGCACATTGTAAGCCCCCAGTAAATCAACCCATGGTTTCTGATAAGTTGCAAACCACAGTTTAAGGACACTGATACTAAATCTATTCTGATGCCTGAATTAATAGAGCTACAAACAACAAATAGTACAAGATGACGTGAAAATCTTCCATCTCTTAAGAATTACCCAAGTTCGGGGCACCTGGGTAGTTCAGTGGTTGGGCTCTGCCTTTGGTTCAGGTCATGATCCCAGGGTCCTGGGATCGAATCCCACAAGAGGCTCCCTGCAGGAAGTCTGCTTCTCCCTCTGCCTATGCTTCTGCCTCTCTCTGTGGCTCTCTCATGAACAAATAATTAAAAAAAAACAAAAGAATTACCCAAGTTCAAAGTAGAATTATTCACAGATATGCCAGCCACAGGGTTCCACCATTTCAACTATTATGCCGTCACTGTCCAGTCTCCTGCCCTCTTATATTTCTGTCATAGCTACCCCCAAAAATCCCCAAACTAACTCATCTACACTCTGTTTCTATACCTGGACTGATGAGTGCTCCTGAAGAGAATGGATACAGGATTCTGTGACAGGGTGGAGACAAATTCAAGATATCCAAGCTTTTCTTGGCTCACTATGATATGGTGATATGCTAGGCCTCTAAAAAGCTCCTCTTTTCATCCTTCTCAAATGCTATCCCAATCCCTCATTGATCGCATCAGATGGGACCTTCTTCAAAATCTTGTGCTCCCACAATTTCATCAATCCTGTCCCTTTCCCTCCTCTCAATGGAAGAGCTACCTTCCTTTCTCTAAGGCCAGTCTTTTCCACTCTTTCACTCTGGAGCCCCCACCCTTCTGCTTCCTTAGCAACTATGTATCATCAAGTTCTATGCCATCTACATGTGAATGGGCTCGTTTCCTATATTCAAAACTAAACATTATTAACAAGATTATCTTCTGTCTAAGATTATCTTCTATCTGTCTATAAGGAATACTCTCTCCTTCCCATTGTAGCCAAGCCTCTTCAAAGTATATACCATATTCGTCATCAGTCCTTCTTGAAAGTGCTTACTCCCCAATCCTCTACAATCTGCCTTCTCTCCTCCTGCTGCACTGATGTCAATCCGTCACTGACCTCCTAATTGCCAAATCTAATGAACATGTTTTTTACAATGTTTTATAGTGTCTGTTATCTGATTACAAGAGGGGTACACATCATGAACAAAGTTATGCCATATGACAAGAGAGAAAAACTTGCACCGTGTAACAGGCAATGAATAAATTGTCCCTAACAAACATAGTGATCTTACAAGCAAATTAAATATATAACCCAAAAGAAAAATGTAAAAAGGGTATAAAGGAGCAAGTCTCAGGAAAAATGCAAATAGCTAACACACATGAAAAAAAACACTCAGCCTTCCTAGTAATAAGAGAAATGTAAGTTACATCAGTCAGATATTATTTTTCACCTATCAAACTTGTAAAAATTAAAAAGACTGTCCATCCTCAGCAAGGGCATACAGAAAAGCACTCTCTGTGGTTAGAATGTAAACCTTCCTGGATGTCACTCTGGCAAAACCTATTCACATCTTTTAATGTAAATATCCCTTGTCCCAATAATTCCTATTAGAAAGCTATCCTGCAGAAATATTTGTGCAGGTATATCTATATCTACATCCATTTTGAGCACTCCACGAAGATGTTTATTGCAGCCTTGTGTTGCGTGGACTAGGGTAATAGGCAAAGGAGATAGAGATATATGGCAGAATAGATGGCACAGTTGGAAGATCAGGGCAACAGGAATTGCTGATTAATTGGATGTGCGGAGGTGAGAGAAGGGGAGGCATCAAGGGTGACCCTAGATTCTTGGCTAGAGCAGCTGAATGGATGATGGTGCCATTTTGCTGAGATACGGAGGGCTGAGGGAAAGGGCTAGGGATCCAAGAAGAGTCAGGAGTCCCATTTTGGCCATGCCACATTTAATATCTATTTGACATCCAAGTAGAGATGTCATATAGGCCATTGGATATATGAGGATGCAGCTTAAAAGTAAGGCTTGAGGGACTCCTGAGTGGCTCAGTGGTTAAGCACATCTGCCTTTGGCCCAGGTCGTGATCTTAGAGTCCTGGGATCTAGTCCCCCATCAGGCTCCCTGCATGGAGCCTGCTTCTCCCTCTGCCTATGTCTTTGCCTCTCTCTGTCTCTCATGAATAAATAAATTTTTAAAAAAAGAAGAAAGAAGAAAGGCTTGAGTCAGACATCTAAGTGTGGGAATGATGAGTATATAGATAGACAGCATTTAAAGCCATGGGGCTGGATGAGTGCTTTCAGGAAGATTCTGGGTGTTTTGCTTTGTTTTGTTTTGTTTAAAAAAATTTTTAGGGATACCTGGTTGGCTGAGCGTTTGAGCAGCTGCCTTCGGCTCAGGTTGTGACCCCAGGGTCCTGGGATCAAGTCCTGTATCAGGCTCCCCGCGGGGAGCCTGCTTCTTCCTCTGCCTATGTCTTTGCCTCTCTCTATGTCTCTTAGGAATAAATAAATAAAATCTTTAATTTTAAAAAAATATTTTATTTATTTATCATTTGAGAGACAGAGCACAAGGCAGCAGGAGGGACATAGGGAGATGAAAAAGTAGACTCCCCTCCAAACTGGAGCCCAATGCAGGACTCGATCCCAGGACCTGAGCCAAAGGCAAAAGCTTAACCGACTCAGCCACCCAGGCGCCCCCTGGAAGATTCTGGATGGAAAAAAGTACATGGAAAAAAGTACATGGACAAAAAAAAGTACGTCACTCCAATATTCAGAGGTTGAGGAGATACATTTAGTAGATGAGGTTAAGCAGAAGTTTTTAATACAGACTTTAGTTTTAAGAAGTTAATACACATTAAATGGTGGGAAATCACATATGTACCACCACATCAAAGGACCCAACTCCTTCCAATCCTGTCTTTTAAGGAATTCTAGGGGTTTTTTTCTTTGTGAATATTTCAAAACACATTTTTTTAAAGATTTTATTTATTTACTTATTTATTTGACAGAGAGAGAGAAGAGAGAGTACAAGCAGGCGGAGCGGCAGGGAGAGGGAGAAACAGGCTCCCCACTGAGCAGGGAGTCCAATGCAGGGTTCAGTCCCAGGACCCTGGGATCATGACCAGAGCTGAAGGCAGATGCTTCACTGACTGAGCCACCCAGGAACCCTCAAACCACATTTAAAGACAATCATACTTTTATTCTATTTTGTTACATCGTGGTTTCCTCACACTGTATAATTCTCCCAGAACAAAACTAAACTAGTCAAGTACCACACGCATAGCACTCAGTAATAGCTTTTCCATAAAGCTTATAATCCAATAACCACCTCATGCCTGAAAAGCTAAGGGAAATGCAAGGACAGAAGCCAAACTCATGCCGCCTTTTATTCTTTCGGGGTGGTCACTTCCCTGTTACACAGTAACTTTCCCCAGCTACTCGCTGAGCTCACCAAATGTCTGAAAGGCCTCAAGACATCTGACAATCCACATCCTCTCCTCTCAGTGCTAGTCTCCCTTCCAACCAACAAAAAGCACAGACTCTTTACATGCTTACTTTAGAAGTTTCCATTCAGAGACTCATGCCTTCAAAAAAGAGAGAAGTACTTCCAATTAGGTCAAAGTTGTCATCAGGAATGCAGCCTCAAAGCAAAACTTAGCAGAAGGAAAGTCGTGTGGGACCTGAGCTTTGGGGCAAACTTACAGGGGTAAGGTGACAGACGAGGGGCTGTTTAAGGTCCGGGAGAAACCAAGAACCATATGATCCTCTCATTAGATGCAGAGAAAGCATTTAACAAAATACAGCATCCATTCCTGATCAAAACTCTTCAGAGTGTAGGGATAGAGGGAACTTTCCTCGACATCTTAAAAGCCATCTACGAAAAGCCCACAGCAAATATCATTCTCAATGGGGAAGCACTGGGAGCCTTTCCCCTAAGATCAGGAACAAGACAGGGATGTCCACTCTTACCACTGCTGTTCAACATAGTACTGGAAGTCCTAGCCTCAGCAATCAGACAACAAAAAGACATTAAAGGCACTCAAATTGGCAAAGAAGAAGTCAAACTCTCCCTCTTCGCCGATGACATGATACTCTACATAGAAAACCCAAAAGCCTCCACCCCAAGATTGCTAGAACTCATACAGCAATTTGGTAGCGTGGCAGGATACAAAATCAATGCCCAGAAATCAGTGGCATTTCTATACACTAATAATGAGAATGAAGAAAGAGAAATGAAGGAGTCAATCCCATTTTCAATTGCACCCAAAAGCATAGGATACCTAGGAATAAACCTAACCAAAGAGGTAAAGGATCTATACCCTAAAAACTAGAGAACACTTCTGAAAGAAATTGAGGAAGACACAAAGAGATGGAAAAATATTCCATGCTCATGGATTGGCAGAATTAATATTGTGAAAATGTCAGTGTTACCCAGGGCAATTTACACGTTTAATGCAATCCCTATCAAAATACCATGGACTTTCTTCAGAGAGTTAGAACAAATCATTTTAAGATTTGTGTGGAATCAGAAAAGACCCCGAACAGCCAGGGGAATTTTAAAAAAGAAAACCAGAGCGGGGGCATCACAATGCCAGATTTCAGGTTGTACTACAAAGCTGTGGTCATCAAGACAGTGTGGTACTGGCACAAAAACAGACACAGAGATCAATGGAACAGAATAGAGAACCCAGAAGTGGACCCTGAACTTTATGGTCAACTAATATTCGATAAAGGAGGAAAGACTATCCATTGGAAGAAAGACAGTCTCTTCAATAAATGGTGCTGGGAAAATTGGACATCCACATGCAGAAGAATGAAACTAGACCACTCTCTTTCACCATACACAAAGATAAACTCAAAATGGATGAAAGATCTAAATGTGAGACAAGATTCCATCAAAATCCTAGAGAAGAACACAGGCAACACCCTTTTTGAACTCGGCCACAGTAACTTCTTGCAAGATACATCCATGAAGGCAAGAGAAACAAAAGCAAAAATGAACTATTGGGACTTCATCAAGATAAGAAGCTTTTGCACAGCAAAGGATACAGTCAACAAAACTAAAAGACAACCTACACCATGAGAGAAGATATTTACAAATGACGTATCAGATAAAGGGCTAGTTTCCAAGATCTATAAAGAACTTATTAAATTCAACACCAAAGAAACAAACAATCCAATTATGAAATGGGCAAAAGACATGAACAGAAATCTCACAGAGGAAGACATAGACATGGCCAACATCCACATGAGAAAATGCTCTGCATCACTTGCCATCAGGGAAATACAAATGAAAACCACAATGAGATACCACCTCACACCAGTGAGAATGGGGAAAATTAACAAGGCAGGAAACCACAAATATTGGAGAGGATGCGGAGAAAAGGGAACCCTCTTACACTGTTGGTGGGAATGTGAACTGGTGCAGCCACTCTGGAAAACTGTGTGGAGGTTCCTCAAAGAGTTACAAATAGACCTGCCCTATGACCCAGCAATTGCACTGTTGGGGATTTACCCCAAAGATACAGATGCAATGAAACGCCGGGACACCTGCACCCCGATGTTTCTAGCAGCAATGTCCACAATAGCCAAACTGTGGAAGGAGCCTCGGTGTCCATCGAAAGATGAATGGGTAAAGAAGATGTGGTTTATGTATACAATGGAATATTACTCAGCCATTAGAAATGACAAATACCCACCATTTGCTTCAACGTGGATGGAACTGGAGGGTATTATGCTGAGTGAAGTAAGTCAATCAGAGAAGGACAAACATTATATGTTCTCATTCATTTGGGGAATATAAATAATAGTGAAAGGGAATAGAAGGGAAGGGAGAAGAAATGTGTGGGAAATATCAGAAAGGGAGACAGAACATAAAGACTCCTAACTCTGGGAAATGAACTAGGGGTGGTGGAAGGGGAGGAGTGCGGGGGGTGGGGGTGAATGGGTAACGGGCACTGGAGGGGGCACTTGACAGGATGAGCACTGGGTGTTATTCTGTATGTTGGTAAATTGAACACCAATAAAAAATAAATGTATTAAAAAAAATAAAATAAGCTCCGGGAGAGCACAAAAGACCGCCAATTCCTAGAATGGCAATGTCATTCATTAATTCATTTAACAAATATGAGTTAAGCACCTATGATGTGCCAGGCTCTGTTATGGGTGCTGGGGTCTACCAGTAAATAAAACAGAAATCCCTGCCCACAGGGAGCTTACATTCTGGAGGGAGGAGGGACAAGAAAAAAGAAAGAAAAATGAAAAAATGTATTATATTCAAGTAATAAGGTAGGGAAGGGTCATATAGAATGTTCAGGGATGGGGTTTTAAGTTTCAATAGCGTGGTTTGGGAAGGCCTCACTGAAGTTTGTATTTAAGTACAAACTCCGGAAGGTCAGGTCGGATTTCAAGTGCCTCAGGAAGTTGTTTTGTTGTGTGCTCCAGTTCCACCATCATCAAAGCTTGGGCCTTAAAGGCCTGGTATCCCCAGCCTAGCACCAATCCTTGTTCATCTCTTGTACTTAAGAGAAAGAGCTCCAAAGAGCCAGACCTTGCCCTTAAAGAGGTTAATGACCTTCCAGGTGGAAAAACAACAAAGAAGGATGTGAAGGGCTTTCCTGAGGTATAAACAAAGTGATTTAGGACAGGGTAACTGGTAATCCAGTTCCAGGGAAAGTAACTGTATGTCCAGTAAGGCTGTCCCAAAGGAGAGGACCTTAGAGCTAGATCTTGAGAGATGAATAGGAGCTCACAGCAGGAGAGTAGGTATGGGTGGCAAGTTAGCTTTTCAGGAAAAAGAAGCCATTTGAGCAAAGGTCCAGAGATGGAATCAGTGAGGCTATTTTTTCTTCGGTATGGTCCCTGCCTCCAGTACTCTGTCCACCGCAGGATAAAACAAGCACACACTCACCCTCAGGCTCTCTGGGCTGACTGTTGGGAAATCCTTATCACTTACCACACCCTCATTTCTTCCCTAGCCAGCAGGAAAGGCAGAAGTTGAGTCAGGCGCACATCCCTAGAATCCAGAGGGTAGTAACCCTCTCCTCACTTCAGGACAATCCCTACTGAGCTAAGAGCCCCAGAGGCTTCATTCAGCCAGGTACATTCAGGGCTGTGTCCTTATAGTAATAAAGTGGCAAGTGGTCCCCTGTTAGAAGTGAAATGGTGAAGGAGGGTCAGATTATCAGTGAGAGAAGTGGGTCAAAGTCTCCACAGCACATCTGAAATGGAGTCAGGGACCAAAACTCAGGTTTCAGCTTGGAAGGGCAAGTTTCAATCATTGAGTCCTTACTTGTGAGCTATTTAGTGTTCCTAAAATCTCAGACAGCAGAAGCGGTGGGGACAGGGGATAGGAACACAAGCTCTGCAGCCACATGGCCCAGTTTGGTGATTTGGGGCAAGGCAGCTAAATCTCTGATTTTCCTTTCCATCATAACATGGTTGTAACTGTAGTGTCTGCCACACAGAGTTACTATGAGGATAATATGAGATAAGTGTGTAAAGAACTTATCAGAGTACATGGCTCAATAGAGCCTAACAACCATTATTAGTAGCATTAAGGGGGAAGAGCTCCAAGAGCATCAAGCAGAATGCCACATTGACTCACTGACCAATTATCGCAGAATAGGCCTCCAAGGTCCATTTCACCACTCTGACCTAAAGTGAGGCACCTAAAATTATGTTAGCAGAAATGTTCATCCCCTGCCAGGAGAAGTCTCATAAGCCAAGTTGGTGGTCTTTTTCTACTTGGATTCTAGCAGGTGCTAAAAACAAACAAACATGTAAAAAAACAAAACAGATTTAAAAAAAAAAAAAACCTAGAACTGCAACAAAAAAACTTCATCAGGGCCTCAATTCCTTGCATTGTTCTCTCCACAGCCCAGTGGGGTAAACACATTAGGTCATTAACACCTTAATATTAATGGGTTTATGAGGAGTGGGAGTAGGGAGCTGAAAGAACAGAAAAGAAGCCAGTTAAAAATAAGAGGTCCAGGAGGCAGTGACGATTAATTTCTGTCACAACTGTACAAGGTCTAGGGTCAACCCTGCCAAAATCAATATTCTGGAATGCTAGGTCCTCTGGTCCTAAAGGAGCAGGGTACTTAGTGGGGGAAGAAAATATTGGTTAATGAAAAACAGATCACCTGTTCCTTCACCAGAATTCTAACCAAATGATTTCACGGCCAAAAAACCCCTAACTATCTCATTCAACTTTGGGGGCTGGAGGAACAGGTTTCCTGGCCCTCTACAAACCATCACAGGGGATAAGAGCATTCTGTGCCCCTTCTGAGGGCCCTGGGGACCCTCTTCCAGGAGCAAACCTCCAACGCCTGCTCCAAAGATGGCAAGATAAAGCAGTTCAACTCCAGAGCACACAGCTGGGTCCCCTGCCCCAAGCTCAGGGGGAGCCCACTGAGGCGAGACTCCCAGCCAAGCCGCCTCCAGCCTTTACCTTTGGGGGACCTACAGAGGCCAGAGAAGCTGACGCCGCGAGGTCCGAGGTCCGGAAGCGGGGCGAGACCGAGACCCGGCGCGATGGCCAAGCGCTGAGAGAGGAACCACCGAAAAGGTGACTCGACGTCTCCGAGGGTGCAGTTCCCGCTGGGAGCTCGGCCCCACCCGCCCCCAGGGCCGGCTCGGGAGGGGCTCCAGCCGGGGCTGGCGGGAAAAGCCGAGCCACTCTGCTTGAGGCGAGACCCGGAGGAGGCAGAGCCCCGAGGGGTACAGCCTCCGTTAGCGACCGGTGGGCCAGGGAAGGGGCCAGAAGAGGCCCGAGGGAACGCAAACTGGCGGGGAGGGGCCGCCCCAAGCAGACAGGAGTCAAAGCGTGGGGGGTGCGGTCCAGGGAGGCAGACAAGGGAGACGGGACAGGCGGTCAGCCAGGGAGAAGGAAAGATTGGGAGATCACAGACGGGGGGCGGGGGCAGGGAAGGGCGCAGATCCCTGAGATAAGGGTGGGGGGGGCGCTTAGGCAGAGAAAAGCAGGGAGGGGCCCGGGAGGAGCCCGGGACCCAGGGCGAAGGGGCGGCCCCCGGCCGCAGAAGTACCTGTCACCTGCAACAGGTGCCACGAGAGGGTGAGACGTCCCAGCGTCCCAGTGCCGGACTCAACGGAGGGTCTCCGGCTCCTGGAAGACTGCAGTCCTGCTCCGCGGCCGGCCCTACTCACCCTCCCGGTAGGCGGAAAAAGCTGCAACTTTCCCTGGAGCGGGGAGGAGCTGGACTCTTAAAGGGGCCGCACAGCTCTCTGGGCCCTTTAGTAGGGGGCTGCGCCACCCAAAGTGTACTCTGAGAGCCAAAGACTTTTAAGTCACTAGAGGGATACCCTCCTGGGTTAGGAAAAGAAGCTTAAGGGCCGAGGATTGGGGTCTAAGACTGGACGTGGCCCCCTTTTCACTTCCATCTGTGGCCACTCAGATGATAAATCTCCTGCCTCTTCCGCTTAGCTGAGCCAAAAGTTGTCAAACTGTCGTGTCCTTATAAGAAGATGAAGACTCTAGACCATATGATTTGGGAAGATAAAATACGATACCATTCGGATCCTTTAACTTTCAGGCCAATAACAGCGGCAAATAAAAGCGTCTGTCTAAAATAGGAATGTTTGAGACAAAGGACCTAAACTAAAATTCATACATACACAGAGACACAAATGTTTAAAACATTCAACTCACTAGTAATCAAATAAGAGCAGATTAGAACAATACTGAGACTCTTTGGCAAAGTATTTGTTTGTTTTTATCACATTTAATGAGAAAGTAGCTACCAAAAACAAAGTTCTTTCATAATTGCTGGTGGGAGAGTGTGTTGATTAAAAACCCTTTTAGAAGGCATGTGGGCAATATACCTCATTAGACTTTAGAATATTTATATCTACCCAGTAATTGTAGATTCCTGTCCCCCCCCCCACTTGCCTTCTCATCAGCCATTAACCATGCTCAATTAAACATCCCAAGTCTACCATCTTAAAAAAAAAAAGTCCTCCCTACAAACTAGATACTTCTCCAGCTCCTCTTTATGGGCAAATTTATTGAAAATGTACTTTGCAGGTACATTTGCAATCTCTATTCTCTTCTTCTCACCTACCAATTTGGCATCCTTCTCCAACACTCTACTGAAATTGAGCTCAACAAAATACCCAACCAATGAATGACCCCCATGTCAATAAATCTATGTAAATAAATAAAAAAATAAAGTGGAGGGATGCCTGGGTAGGCTCAGTGGTTGAGTGTCTGCCTTTGACTCAGGTGGTGATCCCGGGATCCTGGGATCAAGTCCCACATCCAGCTCCCCGCAGGGAGCCTCCTTCTCCCTCTGCTTATGTCTCTGCCACTCGTTCTGTGTCTCTCATGAATAAAAAAATAAAATCTTCTAAAAATAAATGCATGAATAAATAAATGGGATATTTTTAATTATTATCTTGCTTGACATCTTCCCTACATTTAGCACTATTAACTATTTCCTCCTACTTGAAAGTCTTCCTGTGACATTTGTAATTCCATAGCCTTGCTTTTCCTCCTACCCTTTTGCCCTCTCCTCTGAAGCATTTTGTAGATTCTACTTCTGCTATCTAACCTCTGATAGTCAGACATGCTCAGAGCTAGGCTGCATATATTGTCTCGCTAAATGATCTCTTTCACTCACTTGGCTTTAATTACCATCTATATGACCACAGCTATGATTTTATAGCTCTATCCAGAACTCTTCACTGAACTCTGTGTTCTTGACATCTCCATTTGGATGTCTTGCAGACATCTCAAATTCAACACATCCAAAGCTGAACACCCCATATTTTCTCTTAAATTTGCTCTTCCTCCAGTGTTTCCTATCTCAGTAAATGATAACATGCCACCCAAGGCAGAAACTTGACACCTAGCATAGTACCTGGCACATATTAGGCCTTCACTAATATTTATATAATGCATGAATGAATGTGTCCTAAGGAAAACAGATATACACAAATTTTTTGTACAACTATGCTAATCCTAGTATTACTTAGAATAATAAAATACTAAGAAAAAACCTAATGGTTCAATGCTTAAGTAAATTTTAATAGAGTCATACAATGGAATATCACATAGCCAATAAAACTGACATTTACGCATAGGTTATGACAGGAAAATGCTTATGCTCTAATATTGATAGAAAGTAGGATACAACATTTAATATAAAATATGATCACAACAGTTAATGAAAATGGGTCGATTTGCCTGGGAAAAAGATTAGAACAAAATCTGCAAAATACTAGTAGTGGCTGTCTCTATGTGATGGAAATAAATGAATTTTTGGTTGTCCTCCTACTTCTCTGTATTTTTCAACTTTGTTATAATGAGAACCGTATGGCTTTGACAATATAAGTAATTGTTTTTGAAAAAGCTTGGGAAAAAATAATTTTAAAAATTTTATTTATTTATTTGAGCAGACACCCTGCTGAGCACGGAGCCTGACATGGACTCTACGTCACTACCCATGAGATTAAGGCCTGAGCGGAAACCAAGAGACAGATACTTAACTGAGCCATACAGACTCCCCCCCAAAAAATCATTTTAATTCTAACAGACAAAACAGTAAAATTTAGCTCCCAGGTTCTACCCAAAATTTGCTTCCATATTTTAGCCCTCCAGTATCCCATGCACTGCCTGAAGTGTGAAGAAAAGCCACTTCAAAAAGGAAATCCTTTTGTTAGCTTTGCTGACTCAGCCCTCAGGACCTGTGCTCAGCCCTAGGCTTTGCATATGCTCTATCTCCCTAACCTGGCCTGTGGGAATTTAGACCACGCACTTTTCTGCTCCTTTTTTTGCAGATGATGCTTGCAGAAGCTGGAAACACCCTCAGCCAGGAGAGACTCCAGAAAACATTTTAGTCCAATCCCCTTATCCCCAGCAAAATTTCCAGATATTTTGGGGGTTTTTTTGTGCAGTTTCTCACTCTTTAACATCCACCTCATTAAACAGGATGTGAGAATCTGACTCTTTTACCCTATGACAGTCTCCGTGCACCAACTGCAAATACACAGAGAAAGACACACATAAACAATGAACCAAAACAAAGTTAGGCAATGGCCTATTCCCACAGACTCTGTGCTGTCCATTTCTGTTTGATCCTCCTTGCTTGCCACAAGGATTCTGTGCTCAAATTCTTATAACCAAATATCATGAGGGGTCCAGTATAAGCAAACCCATGTTGTAACATGTATCAGAATTTCTTTTTGGAGCACCTGGGTGGCTCAGTGGTTGAGGGGTCCTGGGATTGAGTCCCGCATCAGGCTCCCCAGAAGGAGCCTGCTTATCCCTCTGCTTATGTCTCTGACTTTCTCTCTGTCTCTCATGAATAAATAAATAAAATCTTTTAAAAAAAGAATTTCTTTTTAAGGCTCAATAATACTCCATTGTATAAATATACCACATTTTGTTTATCAGTCAGTTGATGGGCATTTGAATTATTTCCATCTTTCAGCTATTGTGAATGCTGCCATGAACATTGGTGTACAAGTATCTGAGTCTCTGCTTTCAATTCTTTTGGCATATACCTAGAAGTGGAATTGCTATATTATGTGGTAACTCTATATTTAGCTTTCCAAGGAATTGCCAAATTGTTTTCAACAGCAATGCACAAGGATTCCTGTTTTCCCATATCCTCACAAAAATGTGGTATTTTCTGGGGAGTTTTGTTTGTGGTTTTTTTATATAATAGCCATCCCTAATGAGTCCGAAGTGATATCTCATTTTGGTTTTGATTTACATTTTTCCCAATGGCTTGTGATGTTATTCATCATTTCTTGTGCTTATTGTTCAACTTATATATTTTCTTTAGAGACATATCCAAGTTCTTTGCCCATTTTTGAATTCCATTTGTTGTTGTTGTTGAGTTGTGGGAATTCATTACATATTCTGGGTATTAATCCTTTATCAGATATATGCTTTGCAAATATTTTCCCCCATTCAGTGAACTGTCTTTTCATTCTCTTGATAATATCTTTTGATGTGCAAAATTCTTTAAGTTTAATGAAGTTCAATTTATTTATGTTGTTGTCTGTGCTTTGATGTCATATCCAAAAAAATCATTGCCAAATCCAAAGTCTATATGTTTTCTTCTAATAGTTTTATAGTTTTAAGTCTATGATTAGGTCTTTGATCCATTTTGAATTAGTTTTTGTGTATGTTGTAATTAAGGTCCAACTTCATTCTTTTGTATATGGATATCCAGTTTCCAGTTATCTTTTTTTTTCAGTCTTTGAAAAGACTGTCCTTTTCCCATTTTCTTGTTATTTTTGTAAAAATTTATTTATTTATTTTACAGAGAGAGAGAGAGGACATGCAAGAGCAGGGGGAGGGGCAGAGGGAGAGAGAGAAAGAATCCTCAAGCAGAATCTGCACTGAGCCCGGAGCCCAAATGGGGCTCAATCGCAGGACCCGGAGGTCATAACCTAAGCTGAAATCAAGAGATGGCCACTTAAAGAACTGAGCCACCCAAGTGCCCCTTTCCATTATCTTGTTATTTTAAATGATGAACATCAAAGTGCATTTTCATAGTTTCGAAAAAATAATGAACAATACTAAAATTGACTATATTTTTAGACTGCATAACATGAAATTTCAGTAAATACATGATTATCACAAAATTTAGACATTGCAGGACAATGGAAACAGGGACTTATGGAATATTATTCTATGTATACTATGTAAAGTCCTGTCCTATAGTGAATGATTGGATTCAATGAGTTGTTTGATTTTGTCACATTGAGGGAGTTCTGGCTAGTGCAAACTAGTAAGATGGAGATTTTCCTCAGCCCCAGGTGATAGGATGCATCAATATTGAGCAATTACTCTTTTATAAAAGTGTTAAATATTTCAAAAATACATAAATGTATAGAGAATAATATAATAAGGATATGCCCACTACCTAGCTTAAGAAATAAGGCATTACCACTGCAATTGAAGCCCTTTGTATACACCTCCATCCTGAGGTTTTCACTATTTCACTACTCACCAGATTCGATCTTGATCTTTTTCCATGCATATCTTTATACATTTACTACATGTGTCTACCCCCAAACTATATGTAGTACTTTATATAAACAGTTTCACTCTGTATGTACCTTCTGCAATTTGCCGTCTTCACTCAACATTATGCTTAGGAGATTTATCCCTGTTTATATATACAGCTTTAATTCATTCATTTTCACTGCTGTAGAGAATCTCAGAGTTAAAGATAATGTAATTTATATTTCTGTTCTCTTATTGATCAGGTACTTTTCAATTACCAAAATCTTAATTCTGGATGTCAGGAGGCTTCCCTCCCCGCCCCCCACTTCATTTACTGTTGGGAAATAGTTTACTTCTGTAAAAAAAAAAATCAGGTTTCCTGACAAAGCAAATTTAGTACACTAATGATCTATAGTGAGTGTATGGTGTAAAAAGTAGATTCAGTCTTTTATTCAGTCAAGATTAGGATCTCTCCACCTCCATACAATTGACACTTTGGACTGGATGATGTTTTTTTGTGGGGAGCTATCCTGTGCATTCTGGGATGTTTAACAGCATCTCTGGCCTCTACCCACTAGATGCCAGCAGTGTTAACCAAAAATGCCTCTAGATATTGCCCAATGTCCTTAGTTGAGAATCACTGGCCAAGATGTACTGAGTACCCATTGTATGTGAAGCACTTTAGTAGGTGCTATGGGAAAAAAAGAAGAAAATGAATAAACACTGAAAACAAGTCCCTTCATTCAAAGAAATGTACTGAGCATCCACTATGTACAAAGTATACTGTGCTAGGCCATAGGATTTTGGTGGCCCTTTCCTCAAGGAGTTCATAGTATATTGCGTGAGGTGGAAGGAAGCAGAAAAACCATAAAATTATAATACAGTGTGGAAAATACAAAGCTGAGGAGATGCACAGGACATGTAGAAGCACATAGGAAGGCTACTTATATCCTTGTGGGGAGTGGTTAGTGAAGAGTCTTTGGAAAAAGTAATACCTTCTCTGAATCTTAAAGAATAAGTAGGGCCAACCTAGACTAAAAAGGCATTGCAGGCAGAAGAATAGCATAAGCAAAAACTAAAAGGCTAGAAACACCAGGTCTATGCAAAGGAAGTAAGTACAATAAAGTTGGTGTTGCTGAAGCATAAAGTGTAAAGAAAAAATGACAAGAGATGAGGCTAGAAAGATGGTGTATTAGTTTTCTAGGCCTGCTATAACCAAATAGCACAAAATTAGTGGCTTAAAAAACAGAAAGTTCAAGTGTCACAGTTCAGGAGCCTAGAAGTCTGAGATCATAGTGCAGAGAGAATTCTTTCTGAGGGCTGTAAAAATCTGTTCCATGCCTCTCTCCTAGATCCTGGTGGTCTCTTGACAATCTTTGGCCTTTCTTGGTTTACATAAGCATTACCCTGATCTCTGCCCTCATCTTCACATGGCATTCTCCCTGTGTGTGTGTCCCTGTGCCCATATTTCCCCCTTTTTATAAAGATAACAGTCATATTTCATTGGGGCCCAACCAAATGACTTCATCTTAACTAATTACATATGCAATGATCTTATTTCCAAATTAGAGTACATTCTAAGGTACCGGGATTTAGAGCTTCAACATTTGAATTGGGGAGGGGGGACACAATTTAAAACACAATAGATGGGTAGAGAATAAAACTTCAGAAGCCTTATGAGTCATGTTAAGAAATCGGGACTTCATTCAGTGGCTAATTGCAACCATTAAAGGAGCTCTATTTATAGAGCTCTTATAACTAAAGGAGCGTTCTCTATTCTCATTAATGACATCACTCAAATCATTCTTCATTCTTTGTTTATGGCTATATAATAGTCCACCAAATACTCCATATTTTGCTTATTCAGTCATCAGTCAATGGACATTTGGATTATTGCCCCATTTTGGCTCTTATAAATAATGCTGATATAAACATTCATCTATGAGATTTTTTTTATTTATTCATGAAAGACAGAGAGAGAGAGAGAGAGAGAGAGAGAGACACAGGCAGAGGGAGAAGCAGGCTCCACGCAGGAAGCCCCATGCAGGACTCGATCCCAGAACTCCAGGATCATGCCCCGGGCTGAAGGCAGGTGCCAAACCACTGAGCCACCCAGGGTCCCTATGAGATTTTTTTGAACACATGTTTTCAAGTCTCTGGTCTGTATACCTAGGAGTAGAATAGCTGAGTCATATGGTAACTCTATATTTAACCTTTGAGGTATCACCAAATTGCTTTCCAAAGTGGCTGCACCATTTTATATTCCCACCAACAATGCATGAAGTTTCCAATTTCTCCACATCCCCAGTGACATCTGTTAGTACTAATTTATTTTATTATAGACATCCCAATGGGTGTGAAGTAGTATCTTATTGTAGTTTTGATTTGCATTTCCATAGTAAGTAATGATGTTAACCATCTTTCCATGTATTTGCTAGCCATTAATATATCTTCTCTGAAGAAATGTCTATTCATATCCTTTGTCCATTTTTTAATTGGGTTATTTATCTTTTTTAAAGATTTTATTTATTTGAGAGAGAGACAGAGATAGTGACAGAGATAGCAAGGGAGAGCATGAGCAGGGAGGTGAGGGAGAAGTAGATGCCCTGCTAAACAGGGAGCCCTATGCGAGGCTCTATCCCAGGACCCCGGGATCATGACCTGAGCTAAAGGCAGACACTTTATTGACTGAGCCACCCAGGTGCCCCTATCTTTTCATTACTGAGTTATAAGAGATTTTTATACATTCCACTTATACTTTTGAAAAGAGAGAAGGTGGGTAGGAGGAAAGTAGAACATTTTCAGAAGAGGAAGTAGCATGGAGTTAGAAGCAGATGTTCACAGTAGGTTTTGTTGTTTGATTCAAGAGGAGAATCCAGATCAAGGGGAAATGTACTAAATTGTATTGAGGCTGGGTCCTTTGTGTTTATGGACAAAACTAAGTAAGTCCAGGACTGGTTTGTTCTTTGGAGGTTGATAATGCAGTGCTAAAGACTTTAAGACCTATTCAAAGTGGTTTTTCATTTTAATAAAAGCATTTCTGGGGAAAATAAAACCATTACTTACCAGGGTATGAAAGCAAAACTATAGGGGCTCCTTATTACAAAATGTACTGACTGTATTTTAGTTTTATTTTCCTAAATCCCATGATGTGGACACAAGACATTCTAGCAATGTTTGACACTGTTGCCCAATCCTTCCTTGTTAAATTTTCCTCTCCTATGACTTCTGGAACATCACAGCCTCCTGAATCTCCTCTCTGCTTATCTTTCTTAATCATCACAAACCCCACTTGCTCTGTCCACATCTTAACATTTAAGGCTTAAATGTCACATTAATTTATTCAGAAGGTGTACAAGAGCACTCACATTTACTAGTGCCTCTTATATGCACTGTTTTAGTAGCTGGAAATGCAGCAGTAAACAAAAAGGTCTTGTGCACATGGAGCTTACATTCTAAGTCAAAGAAAAATAAGCAATAGCACTAACAGCAAACACACATAGCACGTATTATTATTCTAAATACTGTTTTAAGGTATGAATCTAAGATACACACACACACACACACACACATTTAGTCCTCACAAAAATCCCATGATGTGGACACTATTATTACTCCCATTTTACACATAAAGAGACTGAGGCACAGAGAGGTCAAATGATTAATCAAGATTTGAAGTCAGACAGTATAGCTCCAGAGTCCATGCTCTTAAGTAACAATCTGTATCACCTCTCAGTGATAAATATATCAAATAGAGCTTGCTAAGAAGTAGCCAAACTGATGTTTCAACTATAATTCTTCACCATTCAACTCCAGTTTACACAGAATTCTAGAGATGAATTGAGGAAGGAAAAGAGGATTTTTTTTGGAAGAAATTCATGAAAGTAAAAAGCACTATGGCTCCTCTCCTCAAGCCAAGTAAACATGTCCTAATTAAACCTTTCAAGGGGGAGACTGGCATCTTACTTCCAGCCTGAAGGCTTACCGTGCTACAGAAATTTGTAGGCCTGCCGGTGTTGCCACTGAAGCAGAAGGAGTTCATGAGAGAACCTCACTCATGTCCTGTGGTATCTGGAGAAGATAGAAACTTATGCATGACTTTTACCTGAAGAAGTCTAAAGACAGAAGCCTGGTTGAAGTTGTTCACAGTGGCAGGGAAAAGAAAAGTATCTAGACTTCCAAGGGACCATGTCTTCTATGGGCCAGATAGTTTCTTCTTAGTATAGCTGGCAACTCTAGCAGAAGAATGATGATCTCATGAGAAGAAAGCTGTGTGGGAAAACAGAGGATCCATTGTTCCCATCATGAAATGGTTTGGGTAGATGTCCCCACTAGGAGGATGTGGAGTGAAGGGGTCTCTAAAGAAACCACAAAAGCATAGCACAATAAAAGCCAGTATTTGGACATCAACCTCACAAAGGGTATTGATAGCCAGATTATACCAGCTTCAGTGAATTAAGCCTCTCACTTTCCCTTTAAGACTCCTTCTCCCTACCCACCCCACTCCTCAACCCCAGAGGAGTCAGAAGCAGCAGAGCAAGTAGGGGAGGAGGTGCAGAAAGGAGCATGAAAGAACATTTTTCCACTAGAGATCTGTGGGATCTCCAATTGAGCTTTGCTGGAGGTTGGAGGCTGGAGAAGAAGCTTTAAATTGAATGTGAGATGGAAATTTTTAGTCTGAATGGTTGAACTTTTTAATGCCTATGAGTTAAACTACTGTAAATATCTGGGAATAACCGAGAAGTAAATGGGTTACATATATAACAAAAGATACCGATGTATCATTTAAAAAACAACAACAACAAAACACAGTGTAAAGAAATAGAGAGTGATAGGGTGATATTTTATACACTCAAGGAGAGACTCTTAGAGGAGGTGACACGAATAAAGAAGCAAACCACAGGAATATCCTTGCCCCCATCCCTTTTCACACATTCTCCTTAGATGATTTCATTCATTCCCATGGCTTCAATTTCCCCTGATGACTCTCGATCTTATAAATTTCCCTTAAGTTTTATCCTGATCTTTAGACTCATATATTTAATGCCTGCCAAATATCCCCACCTCAATGATCACAACCACCTCAAATTTAACTTTTCCAAATGTAAACTTCATCCTCTTTCCAAACTTCTGGCACCAATGTTTTCTATCCCAGTGAATAGCAGCACTACAGTCTACCTAGCAGCACAAGCCAGAAACTGTCCTCATATATAATAAGTCCCCAGATCCTGTTATTCTCACCACTTAAATAAGTCTTGATTTCATGCCACTGCCACTACTCAGGTCATAATCACTTGGACTACAATAGCCTCCTAACTAGTCACCCTGCTCCTGATCTATTTTTCACACTGCTTCCAAAGTAATGTTCCCTAAATCCAAATTGGATCATGGAGAAACTCAGTGACTCCTGAGAGTTCTCAGAAGTGAGTCTTTTACATGGCTTTGGAGGACTTTAAAGATCTGCTTCTTATCTAATCTATCTTAATAAGCCTTCTCTTCCACCACTCCTTGTTCTTGAGTGCTCTTCTCCTAATCTAAATGATCTGCATTTCCCTCCAAATCCCAAATTCTTTTACATGTCTCCCATTCTCCCTTCATCTTATCCATGCTAATACTTATTCTTCAGCTCAAATGTAATCTCTCCTGGAAAGCCTTCCCTGTACTCTCTAGGATGGGTGCCGCTCCTCTAACACTCACTCCAGTTTTCCCATTGTTCCAGTGGATGCTTCTCCTACTAAAATGTGAGCTCCTCAAAAGCAGGACCTATGTCTTACTAATCTTTGTATCCATAAGGCCTGGCATATGAACTAGGTTCTCTTTCTAAATCCAGACTGTTCCTCTACCTGAACTCTCATCTCCCTCAATCTTCCTTGTCCTTTGAATTTCCAATCATTCCTAAAGATTGCATTAGTCTTCCTCTATAGGACACTTGTATGCCAAACAGCTAGCTGATCTGTTTCTAAGACTGGTAACAATGTTAAACCCCTTCCCAGGGGACACTTGTCAAGGCCTGGAGACATTTTTGGTTGTTGCAACTCAGGGAAGGATGCTACTCGCATCTAGTGAGTAGAGGCCAGGGATGCTGCTAAACACCCTGTAGTGCACAGGACAGTCTCTCACAACAAAGAAGTATCCAGCTGAAAACATCAATAGTGCTAAGGCTAAGAAAACCCTGCCTGAGGGCAAGTAAAGCCCCTCAACTATGATGTGCTTTTTAGCTTTGTTTCTCTTGTGCTGAATTACAGAGCTGCCTATGAAATTCATTCCTGTCTTCTGGGGCCTAAGATAATAAGGAGGAGGAAAAAGAAGTCATAACGATAAAGTTCTTGTTGGCTGGGGTTTCACTTGGTCTTGCTGGATGAGCAAAAGTACATTTGAATGTATGCTAAAACCCATATTTGGAAAAATGCTGACTTACAGGGAGATGGACCATTCTACAAATGGCTCAAAGGGCTTTAAATAAATTCAGAGAACTGTTTAGAACCACTGCTTTTGACTCAAGCTAAAACACACAAGACAAGCTTCTGTACAAGTGGAAAAGGAAAGAGAAACAAGTATTTGTTGAGCTATTTTTATAAAGTGCTTTATATGCATTATCTCTTTTAATCCTCACAATAGCACTAAAAATTAGGCAGTTTTATTATCTCCATTCTACAGATGAGGAAGCTGTGGCTCAGTAGAAATTAGGTAACAATAATTTTAAGTGAAAAAATAAGTCTTTAAATGCGATATCCTTCTATCATACCATAGTAGGATGATTCAGTGTTCAAGGCACATACAAATCAAGTTCTTAAGGCAGAAGATATCATCTAATACTTTCCACATTTTGTTTGCTTCTGTTAAACTTTAAAAGGAAAAAAAAATTGGCATCTACTCTAAAATCAGTTAACTCTTTGTTTGGTTCTTTATACTTGAGTAGGCCCCATCTTTTCCTGGTACATTTCTATTTGGAGGCACTATAGTCCAATAAGGCATGATTCCCATTCCTGACCTGGGAATCAAAAAATAGAAACTCATAAAAGTAGTCATGTGTACTTGAAACCATGACTATGGCATTTATCTCACTATTCCTTGGTTTCTCATCTGCAAAATGATAAAGTTTGATTATGATAAAATAGGCCATGATGGACGTAATATACTCCATGTATAGGCCTTTCTTTTTTCTTTTTACAATATTTTATTTATTTATTGAGAGAGAGAGAATGAGTGGTGGTGAGGGGCAAAAAGGGAGGGAGGGAAAGAGAGAGAGAGAGAGAGAGAAAAGCAAGCTTTCTGCTCAGCAGGAAGCCTGACCTGGGGCTCAATCCCAAGACCCTGAGATCATGACCTGAGCCAAAGGCAGATGCTTAACCATTGAGCCATCCAGGTGCCCCCACATATAGGCCTTTCTAATGTGTAACTTCAGGGTCCCTTCTCAGGCCCAAACCCACTCTCTGGCCAAAGGCCTCTGGGATTCAGTCTGCCTTTCCCTCTTTCCAAAAGTGCTGCTATCTCTTCTATCTCCTCGGGGTTCTCAATATTCTCCTTCCCCAATTCGGTAGAGTGGGAAACAATCTCAGTTCTCCAGAAAACAATCACAAGAGTTCTTTTTATGCAGTCTTTTATATCATTACTAAACGAATCCTTCCCTTACAGGGAGTGACTATTAGATGGGCCAGAATCAAAAGAAAGCAAGAATTGTACAACTTTTTTCTTGTTATTAAGAACACCACTGAAGACTGCTCTAGCACCATATGTAATTCTCCATGGGAATAGTGGTCATTATAATAGAATTCTGTCTGCCTTATAATGCCTCAATTACTCAATTGTCAACTGTTGCCTCAGTGCAAAGAACAATTTTGCTGATATATAGTCTAAGCATTTCATACCACAACCTGCATTACTGGCTTTTCCCCCACTCTGTTTATACCTTATGTTAATATCACAAGCTTCATCTTCAAGGATCTTGAGGTCACATCTCCATCTAACTTGCTGTTGCCATTCCTTTTTGATAATGCGTATCAAAATTTCCTTCTTCAGACTTACCCAAGGGACTATCTGCAAATCTCTTCCCCTGGGTTTAGTTCCTGCTTTCTTCTCCTAAAATTCTCTTCGTTGTTCTTCTTGCACTCCTGCTTGACAATCCTGAGACTCTTCCTAAAATGTATCCAAAGGTCTGTGAGAGCTTCTTATCTTGATGAACCTCGGTGTCCATCGAAAGATGAATGGATAAAGAAGATGTGGTTTATGTATACAATGGAATATTACTCAGCTATTAGAAATGACAAATACCCACCATTTGCTTCAACGTGGATGGAACTGGAGGGTATTATGCTGAGTGAAGTAAGACAGTTGGAGAAGGACAAACATTAGATGTTCTCATTCATTTGGGGAATATAAATAATAGTGAAAGGGAATATAAGGGAAGGGGGAAGAAATGTGTGGGAAATATCAGAAAGGGAGACAGAACATAAAGACTCCTAACTCTGGGAAACGAACTAGGGGTGTTGGAAGGGGAGGAGGGCGGGGGGTGGGAGTGAATGGGTGACGGGCACTGGGGGTTATTCTGTATGTTAGTAAATTGAACACCAATAAAAAAAAATTTATCTTTGAAAAAAAAACAAAAAAAAAAACAAAAAAAAAACAAAGGTCTGTGAGAATGAAGCTTGACAAAAATAGATTTCAGTTAGATGTGCAAGCAGTTACTAGGAAGCTTCAGCAAATCTGTTGAATCCTGGCACTAATTTTGAGCAAACAAATTTACTGAGAGTCCACCCTTCCCAGATACCTTTCTATTTGAAGCTCAGTAAACTTACAACTAGATCACCTCAACATTAACTGAAAAGGTGCAACAAGATTTCCAAAAGAAACATATGTATTTGACTAGCAGAGTTAAAGTGAAAGTAGTCTTTTTTTAAATAGGAAGATTGGTTCTTGCTGTACTTTGAATCCTACAGTTGGCCAATGACAGATTTTTCACATAATATCTCTTCCTTTATGTCTTTAAAAAAGCAGCTTTACAGGGTCCTTAGGGGGCTCAGTTGGTTAAGCCTCTGCCTTCTGCCAAGGTCATGGTCCCAGGATCCTGGGATCTAGCCCTGCATAGGGCTCCCTGCTCGGCAGAGATCCTGCTTCTCCCTCTCCCTCTGCCCCTCCTCCCTGCCTTTGTTTCTCTCTCTCTCTCTCTCTCTCTCTCTCTCTCTCTCTCCCTCAAATAAATAAATCTTGTTTTTTTTTTAAAAAAAAAAACCACTCATAACAGGATCTATTTAGAGTGAAACTAGGGGCTTGAAGAATAATAGAACAAGAAAGAAAGCACAAGCAAGAAGGATGATATCTAAATTCCATCCTTCTGTTGCTACTGCTAACTCTCCCAAAGAGGAAACTAGTAGAAAGCTGATACTTCAGTTGTTCTGAAGTAGTGAGACAAAAGTCAGAAGGGATATTCCCCAGGAAGAAAAGTTGTACATTGGCACCAATCAGCTAACTGAGAGTAACTCCACTGTGTGTACATTTCTGCCTGTGCAGATACCCCCTCTTTGGGGTCTATTTTATAGACCCAGCCTAATTTATAAACTTGATGACAAAAGGGTTGATTATCTGAGGTCAGCATAACACTGGGCAGTGGAAAAGCAAATACAAGGGATAGGTACAAGATGTTCTACACATACATAATAGTGTAATTTCTTTTGAGGAGACACAAGAATCAAATAGCAGGGATTTTTGGCTCTTTAGATTCTGCGGGAAAACAAAATGACCTTGGCATATAGAAAATAAGCTCCAGTTCTGAAGATTGAAGTTATTATGGGCTATGAGATTAGATTCTGCCCTGTGGGAACACATTTGTGTTCCGCAGTTAATTTGGTATTAACCTTTTCGGGGCTGCTGAAGAATTAATTGGTTCTTAACCTCTCTCTCTGGGCTGGCTGCTCTAGAGGTTTCCATGTATTCCAAAGGAGCTTTGTACAGAGCAGCCAGCTGTGCAACTGGCTTATTTACCTATGCTTCTGGCTTAGATTCCTCTGAGTGTGAGAACTGGAAAAGGCAGCCCCTCCCAGAGAGCACACAAGCCCAGCCCAGCACAGCAGGACTAGGTGTGGGTGGGGTCAATCCAGTGCATCAAATATGACAGTCCAGAAAGGGGCTGAATTATGAAACCACCTAAGATCTACTTCCTCCTCCATTGTGTTTCTCTCTTCTTCAGTCGCCGCTGTTTGTACAAACTATCACAGATGAGAGAAGTTGTGAAAATTCTAAAAACCCAAGAATTCAAGCTAGCACTGCTTCAGGAATTGTGGATGTTTTAGGAGGTGTACAACTTAGTTTAAAAGGTATTTTTTCAAAATGTTATCAGTGGTTATTTCTGTAGAGTGAGATCACTGGAGATTTTTATTTTCTCTTTGTAGTTTCCTAAATTTTCTGTCAGGACCATGTATTACTTGTATAGATTTTTTAAACTTCTTTTTTAAAACAGTAAACCTCCTAGGTGAGTCATTTTTATTTCCCTGGTGCTCTATCTCCAAGCACTGTAGAACAGCCCAGAAAGTGTACAGAAAAACACCCTATTGGGGAGTTTTCCACTTCCAGCATTATAGTTATTTAAGATCATGGAGATAAAGCAAAAGATGAAGATACAAACAGACTTTATCAGCAGGGTGCTGACAACAGAATAATTCACTCCAGATGATATTGATTAATAGTTTGTGAAATGACTAATTACAGTGAGTGGCCAGAGTCATAGGAAGAAACAATGGGTAGTGAAGTATGAGTGAGAAACCATGACCATCCCTACAGCCAAGGGGTCAGAGGAAGTAATAGAGTTACCAGAGCCCAGTGAGGGCCAGAACAATGGAAGAGGAGCCCATAGGGTACTCCAGTTAAACAGAGACACAGCAGGGGAGGGGGCAAGATGGTGGAAGGGTAGGGTCCCCAAGTCACCTGTCCCTACCAACTTACCTAGATAAATTTCAAATCATCCTGAAAACCTATGAATTTGGTCTGAGATTTAAAGAGACAACAGCTAGAATGTTATACTGAGAAGAGTGTGCACTTCTATCAAGTACAACTTGTCTTTGGCTACTCTGCACTGAGCAAAATGACTAGAAGGAAAAACTCACCACAAAAGAAAGAATCAGAAATAGTCCTCACTTCCACAGAGTTAATAAATTTGGATTACAGTTCAATGTCAGAAAGCCAATTCAGAAGCACAATTATAAAGCTACTGGTGGCTCTGGAAACAAGCATAAAGGATTCAAGAGACTTCATGACTGCAGAATTTAGAACTAATCAGGCGTAAATTAAGTCAGTTAAATGAGATGCAATCCAAACTGGAGGTCCTAACGATGAGGGTTAATGAGGTAGAAGAATGAGAATGAAATAGAAGACAAGTTGATGGTAAGGAGGGAAACTGAGGAAAAAATAGAAAAACAATTAAAAAATCATGAGGATAGGTTAAGGGAAATAAATGACAGCCTCAGGAGGAAAAATCTACGTTTAATTGGGGTTCCCAAGGGCGCTGAAAGGGACAGAGGTCCAGAAAGTGTATTTGAACAAATCATAGCTGAGAACTTCCCTAACTTGGGAAGGGAAACAGTATTCAGATCCAGGAGATAAAGGGATGCCCCGCCCCCCCCCCAAAAAATCAATAAAAACCACTCAACACCTCAGCATTTAATATTGAAACTTGCAAACTCCAAAGATAAAGAGAAGATCCTTAAAGCAGCAAGAGACAAGAAATCCCTAACCTTTATGGGGAGAAGCATTAGGATAACAGCAGACCTCTGCACAGAGACCTGGCAGGCCAGAAAGGGCTGGCAGGATATACTCAACGTCCTAAATGACAAGAAATTGCAGTCAAGAATACTTTATCCAGCAAGGCTCTCATTCAGAATAGAAGGAGAGATAAAGAGCTTCCAAGATAGGCAGAAACTGAAAGAATATGTGACCTCCAAACCAGCTCTGCAAGAAATATTAAGGGGGACCCTGTAAAAGAAAGAGGAAATCCAAGGAAACAATCCACAAAAACAGGGACTGAATAGGTAACATGATGACACTAAATTCACATCTTTCAATAGTAACTCTGAATGTAAATGGGCCTAATGACCCCATCAAAAGGCACAGGGTTTCAGACTGGATAAAAAAGCAAGACCCATCTATTAGCTGTCTAAAAGAGACTCATTTTAGACAGAAGGACACCTACAGCCTGAAAATAAAAGGTTGGAGAACCATTTACCATTCGAATGGTCCTCAAAAGAAAGCAGGGGTAGTAGCCATCCTTATATCAGATAAATTAAAGTTTATCCCAAAGATTGTAGTAAGAGATGAAGAGGGACACTATATCCTATTTAAAGGATCTATCCAACAAGAGGAACTAACAATCATGAATGCTTATGCCCAGAATGGGGGAGCGGCCAAGTATATCAATCAATTAATAACAAAAGTTAAGACATACTTAGATAATAATACACTTACACTTGCTGACTTGAATGTAGCTCTTTCTATACTCGATAGGTCTTCTAAGCACAACATCTCCAAAGAAACGAGAGCTTTAAATGATACACTGGACCAGATGGATTTCACAGATATCTACAGAACTCTACATCCAAACTCAACTGAATACACATTCTTCTCAAGTGCACATGGAACTTTCTCCAGAATAGACCACATACTGGGTCACAAATCAGGTCTTAACTGATACCAAACGATTGGAATCGTCCCCTGCATATTTTCAGACCATAATGCTTTGAAACTAGAACTAAATCTCAAGAAGTTTGGAAGGATTTCAAACACATGGAGGTTAAGGACTATCCTGCTAAAAGATGAAAGGGTCAACCAGGAAATTAGGGAAGAATCAAAAAGATTCATGGAAACTAATGAGAATGGAGATACAACCATTCAAAATCTTTGGGACACAGCAAAAGCAGTCCTGAGGGGGAAATACATCGCAATACAAGCATCCATCGAAAAACTGGAAAGAACTCAAATACAAAAGCTAACCTTGCACCTAAAGGAGCTGGAGAAAAAACAGCAAAGAGATCCTACACCCAGCAGCAGCAGAAGAAGAGAATTAATAAAGATTTGAGCAGAACTCAATGAAATAGAGACCAGAAGAACTGTGGAACAGATTAACAAAACCAGGAGTTGGTTCTCTGAAAGAACTAATAAGATAGATAAACCATTAGCCAGCCTTATTAAAAAGAAGAGAGAAAAGGCTCAAATCAATAAAATCATGAATGAGAAAGGAGAGATCACCACCAATACCAAGGAAATACAAAGGATTTTAAAAACTTATTATAAGCAGCTATATGCCAATAAATTGGGCAATCTAGAAGAAATGGATGCATTTTTTGAAAACCACAAACTACCAAAATTGGAACAGGAAGAAATAGAAAACCTGAACAGGCCGATAACCAGGGAGGAAATTGAAGCAGTCATCACAAACCTCCCAAGACAGAAAAGTTCAGGGCCAGATGGCTTCCCAGGGAAATTCTAGCAAATGTTTAAAGAAGAAACCATACCTATTCTACTAAAGCTGTTCAGAAAGATAGAAAGAGATGGAATACTTCCAAACTCATTCTATGAGTCCAGCATCACCTTCATTCCAAAACCAGACAAAGACCCCACCAAAAAGGAGAATTATAGACCGATATCCCTGATGAACACGGATGCAAAAATTCTCAACAAGATACAAGCCAATAGGATCCAACAATACATTAAGAGGATTATCCACCATGACCAAGTGGGATTGATCCCCGGGATGCAAGTCTGGGTCAACACTCATAAAGAAATCAATGTGATTGATCATATCAACAAGAGAAAAAAACAAGAACCATATGATCCTCTCAATAGATGCAGAGAAAGCATTTGACAAAATACAGCACTCATTCCTGATCAAAACTCTTCAGAGTGAAAAAAAAACAAACTCTTCAGAGTGTAGGGATAGAGCGAACATTCCTCAGCATCTTAAAAGCCATCTACGAAAAGCCCACAGCAAATATCATTCTCAATGGGGAAGCGCTGGGAGCCTTTCCCCTAAGATCAGGAACAAGACAGAGATGTCCACTCTCACCACTGCTATTCAACATAGTACTAGAAGTCCTAGCATCAGCAGTCAGACAACAAAAAGACATTAAAGACATTCAAATTGGCAAAGAAGAAGTCAAACTCTCCCTCTTCGCAGATGACATGATACTCTACCTAGAAAACTCAAAAGCCTCCACTCCAAGTTTGCTAGAACTCATACAGCAGTTCAACAGTGTGGCAGGATACAAAATCAATGCCCAGAAGTCAGTGGCATTCCTATACACTAACAATGAGACTGAAGAAAGAGAAATTAAGGAGTCAATCCCATTTATAATTGCACCCAAAAGCATAAGATACCTAGGAATAAACCTAACCAAAGAGGTAAAAGATCTATACCCTAAAAACTACAGAAATCTTCTGAAAGAAATTGAAGACACAAAGAGATGGAAAAATATTCCATGCTTTCGATTGGAAGAATTAATATTGTGAAAATGTCAATGTTACCCAGGGCACTTTACACATTTAATGCAATCCCTATCAAAATACCATGGACTTTCTTCAGAGAGTTGGAACAAATCATCTTAAGATTTGTGTGGAAGCAGAAAAGACCCTGAATAGCCAGGGGAATATTGAAAAAGAAAACCATAGCTGGAGGCATCACAATGCCAGATTTCAGGTTGTACTACAAAGCTGTGGTCATCAAGACAGTGTGGTACTGGCACAAAAACAGACACATAGATCAATGGAACTAAATAGAGAATCCAGAAGTGGACCCTGAACTTTATGTTCAACTAATATTCAACAAAACAGGAAAGAGTATTCACTGGAAAAAAGACAGTCTCTTCAATAAATGGTGCTGGGAAAATTGGACATCCAGAAGCAAAAGAATGAAACTAGACCGTTCTCTTACACTATACTCAAAGATAAACTCAAAATGGATGAAAGATCTAAATGTGAGACAAGATTCTATCAAAATCCTAGAGGAGAACATGGGCAACACCCTTTTTGAGCTTGGCCACAGCAACTTCTTGCAAGATACATCCATGAAGTCAAGGGAAACAAAAGCAAAAATGGGACTATTGGGACTTCATCAAGATCCAAACCTTCTGCACAGCAAAAGAAACAATCAACAAAACTAAAGACAGCCTACAGAACAGGAGAAGATATTTGCAAATGACATATGAGATAAAAGGCTAGTATCCAAGATCTATAAAGAACTTATTAATCTCTACACCAAAGAAACAAACAATCCGATTATGAAATGGGCAAAAGACATGAACAGAAATTTCACAGAGGAAGTCATAGACGTGGCCAACGAGCACATGAGAAAATGCTCCGCATCACTGGCCATCAGGGAAATACAAATCAAAACCACAATGAGATACCACCTCACACCAGTGAGAATGGGGAAAATTAACAAGGCAGGAAACAACAAATATTGGAGAGGATGTGGAAAAAGGGGAACCCTCTTGCACTGTTGGTGGGAATGTGAACTGGTGCAGCCACTCTGGAAAACTGTGTGGAGGTTCCTCAAAGAGTTAAAAATAGATCTGCCCTACGACCCAGCAATTGCACTGCTGGGGATTCACCCTAAAGATACAGATGCAGTGAAACGCCGGGACACCTGCACCCCGATGTTTATAGCAGCAATGGCCACAATAGCCAAGCTGTGGAAGGAGCCTCAGTGTCCATTGAAAGATGAATGGATAAAGAAGATGTGGTCTATGTATACGATGGAATATTACTCAGCCGTTAGAAACGACAAATATCCACCATTTGCTTTGACGTGGAGGGACCTGGAGGGTATTATGCTGAGTGAAATAAGTCAATTAGGAGAAGACAAACATTATATGGTCTCATTCATTTGGGGAATATAAAAATTATTGAAAGGGAATAAAGGGAAAGGAGAGAAAATGACTGAAAATATTAGTGAGGGTGACGAAACATGAGAGACACCTAACTCTGGGAAATGAACAAGGGGTAGTGGAAGGGGAGGTGGGCAAGGGTTTGGGGTGACTGGGTGATGGGCACTGAGGGGGACACTTGGCAAGATGAGCACTGGGTGTTATGCTGTTTGTTGGCACATTGAACTCCAATAATAATAAAAAAAAATAAAACAGAGACACAGCTACTGCCAGAGATACTGAGCCAGAGGAGGTAGGGAGTGAGGGAGTATACCCTGAACCCCTCTCTTTCTACTATCTAATCTTTTACCATTTCTACCCCTTTACCAAACCCAACTAAAAGCCAACATGCAAAAGATCCAAGAATATACAATCTGTAGGGGTAAAACTTTTAGGTCACAGTTGAGGCTAGCAATGGTAGAAACTGGATGGGAACAGGAACGAAGAATAATGAGCAAGGTCTACCCTTCTTATCAATCAGAAGTGATTCCTGTCCTTTGTGCAAAGAAAGAACTCTCATTTCCACCACAGAGGAGACACAAACTCTGTGACACTATATCATCATGAGGTGGTGCTGATTCAATTATATTCCTATCCGGAACCTAAATTATAACATTAGCCATCACCAGTATTCTTTTTTTTTTTTTTTTTTTTTTTTTTTTTTTAAAATTTTTATTTATTTATGATAGTCACAGAGAGAGAGAGAGAGAGGCAGAGACACAGGCAGAGGGAGAAACAGGCTCCATGCACCGGGAGCCTGATGTGGGATTCGATCCCGGGTCTCCAGGATCGCGCCCTGGGCCAAAGGCAGGCGCCAAACCGCTGCGCCACCCAGGGATCCCTATCACCAGTATTCTTCATCAAGGAAGCCAAGAAAAGGAAGGGAGAAAAGGAGACAACTGATTAACATAAAATATTCATAGCCTTTACAGTCCTTTCAATAAATAACTGGGGATTAGTTGTCAGACAGGATAGTATTTAGCTTTCTCTAGATCCACATTCTTATGTGCTCCAAGTCCATAAGGACAGTTAGATCCCAACACAGCGCAAATTAGAGAGCCTATACCCCAAAAGACTCATAAGACCTCACCAACTTGTATTGGCAGGAGCACAGAGAGCATGTATTTTTGAGTTTTAAGGATGCTGACCAAGAGGGAAAGAATAGAAGACTTAATAGGGTGAAATTCATTGATGTACTCACCCAGAATTCAAAATTTTAAATGTTGGCTCAAGCACTAAGGTGGGTGGTAATGGTCTGTTAAGTTGCCTAATCAAAGCCTGGACTCAGAGATAGCCTGCTGTCATTGAAGTCAAAATGCCTGAACTTCTCTGACATCGTTTAGAAAGTGTCCAAAGATTCAGGGAAATGGATATAATGGAATGGATACACCCCGACCATACTTCCTGGGAAGATACGTAACAGTACTCCACTCACCACAGCATTTTAAAAATGCATTGATGCCCTTTCTCTTCCCTCCCATTCCTGAGAAATTCCCTCTGAAAGCCATTAGCTAGGGGCAGAGCAAGGGAGGCATCTGAAGGTCAGGGCAGTTAGATTCTGAATGAGGTAAGGAAGGCATCGCATAAGGTTATGGAGCCCAACTAGGATATGGAGGGCATCTACGCAGATATGGAGGGCATCACACATGGAGGCAGTCTAGCATGGAGTGTCAAAGCCAAAACAGGGAGAGGAAAGGGTTCATGTTAGAGTTAGGAGAGTGTCCACACTAGAGGTCGGTCCAGCATAGGAAGTCACTGCCAAGGCAGGGTTAGAAGGACATCCCCAAGGAGGGGTGGCCTGGCATGGGCTATCAGAGTCCAAGAACAGTGAGGAAAGCATCCACATGGACTGAAGGGAGGTGCCTGGTATTGGAAATGAAGGCCCCTTGCAGAGAGGGTGGCCTGGTGACAGTATTAAAGCCCAAGTAGAATGAGAAATGTATCAATGGGACAAGTGGTCTGGTATGGGATATCCCAACCTAAGTGGTGTCAGGAGGGTATCCACACTGGAGCACAGCTCAGCATACAAAGTCAGAGCTGGACAGGATGAGGAAGGCATACACACAGAGATGCAATTTGGCACGTAGTATCAGAACCCACGTGGAGTAAGAAAGATGTCCATGATGGCAGGCTAACCTCCTGAACAAGGTGAAGAGTGTATCTGTGAGGGTAAGGTGGCAAACTAAAGCAAAGTGTCAGAGCCTGAGCAGGGCAAGGAAGGCACACATGCAGGGGGAAGGTCTGGCATGAGGTATCATATCCAAGAAGAGTGAGAAGAGTATCCATGAAAGGAAGAGACTTCCTGGTGTGCAATGGGAGAGTCCATGGACGATGAAGAAGATTTCTATACAGGTAAGGAACCAGCCTAGAGAGGAGTGTTTGAACTAAACAGAGTGATGATGATGTCTCCAGAAGAGGTTGCCTGATGTGGGTTATCAAAGCCAAAGCAGTGTAAAAAAAAAATCCATGTCGGTAGAGAGACAGCCAGGCATTGAGGGGTCAGAACCTGACCAGGGAAGGGTGTGAAAAGCATTCCTGCAGAGGGGTGGCCTGGCATGTAATGTCAAAATCTATGTGGAATTCATGTACTCCACTGTGTGCAGGAAGGGTGGGGTAGGCAGTGTCCAACATCAGACACTTAGTGGGATGGAATGGGTATGCCCACAAAAAAAAAAAAAAAAAAAAAAAAGCCTGGTACAAGGCATTAGCAGCCAAGAGGGATGAAGAGGGCATCCATGCAGAGAGGTAGCCTGACATCAGGTGTTGAAGCCAGAGTGGGGTTAGGAGGGTATCTCCATAGGATAAGAGGTAGTGGAAGAAATGTAGATTAATTACATACAGGTGGCCTAATGAAATTATTAAGGATAAATGAAGCCAAGTTTCACCTTGTCAGAGAACAGAGTTACCAATATAGTAAGGGGAAAAAAACTAGAATGAGACTTGTGGTACTGGGTTGGAATTGGAGGTATGGATGAGAACTTATGGTTTTCTATTTAAAATAAGTATAGGGGCATCTGGCTGGATTAGTTGGTACAGCATGCTGTTCTTGATCTTGAGATTGTGAGTTAGAGCCTCATATTGGGTGTAGAAATTACTTAAAAATGAAATCTTAAAAAAATAAAAATAAAAGGTGCCTGGGTGGCTCAGTCGGTTGAGAATCTGACTTGATTTCAGCTCAGGTCGTGATCTCAGAGTCGTGAGATCAAGCCCTGCATCAGGCTCCACACTCAGCATAAAGTCTGCTTAAGAGTCCCTTCCTCTTCCTCTGCCCTTCCCCATGCTCACATACTGTCTCTCTCTAAAATAAATAAGTAAATCTTTTAAAAAATAATTAAAACAGAAATAAGTGTAGGTGTAAATGTATGTATGTGTATATATACACATTTAGATATATAGACAGCTAGAGATAAATACACACACACACCCTCTACATATACTTTCTAGTTCTGTCTGCTGAGAGGACAATGAGAGCAGAGTTCTGTCTGCTGAGAGCAATGATCACACATAGTACCCAGATCTTATTTTCTAAATACCATTTTCTGCTAAAAGAAATCAGAGCACCTTGAATAAGTGGCTTATTACAGGGCTGGACCAGGAAAATGATTTTTAAAAAAAGCCCAGGACTTTTTGTGCCAGAAAGTAAGGAAGCAAGAAAGTGCTCAGAGTCTGATGGGGGCATGTCAAAAGGACAAATAAGCCACCCTGAAGGGGCTCCCCACTGGCCAAATCAGTAACAATTTGAGCATCAAATTAATGATAGTAAAAAATTATTGGGTAAGATAGGAAACATGAGTTCATACTGATATAAATAAGTAAATAAATTTTTACAGAGTTTCTAAGTATTTCCTCACAAAATACTTAACAATTACAAAAGATAAAAGGAGGAACTTTACAATGGAGGAGCCTGGCAGATACTACCTTAATTGAGTGATCAAAGCAAACATCATTACTGAGTAATCGAACAAGTATAAATCAGTCACCACCAGACAGGATGTGTAAAAAGAATACAGCATCGCTTCTGTGATACCCCTACTAAAAATGGGGTATCAGTCAGGGTTCAATGAGAGAAACAGAACCACATAGGATTTGTTATGGGAATTTGAACTTATACAATTGTGAGAACTGGTTAAACAATTGCATGCAAGGCTATCGTCTTTGTTCTGATGCTACAGCTTGCAGTCCACAGGTCAAGTAGTTGAAAAGGTAAAACAGGTGTAAAGTGGAGGAGAACAAGGACAAAGCTAGAAGCCACAAGCATGAGTGGCAGTTCTTAGTGATACAAGAATCCTGCAGAAGCTGGGTTCACTGTCATGAAGCTAAATATACATCTGGCCTGGAGAAGCTGAAGGAAGATATGCAGAAAGGTGGAGCCATCTCAGGTCCAACTGGTGCCCTACACCAACAAGTTAAGCCAACAGAAAAGCAACAATGTATGTAAACTACAAAATGGCTGCTGCTTCACTTCCACCCTCAAATCTCCCACAGGAATCTATTTTATGGTCCATCTCAACAAGAAACATACAAAAGAGGGAATTTTGGAAAATGCAGTTCCCCACAACCAGCTGACACATTACAAAGCCACCAGATACACATAACAGGAATCTAAGCAAATAAGGAAATATCAGAATAGTCCAAATTGGGGAACAGTAAACAAAATAACTATTATTTTCAAAAGTTTCAAAATCATGAAAGTTAAGGACAGAATGAACCATTCCAGACTAAAAGGACATTGCAATTTAATGCAATGTAGAATTTTGTCCTGAATCCCTTTGCTTTTTTTAAAAAAGATTTTATTCATTTATTCATGAGAGACACAGAGAGGCAGAGACATAGATAGGCAGAAGGAGAAGCAGGCTCCTTGAGGGGAGCTTGATGCGGGACTCCATCCCAGGACCCCAGGATCACACCCTGAGCCAAAGGCAGACGCTCAACCACTGAGCCACCCAGGCATCCTGAATCCCTTTGCTTTGAAGGACAATTGACATAATTTGAATTAAGTCTGAGAAATAAATGGTAATAATGTACCAGTGATAATCTCCTGATACTGATGTTTGTCTTGTGATTGTTTAGCAGAATGTCCTTATTCATCAGAAATGCATGCTTAAGTATATTAGGAAATATACACTTCAGTTTTCTGAGATGGAAAGGCAGCAGGCTGACAACTTACTCTCTAAAGACCCCAGGGGAAAAAAGTTACCTGTATTGCCACTTTTCTATAAGTTTTCTCTACACTTGTGATTGTTTCAAAATAAAAAGATTCATAAAAAATATGCATTACTAAGGGGAGTACCTACATTTTTGTCATACTCTGTAGTGGCCATACTCTGAAGGCCAGAAGTGATGATGCGGGATACTGCAATGGTATTGGGTTCCCTGATCTCAAATGGGACTTAATGGGATCCTGTAGTGATAAAAATCAGGTGGTAGCCTAGCCACAAAATAAGAACCATTAACACAATAACTTATGGACAGAAAGGTAATCTGAGTGTTTTGACCCATAAGGACCTGCAGCAATAATTAATTGATTATAGGGTTTCTAGAAATTAAATATAGTATATGGTTACCTTACAAAAGTGCCATTTGACATATATAGAGAAAAAATATATAGGTCTTCTGGGCAGGAACCTAGCTTTCTTTGGTCACCATAGAGGAAATCCATGGCTCAGTTCCTAAGGGTAAGCCAGTTTACAGACACAGAGCCCCCTGATGAAGGAAAGATCTTCAATGCAGCCACAGATATGTACTATGAATCTGCCCCCAAAGGTCTTATGGCAATTTATTGGGGTAATCGCACTGGGGAAAAAGAAATAGACAGACCTTCTATGGATTCTTAGATACTGGCTCTGAAAGTACACTTATCCCCAAACAACTGAAATAACCACTATTAACAACTGATAATAGGGAATGTACAGAGTTTAGATGGTAGATGAGGTCTTGACTTGAAATATGTCTTCTTTTGGGACTTTAGGACACATCCTGCAGTTATATCCCAAGACTCAGAATATATAGTGGGAATAGATATACTTATTAACTGGCAGAATTCACAGGTGGATTCTCTGATCCATGGAGTGAGAATTATTTCTGGGAGGAAAATCCAAGTGGAAATCCTTGGAACAGCCCCCACCCCTACCATGATAGTTAAACCAGAAACTTTACTGTGTCCCTGGGGGAACTGCAGAAATCAATGCCATGTCAAAAATTAAGAGATACTATAAAGGCATTGTCTACCAAATCCTCATTTAACTCAACTGCTTGGCCACTGTAAGCCAGATGGTTTGTGGAAAATTAGAGTAAATTATCACAAATTTAGTCAAGTGATACCATTTGCAACTGGAGTTCCATATGTAACATCTATATTGATGTGCAGAAAATGCATTCTTTTTCATTTCCATTAATAAGCAAAATCAGAAACAGTTTACATTTACAGGGCAGAGACAACAGGGTAACAATGTACCTTTACTTTGCCCCAGGTCTATGTCAACTCTTCTGCTCACTGTCATAGTCCAGAAATTACTTGTCTTGATATCCCAATGTAATGGTCCATTATATTGATGATTTTATACTACATGAACCCAGGGAGTAGGAAATAACAAATAAATGTCTTAGCAAGACATATGTACTCTAGAGGATAGGGGATAAACCTTGGAGAAGTTCAAGCATCTGCCACACATTGGTGAAGTGTCTAGTGGTATGGGGTATGTCTGTATATTCCTTATAAAATAGGATATAACCCCCTGCACTTGTACCATCTACTATGAAGAAGAGAGACAATACTCAGTGAGCCTCTTTGAATTTTGAAGTTAATCTTTACTATATTTGATTATGCTGCTCTGACCCATTTACCAGGAGCCTTGTAAGGCTTCACTTTTTAATGAAGATCAGAGCAAGAAACAGCTTGGCAGCATGTTCTGATTGCAGTGGAAGTTAATCCACCCCTTGCATCTTATTGGGCCCCAGCAGACCCGATACTATCCTAAACTTCATGTCTATATAAGGCAGACAAGCAACATGAAACCTCTGGAAAGCACCAATAAGAATCACTGTGAAGATCACTATGGTTATGAGTAAGGCCATGCCCTCCTCGATTGCCAACTGCTCTATATTTGAAAAATAGCTATTGCTTTACTCTTGGGCCCTGATGGAGACTGAATACCTGACCATAAGACACAAAGTGACTATATAAATAACCCTTGTCTTCATGAACTAATCCACCAAACCATAAAATTTCTCACACAATGTAGTATTTTCTTAAAGATAAAAGTGAAAGAATTTCATATCTAGAACAACATATGGGGATCACTATAGATCCACTCCAGGAGCAAATATAATTGATGAAAATAATTTTGAGAGCCAACCATTTAAAAGTCTCTGGAAATTGTCATAGGGTAAACAGCAAATGCAGAAACATTTCTTTAAGAAAATCTGCTAAAACTAAATAGGAAAACAAGAATCTGTGGCAGTTCAGCCAAGACACATTCTCTTCCTCCCCAGCCCCAGATGAATTTAATGAGAGCTCCCCTCCAGGAGGATGTGGCCAAAAAGGTCTCTCTCATCCCTGACTCCAAATCAAGGGTTACCATATTTCATTGAGAGAAACAAGCCAGTTCTTTTCATCCCATTCCACTCCAAGTTAAAAAAGCTAAGTTCCTGGTGAATATGGCCAAGAAGTTGGGGCACTCTGCCTTTACCCATATCCTTCACAGGGCAGAGGTTCTACACAAGGCATGGCTGGCCAGAATACTGGGGCCCCAAATGCCTCTACTCCACTTCATTCTAAAAGTAAAGGTTCCATGTCAGGAGAAGAGAAATGAGAAGACCAGAGGTTTCTGTACCTATACAGTCCCCAGAGAATAGCTCAGAGATTTTTTCCTATGGGAAGAGGAAGCCCATAATAACAGAGAGCTCCAAAGTTCTCCTCCTAGGAACTGACTTAATTTGAAACAGTATGTGGGGAAATTCAAGACTAAGGGTGGTCTTGGAAACGATGGATATTTTGGTAGTAAGCAATTAAGAAGAGACTGATAAATCCATGAAAGCAACAAGGTAACTATAGGCCAACAAATTTACTGGAAAGAACTAGGGAAATGGAACCCTAAGACTAACCCTCCAGGGATCATAATAAACTTCAAACATTTGCCTCAAAAACTATCTCTACAGAAGAGCCCAAATGTAATTGGATCAAATTTTAGAGCAATTTAAGCCCCAGGGCATTGTTTGAAACAATAGAGCAGTCAGGCAGGCATTAGTGGAGTCCAATGACTGAGTGTGATACCAACAGAAGTAGACATCTTAACAGAAGGAACAGGAAGAGAAACATTCAAAGACAATGTTGCTGAAACACATGTTCAAGTCTGCACTGTCTGAGAAACAACATCAAAGGCTTCACATTCCATAGAAAATACACTTTATTAAAATTGTCTAGTCAAGATACTAAACAAATAAGCAAACAACAACCAAGACAAGCTAGAGGTATGGGAAGGGAAATCAAAATCCAGACTTGCTGCCATATATTACCTAAAATGTCTTGTTTTCAACCAAAAATTATGAGACATACAAAACAAACAAACAGGAAAGAGTGACTCATATACAAGAAAAAAAGCAGGCAATAGAAAATGCCTGAAAGAGTTACCAAGATGTTGGATTTAACAGAAAACAACTTCTCAGTAGCCATTATAAATATGTTCAAATAGTTAAAAGGAAATAATGCTTAAAAAATAAAGGAAGGTTTAATGACAATATCACATCAAATAGAGAATATCACTAAAGAGATAAAATTATTTTAAGAAAGAACCAAATAGAAATTCTTAAGTTGAAAGTATAATAACATAAATGAAAAATTTGCTAGAGAGATTCAATGGTAGATTTTTATTGGAAGAAGAAAGAATCAGCAGACTTGAAGACTGCCTAATAACAATTACATAATTGCTATTATATATAATAATAGAAAAAGAACAGAGCAAAATAAACTGAACTTCAGAGAAATGTGTGGCTCCATTAAGCACACCAAAATACACATAATGGAGTATTGGAAGGAGATGAGAGAGAGAGAGAGCAGTAGAAATATTTCAAAGAAATAATGGCTGAAAACGTCCCAAATTTGCTAAAAATGTAATTCGATATACCAAAGAATCTGAGACCTCAAACAATATACGTGCAAAATACATCAAAATCCATCATGGTTAAAATGCCAAAAGTAAAAGAAAAAACGAAAATCTTGAAAGTACCAAGAGAAAACCAATTCATTACATACAAGGAAATCTCATATGAAACAATGAAGGAGGGATCCCTGGGTGGCTCAGCGGTTTAGCACCTGCCTTAAGCCCAGGGTGCAATCCTGGAGTCCCATCGAGTCCCACATCGGGCTCCCTGCATGGAGCCTGCTTCTCCCTCTGCCTGTGTCTCTGCCTCTCTCTCTCTCTCCCTCTCTGTGTATGTGTGTGTGTGTGATGAATGAAAGAATGAATGAATAAATAATAAATAAATAAATAAATAAATAAATAATAAATCTATCTTAAAAAAAAAAAACCATTAAGCCCAGACAGCTGTGGAATGAGATATTCAAACTGTTGAATGAAAAGAACCTGTCAACTTAGAATCATATATCTTAAAAACTATCTTTCAAATGATGGTAAATAGTCCAAGATAATGAAAAACTGAGAAAATTCATTCCTAATACATGTACCTTATAAGAAATATTTAAGGAAGATCATCAAGCAGAAAGCCAGTGACCTGAGACAGTACCTTAAAACTACTCAGAGGGGAGGAGAGGCAAGATGGTGGAAGAGTAGGGTCCCCAAGTCAACTGTCCCCACCAAATTACCTAGATAACCTTCAAATCATCCTGAAAATCTACGAATTCAGCCTGAGATTTAAAGAGAGAACAGCTGGAATGCTACAGTGAGAAGAGTTCACGCTTCTATCAAGGTAAGAAGATGGGGGGGGGGAGAATTAAAGAAACAAAAGGCATCCAAGGGGGAGGGGCCCCGCGAGGAGCCGGGCTAAGGCCGGGGCGAGTGTCCCCAGGACAGGAGAGCTCCCTGCGGGAGAAGCAGGAGATTCACCAACCTTCCCGGGCGGAAAGGCGCTCGCAGGGAGTTGGAGCAGGACCCCAGGAGGACGGGGATGTCCTCAGGCTCCCAGGGACACCAACAGAGCACCTGTGCCTCAGGGAGAGCGCCACACCCCGCGGCCGAGCTCCCTAAAGGGATGCAGCGCGTGCACGCATTGACCCGGGAGCAGCTCGGAGGGGTTCGGGAGGCGGCTCCAGAGAGGCAGCTGCGCGGCCCGGGAGCGCGATTCCAACAGCGCAGGCCTCGGAGCACAGGGCGCCGGGACACAGCCCAGGATCTGGCCTCCCCCCGGGACAGGCAGAGGCCGGGAGGGCACAGGACAGCAAGGACGCTCCTGCCCCAGCTGAGCAGATAAGCGGACCCGCCCCGGAGCCTCCAGGCCCTGCAGACAGAGAGCTCAAGAGTTACTGCGGGGGCGGAATCCAGGGCTCCAGAGCTGACCACCGCCACTGGGGTTGTTTCTCCTGGGGCCTCAGGGGGAAAACAACCCCCACTGAGCCCTGCACCAGGCAGGGGGCTGAGCAGCTCCCCCAAGTGCTAACACCTGAAAATGAGCACAACAGGCCCCTCCCCCAGAAGACCAGCCAGACGGACAAATTCCAGGGGAAGTTAAGGGACTTAAAGTACACAGAAAGAGAAGATACTCCCTCGTGGTGTTTTGTTTTGTTTTGTTTTGTTTTTTGCTTTTTGATTTCTGTTTGCTTCCCCCACCCTTTTTTCCCCTTTCGTTCATTTTGTTTCTCTTTTTTCTTCCTTTTTTCTTTTTTCTTTCCTTCTTTCTCTCCTCTCTTTTTCTCCTTTTCCCAATACAACTTGATTTTGGCCACTCTTCACTGAGCAAAATGACTAGAAGGAAAACCTCACCTCAAAAGAAAGAATCAGAAACAGTCCTCTCTCCCACAGAGTTACAAAATCTGGATTACAATTCAATGTCAGAAAGCCAATTCAGAAGCACTATTATACAGCTACTGGTGGCTCTAGAAAAAAGCATAAAGGACTCAAGAGACTTCATGACTGCAGAATTTAGAGCTAATCAGGCAGAAATTAAAAATCAATTGAATGACATGCAATCCAAACTAGAAGTCCTAACGACAAGGGTTAACAAGGTGGAAGAACGAGTGAGTGACATAGAAGACAAGTTGATGGCAAAGAGGGAAACTGAAGAAAAAAAACACAAACAATTAAAAGACCATGAAGATAGATTAAGGGAAATAAACGACAGCCTGAGGAAGAAAAACCTACGTTTAATTGGGGTTCCCGAGGGCGTCGAAAGGGACAGAGGTCCAGAATATGTATTTGAACAAATCATAGCTGAAAACTTTCCTAATCTGGGAAGGGAAACTGTCATTCAGATCCAGGAAATAGAGAGATCACCCCCTAAAATCAATAAAAACCGTTCAACAACTCGACATTTAATAGTTAAGCTTGCAAATTCCAAAGATAAAGAGAAGATCCTTAAAGCAGCAAGAGACAAGAAATCCCTGACTTTTATGGGGAGGAGTATTAGGGTAACAGCAGACCTCTCCACAGACACCTGGCAGGCCAGAAAGGGCTGGTAGGATATATTCAGGGTCCTAAATGAGAAGAACATGCAACCAAGAATACTCTATCCAGCAGGGCTCTCATTCAGAATAGAAGGAGAGATAAAGAGCTTCCAAGACAGGCAAAAACTGAAAGAATATGTGACCTCAAAACCAGCTCTGCAAGAAATTTTAAGGGGGACTCTCAAAATTCCCCTTTAAGAAGAAGTTCAGTGGAACAATCCACAAAAACAATGACTGAATAGATATCATGATGACACTAAACTCATATCTTTCAATAGTAACTCTGAATGTGAACGGGCTTAAATGACCCCATCAAAAGGTGCAGGGTTTCAGACTGGATAAAAAAGCAGGACCCATCTATTTGCTGTCTACAAGAGACTCATTTTAGACAGAAGGACACCTACAGCCTGAAAATAATAGGCTGGAGAACCATTTACCATTCAAATGGTCCTCAAGGGATCCCTGGGTGGCGCAGCGGTTTGGCGCCTGCCTTTGGCCCAGGGCGCGATCCTGGAGACCCGGGATCGAATCCCACGTCGGGCTCCCGGTGCATGGAGCCTGCTTCTCCCTCTGCCTATGTCTCTGCCTCTCTCTCTCTCTCTGACTATCATAAATAAATGAAAAAAAAAAAAAGAATTTAAAAAAAAAAAAAAAAAACAAATGGTCCTCAAAAGAAAGCAGGGGTAGCCATCCTTATATCAGATAAATTAAAGTTTATCCCAAAGATTGTAGTAAGAGATAAAGAGGGACACTATATCCTATTTAAAGGATCTATCCAACAAGAGGAACTAACAATCATGAATATTTATGCCCAGAATGGGGGAGCGGCCAAGTATATCAATCAATTAATAACCAAAGTTAAGACATACTTAGATAATAATACACTTATACTTGGTGACTTCAATCTAGCTCTTTCTATACTCGATAGGTCTTCTAAGCACAACATCTCCAAAGATATGAGAGCTTTAAATGATACACTGGACCAGATGGATTTCACAGATATCTACAGAACTTTACATCCAAACTCAACTGAATACACATTCTTCTCAAGTGCACATGGAACTTTCTCCAGAATAGACCACATACTGGGTCACAAATCAGGTCTTAACTGATACCAAAAGATTGGGATCGTCCCCTGGATATTCTCAGACCATAATGCCTTGAAATTAGAATTAAATCACAAGAAGTTTGGAAGGACTTCAAACACGTGGAGGTTAAGGACCATCCTGCTAAAAGATGAAAGGGTCAACCAGGAAATTAAGGAAGAATTAAAAGGATTCATGGAAACTAATGAGAATGAAGATACAACCATTCAAAATCTTTGGGATGCAGCAAAAGCAGTCCTAAGGGGGAAATACATCGCAGTACAAGCATCTATTCAAAAACTGGAAAGAACTCAAATATAAAAGCTAACCTTACACTTAAAGGAGCTAGAGAAAAAACAGCAATTAGATCCTACACCAAGCAGAAGAAGAGAGTTAATTAAGATTTGAGCAGAACTCATCGAAATCGAGACCAGAAGAACTGTGGAACAGATCAACAGAACCAGGAGTTGGTTCTTTGAAAGAATTAATAAGATAGATAAACCATTAGCCAGCCTTATTAAAAAGAAGAGAGAGAAGACTCAAATTAATAAAATCATGAATGAGAAAGGAGAGATCACTACCCACACCAAGGAAATACAAACAATTTTAAAAACATATTATGAGCAGCATACACCAATAAATTAGGCAATCTAGAAGAAATGGATGCATTCCTGGAAAGCCACAAACTACCAAAACTGGAACAGGAAGAAATAGAAAACCTGAACAGGCCAATAACCAGGGAGGAAATTGAAGCAGTCATCAAAAACCTCCCAAGACACAAAAGTCCAGGGCCAGATGGCTTCCCTGGGGAATTCTATCAAACGTTTAAAGAAGAAACCATACCTATTCTCCTAAAGCTGTTTGGAAAGATAGAAAGAGATGGAGTACTTCCAAATTCGTTCTATGAGGCCAGCATCACCTTAATTCCAAAACCAGACAAAGACCCCACCAAAAAGAATTACAGACCAATATCCCTGATGAACATGGATGTAAAAATTCTCAACAAGATACTAGCCAATAGGATCCAACAGCACATTAAGAAAATTATTCACCATGACCAAGTAGGATTTATTCCGGGGACGCAAGGCTGGTTCAACACTCGTAAAACAATCAATGTGATTCATCACATCAGCAAGAGAAAAACCAAGAACCATATGATCCCTTCATTAGATGCAGAGAAAGCATTTGACAAAATACAGCATCCATTCCTGATCAAAACTCTTCAGAGTGTAGCGATAGAGGGAACATTCCTCAACATCTTAAAAGCCATCTACGAAAAGCCCACAGCAAATATCATTCTCAATGGGGAAGCGCTGGGAGCCTTTCCCCTAAGATCAGGAACAAGACAGGGATGTCCACTCTCACCATCTTAAGACACTGGATAAAAAACCCTAAACAAACAAACAAAAAAAACCCTAAACCAAAAACAAATAGTAGGAAAAAATAATAAAGATTAGAGTAAGAAAAAATGAAATAGAAAATATAAAAACAATATAGAAAATCAATGAAACCAAGTCAGTTTTTTTAATTTTTTTAAAGATTTTATTTATTTACTCATGAGACACACACACACACACACACACACAGAGAGAGAGAGAGAGAGAGAGAGAGAGAGAGAGAGGCAGAGACACAGGCAGAGGGAGAAGTAGACTCCATGCAGGGAGCCTGACGTGGGATTCGATCCCAGGTCTCCAGGATCAGGCTGAAGTTGGCACTAAACCACTGAGCCACCCAGGCTGCCCCCCCAAGTCAGTTTTTAGAGAAGATCAATAAAATTGACACATGTTGAATTAAAGTGACAAGGCAAAAAATGAAAAGATTCAAATTACTAAAATCAGGAATTATGGATGTGAAATCAATGCTAATCTTACAGAAGTAAAAAGAATCATAAGAGAATATTATGAATAACTGTGTGCCAAAAAATTCTATAACCTAGATGAAATGAATAAATTTCTAGGAAAACACAACTACCAAAACTATCTCAAGAATATTTATAAAATATGAATAGACCTAGCACAAGAAAATACATTGAATCAGTAATCCAAAAACTACCCCCCGCCCCCGAACACATGCACACACAAAAACCCAAGTCCAGATAGCTTTCCTGGTGAATCATCAAATACTTAAAGAAAAATTGGTATAACTTATTCACAAACTGTTCCAAAAAATTGTTCCAAAAAATAAGAGAAAACACTTTCCAACTCACATTGAGACCAGTATTATTCTGATACCAAGGCCAGGCAACCACATCACATAAAAAATTATACACCAATATTCTTTTTTTTTTTTTTAATTTACTTATGATAGTCACAGAGAGAGAGAGAGAGGCAGAGACACAGGCAGAGGGAGAAGCAGGCTCCATGCACCAGGAGCCCAATGTGGGATTCGATCCCGGGTCTCCAGGATCACGCCCCAGGCCAAAGGCAGGCGCCAAACCGCTGCGCCACCCAGGGATCCCTACACCAATATTCTTAATGAATATACATGCAAGACTCCTCAACAAAATACTAGCACACTGAATCCAGCTAGGTATACAAAGAATTATACTCTATGACCAAGTGGACTTTTATCCCAGGAGTGCAATTAGTTTGATAACTGAAAATCAATATAACACAAATATCAATAGAATTAAGGTAAAAAAAAAACTACATAATCAGCACATCAGATGCCAAAAAAAGCATGTGACAAAATTTAATCAGCTTTTCATGATAAAAATACTCAACAAACTAAGAGTAGAAGGTAACTTCCTCAGCCTGATAAAGAACATCTATGAAAACCCCACAGCTAACATCATACTTAATGGCGAAAGACTGCTTTCCTCTAAAATAAGGAACAAAACAAGAATGTTGTTCTTATCACTTCTACTCGACATTTACTGAAGGTTCTCGTCAGGGCTATTAAGATAGACAAAGAAGCAAAAGTCATACAATTTGAAATGAAGAAACAAAACATTCTATTTGTAGATGGCATAACCTTGTATATAAAAAAACTCTAAGTAATACACACATACACACACACGCACACACAAAACTATTAGAGCTAACAAATGAGTTCAACAAGGTTTAAGGATACAAAAGTAATATACAAAAATCCAATTTTATTTATGTAACACAATTGGATTTTTGTAAATCCCAAAATCAATTGTATTTCTACAATGAACAATATGAAAATAAAAATAAAAAATAAAAAAAATAAGAATACATTTCTGTTTATGAAAACAACCAAAAGAATAAAATATCAAGGGATAAATTTAACAAAACTCCTCTCTGAAAAATATAAAACATTGTTAAAGGAAATTAAAGAAGATCTAAATAAATGAAAAGATATCTGTAGTAAGTAGAATAATGGACTACAAGGATGTCCACATCTTAATATCCAAAGCCTGAGAATATATTACCTTACATAGAAAAAGGGACTTTACAGATGCGATTAAAGGTCTTGCATTGAGAAGATTATCTTGGATATCTGGGTGGGCCTAATGTAACAGAAGTTTCTTTATAAGAGGGAGGGAAAAGTATGAGTTAGAGAGAAGGATTAAAAGCATGCTGCACTGCTGACTTTCAAGACTGAGTAAGGGCCATGAGCCATGAGGAATGGAGGTGGCTTCTAGAAGCTGGAAAAAGCAAGGAAATATACTCCCCATAGTTGACATATTGATTTTTACTCAGTGAAACAAACCCATTTCAAACTTATGAACTGCAGAACTATAAGATAGTAAGTTTGTGTTGTTTTGTGCTGCAAATTTGTGTAAATTTGTTACACCAACAGTAGGAAACCAATGTTAACAACCCATGTTCACAGAATCAGAAGACAACATTGTTAGTATGGCAACATATCCCAAATTGATTCCCAAATTCAATTCAATTCCTATCAAAATTCTAGCTGCTTTCTTTGAAGAAACTGACATGATGATTTTAAATTCATATAAAAATTCAAGGAACTCAGAATAGTCAGATTAATTTTCGAAAAGAAGAACAAAATTGAAGGACTCATATTTTCTGATTTTAAAACTCATTACAAACCTATAGAATCAAGACACTATTGTATTGGCATAAAGACAGACATATAGACCAGTGGATGTCAAGGAAATGTAAAAGGAAAAGAATAGACATTTTAATCAATAATACTGGTACAATGGATATCCACATGCTTTCTGTATAGATACATGTTTTTGTGATTTGTCCTCATAACTGACCACCTGGACCTACATATACACCGGCAGGCTAAAGAATGTTGTTTGTGAGACTCATGCTGTGTGAATAACTTTGGGAGCCTAATTCTTTAAAATTTATTATCTGGCCTCAGGTTAAAATTGGCCCTTCTGTTCTGGACACCAAGAGCTATATAAATCTTGTCTCTCACATCCCCTCCTACTCCAGGCTGGGCTGGCTCCCCAAGAATGGAATCTGAGAGAGGAGGCAGACACACATCTCCCAGGCTCCTTGAAACTATAAAAACATGATAACATGGAAATGCAGCTCACTCTAAACTGCACATAGTCAAACAAATGTTTAATTTCAAACCCTATTACTTGCCCTCTAAATATGGCTATAAGTATGGCCCTTATGGGAATGATTAGTTGGAAGTATCACCTGAGGGGAGGATATTCCTCCTAGGCCTCTCAATTGGGACTCCAGCCTGGCTGTTTCCTCAGGGCTTCCCCAGCTGATGAAGTTGGATGTTGTAAATACCTGATTTGATGTAACTTTGCCTTATTCTCATTTACTGCCTACTATTACCTTCATCTTTGTATAGATTCCTTTCCTCTTCTGTTTCTATTAGGTTTCTGTAATAATAAAGTTTTCTTTCCTTTTTGAAACTGAAACACAACTGTTGTGAATCTTTTGTGCAGAACACATGCAAAACAATGAAGGTAGACTCCCTACCTCACACTATTTATAAAAATTAACTCAAAATGAGGGAGAAGGAAGATGGTGGCAGAGTAGGACCCTATGCTCATCTTGTCCCATGAACATAACTTGATAACTATCAAATCATCCTAAAAAAATCATTCTAAATACCTCAGATATGAACCTGAAGACTGACAGAACAAACTCCACAACTAAAGGGATAGACGAAGCCAAATTGAACAATGTAGCAAGTATGGGGACATAATTTAGGGAGAAACCTACAGAATGGGAGAAGATATTTGCAAATGACGTATCAGATAAAGGGCTAGTTTCCAAGATCTATAAAGAACTTATTAACCTCAACACCAAAGAAACAAACAATCCAATCATGAAATGGGCAAAAGACATGAACAGAAATCTCACAGAGGAAGACATAGACATGGCCAACATGCACATGAGAAAATGCTCTGCATCACTTGCCATCAGGGAAATACAAATGAAAACCACAATGAGATACCACCTCACACCTGTGAGAATGGGGAAAATTAACAAGGCAGAAAACAACAAATGTTGGAGAGGATGCGGAGAAAAGGGAACCCTCTTACACTGTTGGTGGGAATGTGAACTGGTGCAGCCACTCTGGAAAACTGTGTGGAGGTTCCTCAAAGAGTTAAAAATAGACCTGCCCTACGACCCAGCAATTGCACTGCTGGGGATTTACCTCAAAGATTCAGATGCAATGAAACGCTGGGACACCTGCACCCCGATGTTTATAGCAGCAATGGCCACAGTAGCCAAACTGTGGAAGGAGCCTCGGTGTCCATCGAAAGATGAATGGATAAAGAAGATGTGGTTTATGTATACAATGGAATATTACTCAGCTATTAGAAATGACAAATACCCACCATTTGCTTCAACATGGATGGAACTGGAGGGTATTATGCTGAGTGAAGTAAGTCAATTGGACAAGGACAAACAGTGTATGTTCTCATTCATTTGGGGAATATAAATAATAGTGGAAGGGAATATAAGGGAAGGGAGAAGAAATGTGTGGGAAATATCAGAAAGGGAGACAGAACATAAAGACTCCTAACTCTGGGAAATGAACTAGGGGTGGTGGAAGGGGAGGAGGGCGGGAGGTGGGGGTGAATAGGTGACGGGCACTGAGGGGGACACTTGACGGGATGAGCACTGGGTGTTATTCTGTATGTTGGTAAATTGAACACCAATAAAAAATTAATTTATTGCGATCCCTGGGTGGCGCAGCGGTTTAGCGCCTGCCTTTGGCCCAGGGTGCGATCCTGGAGACCCGGGATTGAATCCCACGTCGGGCTCCCGGTGCATGGAGCCTGCTTCTCCCTCTGCCTGTGTCTCTGCCTCTCTCTCTCTCTCTCTCTCTCTCTCTCTCTCTGTGACTATCACAAATAAATAAAAAAAATTAAAAAAATAAAAAAATAAAATATTAAAAAAAATTAATTTATTAAAAAAAAAGAATAGAAGGAGAGATAAAGAGTTTCCCAGACAAACAAAAACTAAAGGAGTTTTTTTATCACTGCATCAGCTCTGAAAGAAATGTTAAAAGGAACTCTTTAAGTGGAAAGGAGACCAAAAGTGACAAAGAGTCAGAGAAAATCTCCAGAAAAAAATGACGAAACAAGTAATAAAATGGTACTAAATTCATATCTATCAATAATCACTCTGAATGTAAATGGACAAAATGCTCCAATCAAAAGACATAGGGTGTCAAAATGGATAAGAAAAACCATGACCTATCTATATGCTGCCTACAATAGAATCATTGTAGACCTGAAGACACCTGAAGATTGAAAGTGAAGGAATGGAGAAATATTTATCACATAAATGAATGTCAAAAGAAAGCCAGAGTAGCAGTACTTATATTAGAAAAACTAGACTTTAAAACAAAGACTATAACAAAAGATGAAGAATGGCACTATATAATCATAAAGGGGACAGTCAAACAAGAAGATATAACAATTATAAATAGTTATGCACCCAACATGGGAGCGCCCAATATATGAAATAATTAGTAACAAACATAAAGGAACTCATTGATGATAATACAATAATAGTAAGAGACTTTAACACCTCCAATTACATTAATGACAGATCACTCAAACAGAAAATCAACAAAGACACAGTGGCTTTGAATGACACACTGGACCCAATGGATTTAACAAATATATTCAAAACATTTCATCCTAAAATATAGAATACATGTTCCTTTCAAGTGCACATGGAACATTCTCCAGAAGAGATCACATATTAGCCCACAAAAAAGGATTCAACAGGGATGCCTGGGTGGCTTAGTGGTAGAGCATCTGCCTTCAGCTCAGAGTGTGATCCCAGAGTCCTGGGATCAAGCCCCACATCAGGCTCTCCACTGCTCAGTGAGGAGCAGAAAGAGAAGCAGACTCCTCCCTGCTCAGTGAGGAGTCTGCTTCTCTTTCTGCTCCTCACACCTTGCTCCTGCTCTCTCTCTCTCTCTCTCTCCCAAATAAATAAAATCTTTAAAAATTATTTCTCAAAACACATAAGGATTCTAGGCATATTTATATCTCAGGCTAAGAAAGATCTCACAGAAGCTATTTAAGCATTCCTGGGATCAACCCATGAGGACAATGGACAAATCATGGAAGCACAGTTTCTGTAACGAGATGGGTTTTATGTATGGGCAATTGTAGATCCAGTTAGTTTGTAGAATATTGATGTACAGAAATTGGGAGGGGTGAGGTAAGTGTCATCTAGACATCACTTCCAGAAAGTCAATTGCCTGTAAAGGGATTTGATCCCTTCGTTGCCTAGTCTCAGTGGCATGATGCCCTGAGCCCTTCCAACAAAACTCTCCAACATTCCTCTCTTTTCTACCCTGTGGTACAATTGCAGGCTTCAAACATACTGTTCTAGTATTATATCCATGTGATGGTTAGGCCCAAGGGCTCTACCAGTAACTCTTCATCTTCTTAATACTGCATCCCTTGACTGTGCATTTTGCAGGGCCTCGGTCATTATGGCAGTGGATAGTTAGCTTCTGTGGAGGACACAGACACTCTTAAAACTGCCCCCCTATGCATGCTTTGTGAAGTGGCCCTGGCCACCCCTTGTCTCCACAGTGACTATGCATCCCTTGTGGAAGAGGACCAACATGTACAACTTGTGGGCACCCCACGCCCATCTGCACACGTTACAGAGCAGCCTCAGCCAGCACACTCTTAGGAGTGGTTGCATGTCCCCTGCCAAAGAGGACTAGTGTTACCTTGTTAAAAGTGTAAGCTCCACCCACTACTTTGAAGAGCAAGAGATATAGCTGACTTTCATAACACAGAGAAACAGACCTAGACAAAAGGAGGAGACAGAGAAATATGTTCCAAATGAAAAAATAATACAAAATCACAGTAAGAAATCTAAATGAAACAAAGATAAGTAACATGTCTGATAGAAAATTTAAACTAATGATCATAAAGGTATTCACTGAACTGGATAAAAGACTGGAGAACACTGAGACCCTTACTATAGAGATTAAAAAGGCCAATCAGAGATGAAGAACACAATAATTGAAGTTAAAAATACACTAGACAGGGATCCCTGGGTGGCGCAGCGGTTTGGCGCCTGCCTTTGGCCCAGGGCGCGATCCTGGAGACCCAGGATCGAATCCCACATCAGGCTCCCGGTGCATGGAGCCTGCTTCTCCCTCTGCCTATGTCTCTGCCTCTCTCTCTCTCTCTGTGACTATCATAAATAAATAAAAATTAAAAAAAAATTTAAAAATACACTAGACAAAATAAATAGCAAGATAGAAGGAGCAAAGACTAAATCAGTGACCTGAAAGACAGAGTGATGGAAAGTAATCAAGCTGAGGCAAGAGAAAAAATTATGCAAAATGAGAATAAACATAGGGAATTCAGTGACTCCATCAAGTGTAATAACATTCACATTATACTGGTCCCAGAAGAAGAACAGAGAGAAAAGGGGGTAGAAAATGTATTTGAAGAAATAATAGCAGGGAAGGAAACAAATATTCAGATCCAGGGGCACAGGGATCCTCTCAACATGATCAACCCAAGGATGTCCACACCAAGACACATGGTAATTAAAATGGCAACAACAGTGGTAAAGAAATAATTTTAACAGCAGCAATAGAAAATAAAATAGTTACATACAAGGGAAATCCCATAAGACTATCAGCAGATTTTTCAACAGAAATTTTGCAGGCCAGAAAAGAGTAATATGATATATTCAAAGTGCTTAAAAGGAATAAGCTTCAGCCAAGAATACACTACCCAGAAAGTCTATCATTCATAATAGAAGGAGAGATAAAGAGTTTTCCACACAAACAAAAGCTAAAGAAGTTCATGACCATTAAACAAGCCCTACAAGAAATGTTAAAGGGGACTCTTCGAGTGGAAAGGAAAAACCATAAGTAATAGTATGATAAGTAAGAAGCACAAAATCAGTAAAAATAAGTACATCTGTAAAAAATCAGTCAAGGGACTCACAAAATAAAAGGAAGCAAAGTATGACACCATATAGCTAAAACATGGGCAGGAGAGGAGTAAAGAATGGGTTCAAACTTAAATGACCATCAATCTAAGATAGACTGATATATGCAGAAGGTATTATATACACACCTAATGGTAACCACAAATCAAAAAGCAATAATAGATATGTAAAAAATAAAGAGAAAGGAAGCCAAGTATATCAGTAAAGAAAGCCAACTATGGTGAAAGATGAGAGCAAGGGAAGAAAGAGACAGAGAGGGGTACCTGGGTGGTTCAGTGGTTGAATGTCTGCCTTCAGCTCAGGTCGTGATCCGTGATCCCAGGGTCCTGGGATTGAGTCCCTTATCAGGCTCCCCAGCAGGGATCCTGCTTCTCCCTCTGCCTATGTCTCTGCCTCTCTCTCTGTGTCTCTCATGAATAAATAAATAAAATCTTTTAAGAAAAGAAAGGGACAGAGAATATTCATGAAAACAAACAAAAAATATATACCCATCAATAATGACTTTGAGTGTAAATAGGCTAAATGTTCCAATCAAAAGACAGGGAGTGACGGAATGGAGAAAATAAAATAAGACCCTTATATGCTGCCTACAAGAGACTCACTTCAAACCTAAAGACAAATGCAGATTGAAAGTGAGAGGATGGAGAAATATTTAACATCCATTTATCATGCAAATGAATGTGAAAAGAAAGCCAGGGTATGAACACTTATATCAGACAAATTGACTTAAAAACAAAGACTGTTACAAGAGACCAAGAAGGATACAATATAATCATCAAGGGGACAATCCAACAAAAAGACAACAATCATAAATATTTGTGCACACAACATGGGAGCACCCAAATACATAAAACAGTTAATGACAAGATAAAGGAACTAACAAATAGTAATACAAAAATAGTATGACACTTTAATATCCCACTTACCTCAATGGGCAAATCATCCATGCAGAAAATCAACAAAGAAACAATGACTTTGAAAGATACTGGACCGGAAGGATTTACAGATATATTCAGAACATTCCATCCAACAGCAGAATACATATTATTTTCTGTGCACATGGAACATTCTCCAGAATAGATCACATTTAGCCCACAAAAGAGGCCTCAACAAATTCAAAAGGATTGAAGTCATACCTCAAATCTTTTCTGACCACAACACTATGAAACTAGAAGTGAATCACAAGAAAATCCACAAAGACCACAAACACATGGAGGTCGAACAACATGATACAAAACAATGAATGGGTCAATCAGGTAAATAAAAGAAGAAATTTAAAAAGTACATAGAAACAAATGAAAATGAAAACAACTGGTCCAAAACCTTTAGGATACAGCAAAAGTAGTCCAAAGATGGAAGTATATAGGAATATAGTCCTACCTCAAGAAGCAAGAAAAATCTCAAACAACCTAACCTTACACCTAAAGAAGCTTGAAAAAGAACAGACAAAACCTAAAACCAGCAGAAGGAAAGAAATAATAATGAGAAAAGAAGAAATAAATGATATAGAAACTAAAAAAAAAAAAAAAAAACTGAACAGATCAATGAAACCAGGAGCTGGTTCTTAAAAAAAAAATGAATAAAATTCATTTTTATTTATCTAGCCAGACTTATCAAGAAAAAAAGAAAAAAGACTCAAATGAGTAAAATCACTAATGAAAGAGGAGAAATAAAAAACACCAGAGAAACACAATTATAAAAGAATATTATGAAAAATTATATGCTAACAAATTGAACAACCTAGAAGAAATGGACAAATTCCTAGAAACATATAAACTAGCAAATCGAAACAGGAAGAAAACATGAACAGACTGATAACCTGCCAAGAAATTGAATCAGTAATAAAAAGACTGCCAACAAACAAAAGTCCAGGACCAGATGGCTTCAAGCAAATTCTACCAAATGTTTAGTATATGTGCTGCTGAAGCGAGCACTACCAAGTGTTTAAAGAAGAATTAATACCTATTCTTCTCAAACTATTCCAAAAAATAGAAAAGGAAGGAAAATTTGCAAATTCATCTATGAAGCCAGAATTATCCTGATACAAAAAAGATAACTAAAATAGAGAACCACAGGCCAATATCCTTGATGAAAACAGATGTAAAAATCCTTAATAACATATTAGCAAACTGAATCCAACAATATATTTAAAAAATCATTCACCATGATCTAGAGGGATTTATTCCTGGGTTGCCATGGTGGTTCAATATTTGCAAATCAATCAACATAGTATATCACATCAATAAGAGAAAAGGTAAGAACCATATGATCATTTCAGCAGACACAAAGAAAGCATTTGACAAAGTAGAACATCCATTCATGATAAAAAAAAAAGCCCTTAATAAAGTAGGTATACAAGGAATATACCTCAACATAATAAAGGCCATATATGAAAAACCCACAGCAAACACCATCGTTAATGGGGAACAAATGAGAGATCTCCCCTAAGGTCAGAAACAAGACAGGATATGCACTGTCACCACCTTTACTCAACATAGTGCTGGAAGTCCTATCAATAGTAATCAGACAACACAAATAAATAAGAGGCAACCAAATCAATAAGGAAGAAGTTAAACTTCCACATTTGCAGAGGACATGATATAGTATATGAAAAATCTGAAAAACGCCACCAAAAAAACTGCTACATTGATAAATTCAGTAGTTGCAGGATACAAAATCAATGTACAGAAATAAGTTGCATTTTTATACACCAATAATGAAGCAGTAGAAGGAGAAATTAAGCAATCAATCTCATTTACAATTGCATTAAAACAAAATGATACCTAGGAACAAACCTAACCAAAGAGGTGAAAGACCTGTACTGTGAAACCAGAAAATGCTGATGAAAGCCATTGAAAATGACATGAAGGGGATCCCTGGGTGGCGCAGCGGTTTGGCGCCTGCCTTTGGCCCAGGGCGCGATCCTGGAGACCCGGGATCAAATCCCACGTCGGGCTCCCGGTGCATGGAGCCTGCTTCTCCCTCTGCCTGTGTCTCTGCCTCTCTCTCTCTCTCTTTCTCTCTCTGTGTGACTATCATAAATAAATAAAAATTAAAAAAAAAAGAAAATGACATGAAAAAATGGAATGACATTCCATGCTCATGGATTGGAAGAACAAATATTGTTAAAATGTCTATAGTACCCCCAAGAAATCTACACATCTAACGCAATCCCTATGAGAATATCAACAGCATTTTTCATAGAACTAGAACAAACAATGCTAAAATGTATGGAACCACAAAACACCTCAAATAGCCAAAGCAACCTTGAAAAAGAAAAGCAGGGCTTAGAGGCATCACAATACTGGACCTCAAGTTATATTATAACTCTGTAGTAATCAAAACAATATGGTCCTGGCACAAAAATTGACACATAGATAAGTAAAACAAAATAGAAAACCCAGGCATAATCCCACAACTATATGGTCCATTAATCCTTGACAAAGCAGGTAAGAATACGCAATGGGAAAAAGACAGTCTCTTCAACAGTGTTGAGAAAACTGGATAGCAACAGGCAAAAGAATGAGACTGGACCACTTTCTTACACCATACACAGAAATAAATTTAAAATGGATCAAAGGCCCAAATGTGAGACCTGAAACCATAAAAATCCTAGAAGATAACACAGGCAGCAATTTCTTTGACATCTACCATAGCAACTTTTTTCCAGATAAGTCTCCTGAGGCAAGGTAAATAAAAGCAAAAATAAACTGTTGTGATTATATCAAAATAAAAAGCAAGCTTTTACACAGCAAAGGAAACAATCAACAAAACTAAAAGGCAACCTGTGGAATGGGAGAAGATATTTGCAGATGACATATCTGATAAAGGATTAGTATCCAAAATATATAAAGAAATAATAAAACTCAACACACCCAAAAAACAAATAATCCAGTTTAAAAATGAGCAAAAGGCATGAACAGGCATTTCTCTAAAGAAGATATACAGATGGCAGAGAGACACATGAAAGGGTGTTCATTATCACTTACCATCAGGGAAATGCAAATCAAAACTCCAATGAAATATCACCTCACACCTGTTAGGATGGCTAAAATCAACAACACAAGAAACAACAGATATTGGTCAGGATGTATAGAAAAAGGATACCTCATGCACTGTTGGTGGGAATGGAAACTGGTGTAGCCACTGTGAAAAACAATATGGAGGTTCCTCATAAAGTTAAAAATAGAACTACCCTACAATTCAGCAGTCATACTACTGGGTATTTACCCAAAGAATACAAAAATATTCATCTAAAGCGATAAATGTGCCCTGATGTTTATAGCAGCATTATTTACAGTATCCAAATTATGAAAACATCCCAAGTGTTCATTAATTGATGAATGGATAAAGAAGATGTGTAGTATATATACAATGGAATATTATTCTGCCACAAAAACTAATAAAATTTTGCCATTTGCAACAACATAGATGGAGCTAGAGAGTATTATACTAAGTGAAATAAGTCAGAGAAAGACAAATACCATATAATTTCACTCATATGTGGAATCTAAGAAACAAAACAAATGAGCAAAAAGGAAAACAGAGAGAGAGAGAGAAACCAAGAAATGGACTCCTAATTAGAGAACAAAGTAATGGTTACCAGAGGGGAATGGTTGGAAGGGTTAAGTAGGTGATGGCAATTAAGGAGTGTACTTTTCATGATGAGTACGAGGTGTGGTATGGAATTGTTGAATCACCATATGGTACACTTGAAACTAACACTTAATGTTAATTAACTGGAATTAAAATAAAAACTTAAAAGAATAGAACAAATTTGGGGAAGACACAAATAAATGTAAAGATAATTCATGTTCATGGATTGGAAGAACTAATATTATTAAAATATGTATAACTACCCAGTGATCTTCAGTTTCAATTCAGTCCCTATCAAAGTCTCAATGATATTTTTTCACAGAAAGAATAAAAATAATCATAAAATTTGTTTAGAAGTACAAAAGATCCTAAACAGCCCAAGTAAAAAACAGAGGTAGAGGCACTGCACTTCCTGACTTCAAACTATATTAACAAAGCCATAGTAATCAAAACAGTATGGTATTTAACATAAAAAATAGATACATAGACCAATGGAACAGAATAGAGATTCCAGTATGAAAACATTGAAATGGATTAAAGACTTACATGTAAGACCTGACATTATAAAACTCCTAGACAAAATATAGATAAAATCCTCCTTGATATTGGTCTTGGTAATGATTTTTTGCAAATCACACCAAAAGCACAGGCAACAAAAGCAAAAATAACTAAGTGAGGCTACATCAACCTAGAAAACTTTTTTAGAGCAAAGGAAATAAGAAAATGATACAACATTATATGACTTGGAGAAAATATTTATAAACCATATATCTATCTGATAAGAGGTTAATATCCAAAATATATAAGGATTTTATACAACTCTATAGCAAAATAACAAATACTCTGATTTAAAAAGGGCAATGGAAGGGCACCTGGATGACTTATTAAGTTAAGTGTTAGACTCTTGATTTCAGCTCAGGTCATGATCTCAGGGTCATGAGTTCAAGCCTTTCATGGAGCTTCCCACTCCGCAGGAAGCCTGCTTGAGATTCTATCTCTCACTCGGCCCCTCCCCTACTCTCTCTCACTCATGCTCTCCATCTCTCTTTCCCAAATAAATAAGTAAAATCTTTTTTTAAAAAGGGCAGTGGACCTGAATAGGCATTTTCCTAACACATACAAATGGTGAACAAGTACATGAAAAGGTGTTCAACATTACTAATCATCAGAGAAATGCAAATAAAAACCACAATGAGATAACACTTCATGCTTGTTAGGATGGCTTTTGTCAAAAAGACAACAGATAACAGTTGTTGGTGGCGATGTGGAGAAATCAAATCCCTTGTACACTGTTGGTGGAAATGTAAATTGGTACAGCCATTATGGAAAACAGTATGGAGATTCCTAGAAAAAATAAAAATAGAACTACCATATGGTCTAGCAATCCCACTTCTGGGTATATATCCAAAGGAAATTAAATTAGTATCTTGAAGAGATATCTGCTCTTCCCTGTTCACTGTAGCAAATTCACAATAGCTAAGACATGGATACAACTTAAGTGTCTATCAATGGGGATGCCTGGGTGGCTCAGTGGTTGAGCGTCTGCCTTTGGCTCAGGTCATGACCCTGGCATCTGGAGATCCAGTCCTTTATCATGTTCCCTGCAGGGAGCCTGCTTCTCCCTTTGCCTGTGTCTCTGCCTCTCTCTCTCTGTATGCCTCTCATGAATAAATAAATAAAATCTTAGAAAAAGAGTGTCTATCAATGAATGAATGTATAAAGATGTAGTGTATGTGAAAACACACACACACACACACACACACACACACAATGGAATGTTATTTAGCCTTAAAAAGGAATAAAATACTGCCATTTGCTACAACACTGATGAACCTAGAGGACACTATGCTAAGTGAAATTAGTGCAAAAAATGCTGTTTGGTCTCACTTATATATGGAATCTAATGGGAGAAATAACTCAGAAATAGTAGAAATGTGGTTACTAGGGGTTTGGGGGTAGGGTAGATGGAGTCATGCTTATCGAGGGGTACAAGACTTCAGTTATAAGTGAAAATCCCCTGGGAAGCTAATGTACATGCTATAATGACATGCTGACTACAGTTTACAAAACAATTGTGTACTTGGAATTTTAAAGTAAATAGGCCTTAAGTGATATTATCATACATAAAAAAGGTAACTATGTGGGGACGCCTGGGTAGCTCAGCGGTTGAGCATCTGCCTTCAGCTCAGGGTATGATCCTGGAGTCTCAGGATCGAGTCCCACATTGGGCTCCCTGCATGGAGCCTGCTTCTCCTTCTGCCTGTGTCTCTGCCTCTGTGTGTGTGTCTTATGAATAAATAAATAAAATCTTTTTTAAAAAAAGGTAACTATGTGAGGTGACAGATTGTTAGTTTACCTGTTTTTGAGAACAATTTCACAAATTATATGTATGTCAAATCATTTCATTGTAAAATTTAAATATATACATTTTTATTTGTCAATTATACCTCAAAAAAAGCTGCTCCAAAACATATGGATTCTGAAAAAAGCCATGCTAAGAGAGAAGTTTATAGTGTTAAATGCTTACATTAAAAAAGTGAAAAGATCTCACATCAATAACTGAACTTTATGTGTCAAGAAATTAGAAAAGAATGTTAGCAGAAGGATGGAAACTAAAGATCAGAGCAGAGATAAGTGAAATAGAGAATAGAAAAACTGTATAAAAACATCAGTGAAATCAAGAATTGGTTATTGAAAACACCAACAAAATAGACAAACCACTATCTAGACTAAGAAAAAAGGAGGAGATTCAAATAACTAAAATGAGAAATTTAAGAGGGGACATTACAACTGATGTCACAGCAATAAAAAGGATTATAAGAACTAAGAAGAATTACACACTAACAAATTGGATAACCTAAAAGACATGGCTATATTCCTAGAAACATATACCGACCAAAATTCAATCATGTAGAAACTTTAAAGAATATGAACAGACATAACTAGTTAATGGTTGAGAGCAGTAATAAAAAGCCTTCCAACAATGAAAAGCTAAGCACCAGATGGCTTCACTGGGAATTCTACCAAACTTTTAAAGAAGAATTCATACCAATCTTCCTTAAACTCCTTCAAAGAATTAAAGAGGAGGGAACACATTGAAACTCATTTTATGAGGCCAGCATTATTCTGATACCAAAACCAAACACAAGAAAACTACAGACCAATATCTCTGATAAGTATTAATGTGAAAATATTCAACAAAATTCTAGTTAATAAATTCAACATCACATTAAAAGGATTATACATTTTGACAAAATGAAGCTTATACCTGAAAATCAATAGTGATTCAACATATGAAAATCAATCAATGTAATACGTGAAATTAATAGAATGAAGGACAAAACCACATAATCACCTCATTTGATGCAGAAAAGACATTCGAAAAAAATTCAACACCCTTTCGTGAGGAAAACACTCAACAAACTAGGAATAGAAGTAAGCTACCCCAATATAATAAAAGGCAGGTTTGAAAGCCAACAACTAACATTATACTCAGTAATGAAACACTGAAAAATTTTCCTCTAAGATCTAAGCAATGATGTCCCTTCTTACCACTGCTTTTCAAACTGGAAAAAGGACAGTCTCTTTAATAAATGGTACTGGGAAAATTGGACAGCCACATGCAGAAGAATGAAACTAGACCACTCTCTTTCACCATACACAAAGATAAACTCAAAATGGATGAAAGATCTAAATGTGAGACAAGATTCCATCAAAATCCTAGAGGAGAACATGGGCAACACCCTTTATGAACTTGGCCACAGCAAGTTCTTGCAAGATACACCTATGAAGGCAAGAGAAACAAAAGGAAAAATGAATTCTTGAGACTTTATCAAGATAAAAAGCTTCTGCACAGCAAAAGAAACAGTCAACAAAACTCAAAGACAACCTACAGAATGGGAGAAGATATTTGCAAATGACATATGAGATAAAGGGCTAGTATCCAAGATCTATAAAGAACGTATTAAACTCAACACCAAAGAAACAAACAATCCAATCATGAAATGGGCAAAAGACATGAACAGAAATCTCACAGAGGAAGACATAGACATGGCCAACAAGCACATGAGAAAATGCTCCACATCACTGGCCATCACGAAAATACAAATCAAAACCACAATGAAAAAAAAAAAAAAAAAAAAAAAAAAAAAAAAAACCACAATGAGATACCACCTCACACCAGTGAGAATGGGGAAAATTAACAAGACAGGAAACAACAAATGTTAGAGAGGATGTGGAGAAAGTAGAACCCTCTTGCACTGTTGGTGGGAATGTGAACTGGTGCAGCCACTCTGGAAAACTGTGTGGAAGGTTCCTCAGAGTTAAAAATAGACCTGCCCTACGACCCAGCAATTACACTGCTGGGGATTTACCCCAAAATATACAGATGCATTGAAACACTGGGACACTGCACCCCGATGTTTATAGCAGCAATGTCCACAATAGCCAAACTGTGGAAGGAGCCTCAGTGTCCATCGAAAGATGAATGGATAAAGAAGATGTGGTCTATGTATACAATGGAATATTACTCAGCCATTAGAAACGACAAATACCCACCATTTGCTTCGATGTGGTTGGAACTGGAGGGTATTATGCTGAGTGAAGTAAGTCAATTGGAAAAGGACATTTTATGGTCTCATTACCTTGGAGAATATAAAAAATAGTGAAAGGGAATAAAGGGGAAAGGAGAGAAAATGAGTGGGACATATCAGTGAGGGTGACAGAACATGAGAGACTCCTAACTCTGGGAAATGAACAAGGGGTAGTGGAAGGGGAGGTGGGTGGGAGGTTGGAGTGACTGAGTGACAGGCACTGAGGGGGGAACTTGGCGGGATGAGCACTGGGTGTTATGCTGTATGTTGGCAAATTGAACTCCAATAAAAAAAATACCGAAAAGGGGATCCCTGGGTGGCACAGCGGTTTAGCGCCTGCCTTTGGCCCAGGGCGCGATCCTGGAGACCCGGGATCGAATCCCACGTCGGGCTCCCGGTGCATGGAGCCTGCTTCTCCCTCTGCCTATGTCTCTCTCTCTCTCTCTCTCTCTCTCTCTCTCTCTCTCTCTGTGACTATCATAAATAAATAAATAAATAAAAAATTAAAAAAAAATACCGAAAAAATGGCACTGAGGGGACACCTGACTGCCCCCGCAGTCAGATAAGCGACCAACTCTTGATTTCAGCTCAGATCATGATCTCAGGGTTGTGAGGTGGAGCCTTACATCAGACTCCACACTGGGTATGGATTCTCTCTCTGCCCCTCCCCTGCTTACTCTCTCTCTCTCTCTCTCTCAAAAAAAAATAGTAAAGTTCTGTACAGAACAATTAGGCAAGAAAAGAAATAAAACGATTCAAATTGGAAAGAAAGAAGTAAAATGATCTCTCTTCACAGCTGACATGATCTTACATGTCAAAACCTTGATGATAACACACACACACACACAACCCTGTTAAAACTAATGTATGATTTTAGCATAGTTGCAGGATACAAAATTAACAAAAATGAGTTCTATTTCTATACCCTAATGATGACCAATTCAAAAAGGAAATTAAACAATCACACTTATGGGTATATATCCAAAAGAATTAAAATCAGAATCTCAAAGTGATACTGCTCTTCCATGTTCATTGCCACATTATTCACAACAGCCAAGATACAGAAACAATGTAAGTATATGTCAATGAATGAATGGATTAAGAATGTATGTCATATGTATGCAATAAATATTATTCAGGGGATCCCTGGGTGGCGCAGCGGTTTGGTGCCTGCCTTTGGCCCAGGGCGCGATCCTGGAGACCCGGGATCGAATCCCACATCGGGCTCCCGGTGCATGGAGCCTGCTTCTCCCTCTGCCTATGTCTCTGCCTCTCTCTCTGTGTGTGACTATCATAAATAAATAAAAATTTAAAAAAAATATTATTCAGTCTTTAAAAGAAAGAAATCTTGCCATTTGTGGCAACATGGAAGAACCTGGAGGACATCACACTAAGTGAAATAAGCCAGACAAAAACAAATATTGCACCATCTCACTTACATGTCAAATCTAAAAAGGTCAAACTCATAAAAACAGAGAGTAGAATGGTGATTGCTAAGGGCTGAGGGGTTGGGGAAAATTGGGAAACATCAGTCAAAGAGTACAAATTTTCAGCTAAGTAAGACACTTAAGTTCTGGAAATCTAATGTACAGCATGATTATTGGTATTATACTGTATTGTTTACCTGAAATTTGATAAGAGAGTAGATCTTGAGCATTCTCACTATGGGAAAAAAAAGGAAAAATGGTAAGTATGTGAGGTAATGTATATGTTAATCAGCTTGATTGTGATAATCATTTCACACTGTATATATGTATATCAAAACACCATGTTGTATATACTAAATATATATAATTTCTCTTTGTTAATTATGCCTGTATAAAGCTGAAGAATAAGGTAGCCATATATCAAACTAGGCTCTAAATTAAGTTCAGGTTTTTTTTGTTTTTAATTTGATAATATATTGTATTTAACCCAATATACACCAAGTATTATTATGTTAATATATAATTCGTGTTTAAGAACTTTAAATTAAACAATAATGCTAGATACCACAGTCTTTTGGACCACTAAATTCTTACTTAAAGAAACAATAAAAATCATAAAAACTAAATTCCATCTTCAATTTTTCTTCTATGACTGCAAGATTTCAAAACCTAAAGAAAAATATGCATGAATTGATCAATGTGGAATGTCAATATTAATAAGTAAATGATGCTTAATAAACTACAGGTATAAAATGTATAGAAAATTCGGTTAAAATTTTTCAAATACTTTGAACAAATTTTAGTAAATAATGCAAGCCTTGAACCCAAAGGACATGTTGAAAGGCCTTTTCATTTTTTTTAAAGATTTTATTTATGTATTTGAAAGAAAGAGAGAGAGAGCACAAGCAGGGGGCAGGGGTAGAGGGAGAGGGAGAAGCGGACTCCCCACCAAGCAGGGAGCTCAACTCAGGGCTCGGTCCCCAGACCCCAGGATCATGACCTGAGCCAAAAATAGATGTTTAACCTACTGAGCCACCCAGGGTGCCCCTAAAAGACCTTTTTAAAAATTACATTTTTAGAACTTACATTTTAAAATTATTCACACTGTAAAATATTTAAAGTTATAAACTGTATCCATGGATTGAGTTACTAAAAACACTTTTAGTCAGACATCCAGTTATCCAGGAGGCAGAAAATATCCAATTTCTCATTGTTCATTAAAGAAAGCATTGACTTTATTTAATTCTAAATTGTTTCTAGGATGGTGGAAACTATTTGTTAATCTATTAATTAATTTTTAATATCCCAAAATATAGTTCTATTTTACCTAAATATAAAAATAACCAGAAATGCAGGTAATATTAATGAGCAGTCTATGTCATCTTCTATAAAAGGGATGAAAGGTTTCCAACTAATATTTACAATATATTGAAACTGATAAGGAAACTAAATTATGGACACTCATTAAAAGAGTGAACACATTTCTGAATAAATATCTAATATAGTCCTCTATCAAAATATAAATAATTTTTACTAAGAGTCTGTTTATAAATGCTTCAGTATTTAAAGATAAATGTTCATGAAACAAAAAATAGCAAATTTGATTGTCACTACAATGCATCAAATTGTAACAAAAAGATTTTATATTAAGATGTTTCGAGTCAATAAAAAACAGGCATACAGATTAGAAAGGAAGTAATAAAATTAACTCTATTCACTGACATGAAGCGGGGGTAAGATGGCGGATCCCCAAGTCACCTGTCCCCACCAATTTACCTAGATAACTTTCAAATCATCCTGAAAACCTACGAATGAAACCTTAGATTTAAAAGAGAACAGCTGGAATGCTACAGTGAGAAGAGTTTGCGCTTCTATCAAGTACAACTTGTCTTTGGCCACTCTCCACTGAGCAAAATGACTAGAAGTAAAAACTCACCTCAAAAGAAAGAATCAGAAATAGTCCTCTCTCCCACAGAGTTACAAAATTTGGATTACAATTCAATGTCAGAAAGCCAATTCAGAAGCACTATTATACAGCTACTGGTGGCTCTGGAAACAAGCATAAAGGATTCAAGAGACTTCATGACTGCAGAATTCAGATCTAATCAGGCCTAAAATAAAAGTCAGTTAAATGAGATGTAATCCAAACTGGAGGTCCTAACGATGAGCGTTAACGAGATAGAAGAACGAATGAGTGACATAGAAGACAAGTTGATGGCAAAGAGGGAAACTGAGCAAAAAAGAGAAAAACAATTAAAAGATCATGAGGATAGGTTAAGGGAAATAAATAACAGCCTCAGAAGGAAAAATCTACATTTAATTGGGGTTCCCAAGGGCGCTGAAAGGGACAGAGGTCCAGAAAGTGTATTTGAACAAATCATAGCTGAGAACCTTCCTAATCTGGGAAGGGAAAGAGGCATTCAGATCCAGGAGATAGAGATTCCCCCCCCCCCAAATCAATAAAAACTGCTCAACACCTCGACATTTAATAGTGAAACTTGCAAATTCCAAAGATAAAGAGAGAGGATCCTTAAAGCAGCAAGAGACAAGAAATCCCTAACTTTTATGGGGAGAAGCATTAGGATAACAGCAGACCTCTGCACAGAGACCTGGCAGGCCAGAAAGGGCTGGCAGGATATATCCAGGGTCCTATATGAGAAGAACATGCAGCCAAGAATACTTTATCCTGCAAGGCTCTCATTCAGAATAGAAGGAGAGATAAAGAGCTTCCAAGACAGGCAGAAACAGAAAGAATATGTGACCACCAAGCTGGCTCTGCAAGAAAAATTAAGGGGGACCCTGTAAAAGAAAGAGGAAGTCCAAGGAAACAATCCACAAAAACAGGGACTGAATAGGTATCATGATGAAACTAAATTCATATCTTTCAATAGTAACTCTAAACGTAAATGGGCCTAATGACCCCATCAAAAGACACAGGGTTTCAGACTGGAAAAAAAAGCAAGACCCATCTATTTGCTGTCTACAAGAGACTCATTTTAGACATAAGGACACCTACAACCTGAAAATAAAAGGTTGTTGAACCATTTACCATTCAAATGGTCCTCAAAAGAAAGCAGGGGTAGTCATCCTTATATCAGATAAATTAGTTTATCCCAAAGACTGTAGTAAGAGATGAAGAGGGACACTATATCATACTTAAAGGATCTATCCAACAAGAGGACCTAACAATCATGAATATTAATGCCCCGAATGTGGGAGCTTCCAAATATATCAATCAATTAATAAGCAAACTTAAGACATACTTAGATAATAATACACTTATACTTGGAGACTTGAATACAGTGCTTTCTACAATCGACCGGTATAAGCACAACATCTCCAAAGAAACAAGAGCTTGAAATGATACACTGGACCAGATGGACTTCACAGATATTTACAGAACTTTAAATCCAAATGCAACTGAATACACATTCTTCTCAAGTGCACATGGAACTTTCTCCAGAATAGACCACATACTGGGGCACAAATCAGGTCTTAACTGATACCAAAAGATTGGGATCGTCCCCTGCATATTTTCAGACCATAATGCTTTGAAACTAGAACTAGATCACAAGAAGAAGTTTGGAAGGATTTCAAACACATGGAGGTTAAAGACCATCCTGCTAAAAGATGAAAAGGTCAACCAAGAATTAAAAGGGCTCAAGAATTAAAAATATTCATGGAAACTAATGAGAATGAAGATACAACCGTTCAAAATCTTTGGGATACAGCAAAAGCAATCCTGAGGGGGAAATACATTGCAATATTCAGTGACATGGTTGTCTACATAGCTAGTCCTAATAAATCCACAAAAAAACACCAAATCCTCCAGAAAATAATAATTTCATTTAGCAAAATCACAAGATACAAATTTAACAGATAAAAATCAATCATATTTTCATATATTGCTAATGAACAGTTTGAAAACTGAAATTAAAAACAATACCATTTTATGTCTTCCTCTGTGAGATTTCTGTTCATGTCTTTTGCCCATTTCATGATTGGATTGTTTGTTTCTTTGGTGTTGAGTTTAATAAGTTCTTTATAGATCTTGGAAACTAGCCCTTTATCTGATAGGTCATTTGCAAGTATCTTCTTCCATTCTGTAGGTTGTCTTTTAGTTTTGTTGACTGTATCCCTTGCTGTGCAAAAGCTTCTTATCTTGATGAAGTACCAATAGTTCATTTTTGCTTTTGTTTCTTTTGCCTTCGTGGATGTATCTTGCAAGAAGTTACTGTGGCTGAGTTCAAAAAGGGTGTTGCCCATGTTCTCCTCTAGGATTTTGATGGACTCTTGTCTCATATTTAGATCTTTCATCCATTTTGAGTTTATCTTTGTGTATGGTGCACATGAGAAAATGCTCTGCATCACTTGCCATCAGGGAAATACAAATCAAAACCACAATGAGATACCACCTCACACCAGTGAGAATGGGGAAAATTAACAAGGCAGGAAGCCACAAATGTTGGAGAGGATGCGGAGAAAAGGGAACCCTCTTGCACTGTTGGTGGGAATGTGAACTGGTGCAGCCACTCTGGAAAACTGTGTGGAGGTTCCTCAAAGAGTTACAAATAGACCTGCCCTACGACCTAGCAATTGCACTGTTGGGGATTTACCCCAAAGATTCAGATGCAACGAAACACCGAGACACCTGCACCCCGATGTTTCTAGCAGCAATGTCCACAATAGCCAAACTGTGGAAGGAGCCTCGGTGTCCATTGAAAGATAAATGGATAAAGAAGATGTGGTTTATGTATACAATGGAATATTACTCAGCCATTAGAAACGACAAATACCCACCATTTGCTTCAACGTGGATGGAACTGGAGGGTATTATGCTGAGTGAAACAAGTCAATCGGAGAAGGACAAACATTGTATGTTCTCATTCATTTGGGGAATATAAATAATAGTGAAAGGGAATAGAAGTGAAGGGAGAAGAAATGTGTGGGAAATATCAGAAAGGGAGACAGAACATAAAGACTTAACTCTGGGAAATGAACTCGGGGTGGTGGAAGGGGAGGAGGGCGTGGGGTGGGGTGAATGTGTGACGGGCACTGAGGGGGGCACTTGACGGGATGAGCCCTGGGTGTTATTCTGTATGTTGGTAAATTGAACACCAATGAAAAATAAATGTATTATAAAAAATGAAAAAAACAATACCATTTTAATAGATTCAAATAAATAAAGTATGTAGGTATAAATCTAACAAACCATATGCAATATCTGTGTGGTGGAAAGAACAAAATACTGATGAAAGAAATAAAGAAAAGCAAAATATATGGAGAGGCATGTCATGTTCATGAATTCAAAGACCCAACATTGTAACTCTGTCATCTTCCAAAGTTGGTCCACAGGTTTTAATGCAGTTACAATAAAGAGGGTACTTGTTATGATGAGCAGTGGGTGTTGTATGTAAGTGATAAATCACTGAATTTTACTCCAGAAACCAATATTGCACTGCATGTTAACTAACAAAATTTAATTAAAAAAATACTCCAGCAGGACTTTTTGTAGCTATAGAAAAGCTTGTTCTAAAATTTATACAGAAATGCAAAGGAACTAACATAGCCAAAGACAGTTTTAAAAAGCAAACTGAATGAGGGTGACAGAACATGAGAGACACCTAACTCTGGGAAACAAACAAGGGGTAGTGGAAAGGGAGGTCAGTGGGGGGTAGGGGTGACTGGGTGACGGGCACTGAGGGCAGCACTTGGCGGGATGAGCACTGGGTGTTATGCTACATGTCGGCAAATTGAACTCCAATAAAAAAAAATTAAAAAGCAAACTGAAGCTGAAGGAATTATGTGATTTATTTTATTTATGATAAAAACATAACATAAAATTTATCATCTTATGGTATGTAAGTTTGTAATGTAAGTGCCTGACATTGAACTTTTGATTGCCAAGGCATCCATTTTAAAGACATCTGTCTTAAAGAAACATATTGCCAGCTACACAACTAGATAAAAAGCCAGGCTGCTCCACCCATGAAGTTCCCCTTTTAGAAAGCCCTGATTGACTTAGGTAACCCATCACTTAAGTGACCCTACATTTCCCTTCATGTGCTTTAATCCTCAATCTTATGTTTTAAATTCACCAATACAGGGTGAACCCATAAAACCCTAGGCATCCCACCCTCAATCACAATAATTGGAGAGCCCCAGGTCCATGTTCTCTGTTTCTCACCTGCAACCTTGCTGCGTGGCCTCTGGTGTATCAGCGACGTACTCTTCAAGACTTAATGTGTAATGAACATTTTTTTTCAAAGTTCCTTGATTATTGTTGCTGAAGTGCATCTTGCAATCATAATAAAAACCACAAGGACTGGTCCAGCCACAACACTGACTCTGATTGGGAGAAATGCATGTAGGGGCTCACCACAAGTTATATGGGCCCAGGTGAGTGCCCCCAGGGATTCCCAACTGATAGCATCACTATTGATATGCTTAGACTGACACAAAACAGCCAGTTTAGCAGCAGGAGTGCATGATTGCTCTTGTAGTTAACTGAAGGGAATGCCCTTTAGCTGCAACTGACTTAATAACTGATTAACCCAGGTGTGTAGCACCATCTGGGAAGGTAACACTGCTTGCTAGTGGTCTGTCACTCTGCTATGTGCTTTTGCATATTGCCTCAGTTGTGTGTTGCCTGCAGTATCCATCCTAAAATGTCACTGCTGCCATAATAACTCAACAATCTCCCCAGAGCAACGTGATCGAGGCCGTATGGTCTAAGGAGATAATTAGACCACTCAATTGACTATTAATATGTGTGAGGGTCCTCCATGCCTTGAGGCCAAGGATAGCTAAGGATGGGGACTGTATCACAAGGCTATTGTCAGTGCAGGGTGGGGGTCTTGAAGCTAAAGGCATGAGTAAAGGATATTATCCTAGGTAAAGTGGAGGAAGATCTATGCCCATGACTGCTGAGTTGGTGGGTCCAGCAAGGACTATGTGTCGGCCCAGATGAGTAAAATAGCCATGCAACAGGAGACCAATGGTACCATGAAAAGGGGAATGCAGCAGAGACCTACCATCTCTATATCAGTGCTTCAACTTGATGCTGTTGCTTTTCATCCCCTGACCTGATGGGTTATTGTGGGTCCAATTCCTGTGTGATGTTGCTTAAAAATTACTGGACAAATATAAAAGTCCTGAACACCTGGTGCCAGCATCTCCTAAGAACCCCAAGGAGGTATACTAGCTTCTTGATAAATGCAAAACCCCTGTGAAGATTCCTGGGCATTGCTTTGTGCCTTGGCATTCCAACATGCCAAGTCTCTGGTATTATGCTCCAGACTTTTCCCAAAGACTCTGCATATTGTGAAAGTTGATTCCAGTCCTAGGGAGGCTGGATTGGGACACTCTGGAAAGGGAAGTGGCTGCCTCTGAAGAAGGCTTACAGAGGTGTCGTCCACAAATTTTTCTGATGACCTGTAAATTTAAAGTAACAGGAGAAAATCAGAAAGTAGAAGCTGAGATCAGAAACTATACCTTAACTGAAATGAAAACCTTTTTAAAAAGATTTCATGCAGCAGGAAGAAGAGAAGGGAACTAATTAACTATTACAGGTTTTAGAACAGCCTCTGAATTGTTACTGACAGCTGCCAAAATGCTTGAACTGACTAGTATCTCTAAAGATCCTAAAATCCATAACCTTCTCAAAGATACATCTAGGCTATATGTCCACTTCTTCTGGGACCACAGATCCCGAGTCCCCTTCATTGTGTTTTCTCTAAGTGGAGCAGAATCAAGAAGCATGCCTCATGAGTCTTCCCTGACACCAAGGGAAAAGCTGACAGGGTTATCAAGGCCTCTAATAAGGAAGAAGAGGAAAAGGGAATGCAAAGGTCTCTAAAGCCATGGATATTCATACCATGGCCCTTTCTCTCCTCATATGGATAATCATTACCCGGCACCATGCCTGTTTTTCAATCACAGTAATCACTGTTAAAGTTCACAGTGAATGGAAAACATTAAATGAGGTCAGTCTCTTGCTGCACAAAATTGACATGGTCCAATGGATTATCATTTCCATGACCACAGTGACCCAAATTACCCCCTCTATTTCTGACTCTGAAGAGGCCCCATTTTACTGAGTCCAGAGAATTCCTTTTACTGGGTGCTCCCTCTAATTCCAGGGTGGCACTGTTACATTTTATTGGGACTTCCAAAGCCATCTAAAAGACACTGAAGAAATAAATTATTGGTACTTCTCAAGATAAAACACTTCTGCACAGCAAAGGAAACAAACAACAAAACTAAAAGGCAACCTTCAGAATGGAGAATATATTTCCACATGATATATCTGATGAAGGGTTAGTATCCATAATCTATAAAGAACTTATCAAACTCAACACCCAAAAATCAAATAATCCAGTTAATAATGGGCAGAAGACATGAGCAGACATTTTTCCAAGAAGATATCTAGATCTCTAACCAACATGTGAAAAGATGCTCAACATCACTCATCAGGAGGAAAATACAAATTAAAACCATAATTAGATAACACCTCACACCTGGCAGAGTGGATAAAATTAACAACACAGAAAACAACAGATGTTCCTGAGGATGTGGAGAAAGGGGGACCCACTTACCCTGTTAGTGGGAATGCAAACTGGTGCAGCCACTCTGGAAAACAGTATGGAGGTTCCTCCAAAAGTTAAAAATAGAACTGCTACATGATCCAGCAATCACACTACTAGGTATTTGCCCAAAGGTTACAAAAACACTGATTCAAAGGGATAATGCACCCCGATATTCATAGCACATTATCAACAATAGCCAAATTATGTGAAGATCCCAAATGACCATTGACTGATGAATGGATAAAGAAGATGTGGTATATATATACAATGGAATAATACTCAGCCAAAAAAAAAAGAAATCTTGGCATTTGCAATGACATGGATGGAGCCAAAATGTATTATGCTAAGCAAAATAAGTCAGAGAAAGACAAATACCATATGATTTCACATATGTGGAGTTTTTTAAAAGATTTATTTATTTATTTTAGAGAGCTAGAGAACATGAGGAGGGGTAGAGAGATATAGAGAATATCTCAAGCAGACTTCCTGATAAGCACAGAGTGCTCAATCCCACAACTCCGAGATCATGACCTGAGCTAAGATCAAGAATCAGATGCCTAACTGACAGAACCAGCCAGGTGCCCTTCATATGTGGAATTTAAGAAACAAAACAGATGAACATAGGGGGAAAAAGAGAGATGCAAACCATAAAGCAGAATCTTAACTATAGAGAACAAGCTGAGGTTTATTGGAGGGGAGATGGAGGGAGTATGGGTTATATGGGTAATAAGTATCAAGGAAGGCACTGTGATGAGCAATGAGTATTGTATATAAATGATGAATCACTAAATTCTACTCTTGAAACTAATATTACGTTATATGTTAACTAACTGGAATTTACGTAAAAACTTGAAAATAAAAAGTAAAAAAAAATTAAAATTAAAGGTACTGGAGGGCATTGATATGGTTCTAGACATGAGGGAGATGCCACCCAGATACTCAGATACTCCAGTCTCATGCCCCTCTACACACACTGCCCCAGAAATTTCCCTTGAACAAATTTCCCTCAAAAAAAAGGACTCCTCACTCCCTCCCCAATAAACCCTCACCTATTTTTGCCCCTTATAGAAATACACAGGCAAACCCCTACTGGGAGTTACACAAAGTTGAGGTTCTTGGCCACTTAATCTCTGGACAGCCAGTCTTTAAACCCCAGGCCCTAGGGGTTTAAAGAATACTAGAAAACTAGTATTCTTTCAGCTACAGCCCTGCCATCCATCCTCTTGCCACACAGCCACCCTCTAACTCTTCTGATGCCACTATTCCCTCTTCTCCCTTCCCTGACTTTGAAGATTGGCAGACATCTTCTAACCTCCTATCCTAGGAAATTGATGGCTCCCTGGGGCTTGTCCCACCTTTTGGGGACAATCGCCTCTGGTAGTTCATTGAGACAATAAAAATGCACAGTTCTGAAGCACCTGGGTGGCTCAGTCAGTTAAGTGTCAGACTCTTGATTTCAGCTCAGGCCATGATCTCAGGTTTATGAGATCAAGCCCTGTGTCAGGCTCCATGCTGGGCATAGCCTGCTTAGGATTCTCTCTCTCCTTCCTCTGATCCTCCTCACATCTCTAAAAAAAATGCATAGTCCTTTCTGGCCCTATTAGACATTGGAGCCCAAGTTACTGTCATTCCAAGAAATACCACCAAATTCCCCGAAGGGGAGCCCTTCTACCTACAGGACATTGCTGGTGTACAGATCCATTCAGGTGTAACTATTAGGACCGGTCACCTTAACTGGCTTCCTCTGGTGGTGACCCCTATGGTTCTTTCTTTCCCTATTATACAAATGGAGGCATTTGACACAGTGCCATACTACATGGAACAAGCCCAAGTTCTTGGCCTTCCTGGTAGGATTTGCCAAATGGATACCAGCAACTTTCCCTCCTCAGGTCACTTCCCAATAACTGACTTAGAGATGACACTGAATGCCTACACCCTGTCATTAAAAATTTTCTTGAGACAGGAGTCATTAAGCCCACAAACTCCCTAAAAGCCCATTTGGATGGTACTTAAGAGAACCACTAATGAATGGCATCTCATGATTGGCTACTGAAATCTCCCCCGATTAAGGCTCCAATTCCTATTATAAAATTGACTGGGGACATACAATGGCCCAAGGAGCATCCATGGATCATTTACCTTGCTAATATGTTCTTCTCTGTTCCCATTTCAGAGGAATTCCAAAACCTTTCACTACTGAAGGGGCTCAGTATATATTTATGTGGTCCCCAGTAGGAAATTTAAATAGCCCTGCAATTGCATATAACCTCTGATGCCAGGATTTAAACCCCTCACAATTGGAAAGGTACCGTTTTTTGCCATTGTATGCTTAGGAGTCCCTCTGAGGAAGTATGGGAAAATTTACACACCCTCACAGACTCCCTACACCAAAAATTGCACCTCACAAGGTCCAAGGCCCAGTCTCATCTCTCAAGTTTCTGGGCATCACCTAGTCCTTTGAGGGCTGAGAAATTTCTCCAACAATCAAACATAAATTATTCAGCATTAAACTACCCACTATATTCAAATAGGCACAACACATACTAGGACTTTTCATGTCCTGGAGGCAACACATCCCTCATATCTAATTCTTTGCCCTATATATGCAATCATACGAAAGTCTGCCACCTTCCATTGGGATGAAGCCCAACAGTGTGCTTTGGAAGCTGCCCAGCAGGCAGTTCAGTAAGCCTTACTTTTGGTCCCACCTGGCTTCACATTCCAAATCACACCACATCTAACTATGCCTCCTGGAGTTTCTGGACAAAAGAGGAGTCTACCTGGCTTCCTATGGAGTTTTGGACTAACTGCCTACCTCCAGTTGCAACTTGATATACTCCCCTTGAGTGCCAGCTTTTGTCATCTTGTTGGGCTTTTAGAAAGTGAGGCCATAACAGGCCCCCACTGGGTAATACCTCAGACTCAAGTTCCTATATTGCCCTGAGAGATGCCTCCCAGTAGAACCTTAGCACAACCACTGATGCCTCCTTGGTTAAATGGAAATGGTACCTTTAGGAGAGGGTTAAACCTGATGTCAAAGGCCTTGCCAAATTATAAGAAAATACGGCTTCCCCCATGCTCAGCCCCTTGCCTGAAAGCCTAGAGGAAGTGATAGTGGTGCCCTGCTTCCTCTTCTTCTGGCTGTTTGGGGAACCACTTGGGATCAACCATCAGAGATGGACAATGAGTCAGTGTCGTTTACTGATGGAAGAACATACAACTTTGTACAACACTGTACACAATGCAGCTTTCTGTAGAGCCACAGCATTCTACCTAGCATTAGGTACCTCACTAGCTGTGGAGGACACTTGAGGCTCAACCCGGTGGAACTTGTAGCTAGCTGTTCACTTAGCTCTTAAGGAAGCAAAAAGGGGCTTTTCACAACTCCACATTTTTCTATATTCCTGATTTGTTGCTAACAGTCTTGTGGTTTGATCTGGCCAGTGGCTAAGGGACAATTTTCTCATTAAAGGCAAGCCCTTCTGGGGCACTCAGATATGGAAGTAATTAGCAAAGTCCCCAGTTTCTATTATTGTTTCTCACATTCTGCTCATATTAACCACTGCACACTAGAAGCCATTTCAATTTCAGAGTCCCTCATTAAGCCCTCCACACTCTGCCTGGTATGGGCTCCTCAGGTATTAACTTTTCCTGTTAGCTCACAAAATGGGTCCACACAACCTCAGGTCATCAGGGAATTCAGCCTTAATAACTGGGGTTCAAGTGAAGGGATGCCCTCAATCCTCAGTGCCAGCCAAGGTTGTGATAGATGAGTGCATTCTTTGTTCCCATACCAAACAATGGAGACTATCCAGATGGGGATATACTCCAGGGGGAAACCAACCATACTTCTGTTTTGGCATATTGACTTCATCAGCCCACTGTCCCCTTCTGCTGGGGCTTCCAGGTAAAAATCATTAAAATCATCAGTACTTACATGGAACTCTTCTCAGTGACCCTCACCCAGAATTTCTCTCCAAACAGGTAATATCTTCTTTACTAAATTTGTTCTTGTTCACTTTGGATCACCAAACATTATTGACTCTAACTACAGTACTCATTTTACCCCTCAGGAGACTAAACAGTGGTCTATCCAACATAATATTCTTCAGAACATCAATCTAGACTATTGCTGCAAGGCAACAGGCCTCATTAAGCACCATAACAGCTTTCCTTTTTTTAGTATAGTTGACATGTAATAGCATATTAGTTTCAAGTGTACAACATAGTAACTAAACAATTATATAAATTACAAAATGCTCACAATGATAAGTATAGTTACCATCTGTCACCATTCATAGTTATTACAATGTTATTGGCTCTATTTCCTATACTACAGTTTTTATCCCTGTGACTTATCAATTTTATAACTGTAAGTTTGTACTTCTTAATCCCCTTCACTCATTTTACCCATCCCCTCCTTCACTCCCAGCATCCACCAGTCTGCTCTCTATATTTAAGCCTATTTCTTTTGTTAATTTGTTTTGTTTTAAATTCCATATATACGTGAAATCATACAGTACTTGTCTTCCTATCTACTTATATCACTTAACATAACACCCTCTAGATCCATCCATGTTGTCACTAATGGTAAGATTTCATTTTTTTAAAATGACTATTAGTCCGTTGTGTATATATATAATATCCTCCTTATCCATTCATTTTCCAATGGACACTTAAATTGCTTCCATATTTTGGCTTTTACAAATAAGACTGCAATAAACATAGGGGTGCATATATCTTTTAGAATTAGTGTTTTCTGTTTTTGTTTTCTTTGGGTAAATACCCAGAAATGAAATTACCAAGTAGTATGGTATTTCTATTTTTAATTTTTTGAGGAACTTCCATTCTGTTTTCCATAGTAGCTATACCAATTTGCATTCCCACCAATAGTGCTTGAGAGTTCCATTTTCTCCACATCCTTGCCAATGCTTGTTATTTCTTTTCTTTTTGATACTAGCCATCCTGACTGGTGTGGGGTAATATCTCGTGGTTTTGGTTTGATTTCCAAAATGATTGGTAATGTTGAGCATCTTTTCATGTCTGTTAGCCATCTGGATGTCTTCCTTGGAAAAATATCTAGTCAGGCCCATTTTTAAATCAGATTATTTGTTTTGGTGTTGAGATGTAGGAGTTCTTTATATTTTTTGGATATTAGCTTCATATCAGATATATCACAAGTAAATATCTTATCCCATTCAGTAGGTGGTCTTTTCAATTTGTTGATGGTTTCCTTCACTGTATAAAAGATTTGTTTGATGTTTGCCCAATTGTTTCTTTTTTCTTTGCCTGAGGAGAATGTCTAGAAAAAAATGCTACTAAGGCTGATGTCCAAGAGATTACTTCCTATGTTTTCTTTCAGGAGTTCATGGTTTCAGGTCTTACATTTAGGTCTTTAATCCGTTTTGAGTTTGTTTTTCTGTATGGTGTAAGAAATTAGTCAAGTTTTATTATTTTGCATCTAGCTGTCCTGTTATAACCAGCGCCATTTATGGGAGAAACTGTCCTTCCCCTCTTGTATATTATTTCCTTCTTTGTTGAAGAATAATTGACCATATAAGGGTGGGTTTATCTCTGGACTCTATCTCCTGTCTATTTTGGGGGGTCAGATGATACTGTTTTGATTACTATAGATTTGCAGTATAGATTGACATCTGGAATTGTGATGCCTGCAGTTTTGTTTTTCTTTTTTAATGATTCCTTTGGCTATTTGGGGTCTTTTGTGGTTCCATACAAATTTTAGGATTATTTGTTCTAGTATTATGAAAAATACTATTGGTATTCTGATAGGTATTGTATTGAATCTATAGATTACTTTGGGTAGTATGGACATTTATTAGTTCTTCCAATTCATGAGCATGATATATCTTTCTATTTATTTGTGCCTCCTTCACTTTCTTTCATTAAGGTATATAGTTTTTAAAGTACAGGTCTTTGACCTCCTTGGTTAAATTTTTCCTAGGTATTTAAGTTTTTTAATGCAATTGAAATAGGATTTTTTCTTAATTTCTTTTTCTGCTCGCCCATCACTAGTGTATAGAGACACAAAAAATTTCTGTATTAATTTTAAATCCAGCAACCTTATTGAATTCATTGATTACTTCAAATAGTTTTCTGGTGGAATCTTATTTTAAGTTTTTATTTTAGGGCAGCCCGGGTGGCTCAGCAGTTTAGCACCACCTTCAGCCCAGAGCGTGATCCTGGAGACCCGGGATCGATTCCCACGTCAGGCTCCCTGCATGGAGCCTACTTCTCCCTCTGCCTGTGTCTCTGCCTCTTTCTCTCTCTCTGTGTCTCTCATGAATAAATAAATAAAATCTTTAAAAAAAGTTTTTAATTCCAATTAGTTAACAGTAAGTGTTATATTAGTTTCAGGTGTACAATATAGTGATTCAACAATTCATACATCACTCAGTACTCATCACAACAAGTGCACTCCTTAATCCTCATCTCCTATTTAACCCATCCCCACACCCACCTCCCCTCTGGTAACCGTCACTATGTTCTCTATAATTAAGAGTCTGTTTCTTGGTTTCTCCCTCTCTTTTTTCCCCTTTGTTCATTTTTTTTGTTTCTAAATTCCACATATGAGTGAAATCATATGGTATTTCTCTTTCTCTTACTAACTTGTTTCACTTACCATAATCCTCTCTAGTTCCATCCATGTCATTTGCAAAAGGCAAGATTTCATTTTTATGGCTGAATCATATTCCATTGTATATACATACCACATCTTATACATTCATCAATCAAAGGACACTTGGGTGTTTCTATAAATTGGCTATTGCAGATAATGCTGCTATAAACATTGGGGTGCATGTATCCTTTTGAATTAGTATTTTTGTATTCTTTGGGTAAATATCTAGTGGAGCAACTGCTGGATCATAGGGTAGTTCCATTTTTGTCTTTTTGAGGAACCTCCATACTGTTTTCCAGAGTGGCTGTGCCAGTTTGCATTCCCACTGAGAGTGTTAGGAGGGTTCCCCTTTCTCCACATCCTTGCCAACACCTGTTGTTTCTTGTTTTGCTGACTTTAGCCATTCTGAAAGGTGTAAGCTGGGATCCCTGGGTGGGGCAGCGGTTTGGCGCCTGCCTTTGGCCCAGGGCGCGATCCTGGAGACCCGGGATCGAATCCCACGTCGGGCTCCCGGTGCATGGAGCCTGCTTCTCCCTCTGCCTGTGTCTCTGCCTCTCTCTCTCTGTGTGACTGTCATAAATAAATAAAAAAAAATATTATTGAAAGGTGTAAGCTGACGTCTTATTGTAGTTTTTTTAAGAGAGAGAGAGAATGTATATGAGGAGAGGGAGGAGCAAAGGGAGAAGAGAGAGAATCTTATTTTTTTTTATAAACAATAGAAATTTATTTCTCGAAGGGAGGGGCAAGATGGCGGAAGAGTAGGGTCTCCAAATCACCTGTCTCCACCAAATTACCTAGAAAACCTTCAAATTATCCTGAAAATCTTTGAATTCGGCCTGAGAATTAAAGAGAGAACACCTGGAATGCTACAGTGAGAAGAGTTTGCGCTTCTATCAAGGTAGGAAGACGGGGAAAAAGAAATAAAGAAACAAAGGCCTCCAAGGGGGAGGGGCCCCGCGAGGAGCCGGGCTGAGGCCGGGGCGAGTGTCCCCAGGACAGGAGAGCCCCGTCCCGGAGACGCAGGAGCTGCACCGACCTTCCCGGGTGGAAAGGGGCTCGCGGGGAGGTGGAGCAGGACCCCAGGAGGGCGGCGATGTCCTCGGGCTCCCCGGGACAGTAACAGCAACTGCGCGCCCAGGAGAGTGCGCCGAGCTCCCTAAGGGCTGCAGCGCGCACGGCGGGACCCGGCGGGACCCGGAGCAGCTCGCAGGGGCTCGGGCAGAGGAAGAGGCTCCGTGCGGAGGGGGCTGCGCGGTTCCAGGAGCAGCTCGGGAGGGGCTCGGGCGGCGGCTCCGCGGAGGGGGCTGCGCGGCCAGGAGCGCGAATCCAACAGCGCAGGCTCCGGAGCACAGGGCGCCGGGGACACAGCCCAGGATCCGGCCTCCCCCGGGACAGGCAGAGGCCGGGAGGGCCCAGGACAGCAAGGACGCTCCTGCCCCGAGCTGAGCAGATCAGCGGCCCCGCCCGGGAGCCTCCAGGCCCTGCAGACGGAGAGCTCCGGAGTTACTGCGGGGGCTGACTCCAGGTTTCCAGAGCTGGCCCCGCCACTGGGGCTGTTGCTCCTGGGGCCTCACGGGGTAAACAACCCCCACTGAGCCCTGCACCAGGCAGGGGCAGAGCAGCTCCCCCAACTGCTAACACCTGAAAATCAGCACAGCAGGCCCCTCCCCCAGAAGACCAGCTAGACTGACTGACAACTTCCAGGGGAAGCCAAGGGACTTAAAGTACACAGAATCAGAAGATACTCCCCCGTGGTTCTTTTTTTTCTTTTTCTTTTTTTTTTTGTTTTGTTTTGCTTTTTGATTTGTTTCCTTCCCCCACCCCCCTTTTTTCTCCTTTCTTTCTTTTTCTTTCTCTTTTTCTTCTTTTTTTTCTTCGTTTTTTTTTCTTGCCTTTTTTTTCTCTTTCTCTTTTCTTTCCTTCTTTCTCTCCTCTCTTTTTCTCCTTTTCCCAGTACAACTTGTTTTTGGCCACTCTGCACTGAGCAAAATGACTAGAAGGAAAACCTCACCTCAAAAGAAAGAATCAGAAACAGTCCTCTCTCCCACAGAGTTACAAAATCTGGATTAAAATTCAATGTCAGAAAGCCAATTCAGAAGCACTATTATACAGCTACTGGTGGCTCTAGAAAAAAGCATAAAGGACTCAAGAGACTTCATGACTGCAGAATTTAGAGCTAATCAGGCAGAAATTAAAAATCAATTGAATGAGATGCAATCCAAACTAGAAGTCCTAACTATGAGGGTTAACGAGGTGGAAAAACAAGTGAGTGACACAGAAGACAAGTTGATAGCAAAGAGGGAAACTGAGGAAAAAAGAGACAAACAATTAAAAGACCATGAAGATAGAATAAGGGAAATAAACGACAGCCTGAGGAAGAAAAACTTACGTTTAATTGGTGTTCCCGAGGGTGCCGAAAGGGCCAGAGGGCCAGAATATGTATTTGAACAAATTCTAGCTGAAAACTTTCCTAATCTGGGAAGGGAAACAGGCATTCAGATCCAGGAAATAGAGAGATCCCCCCCCTAAAATCAATAAAAACCGTTCAACAACTCGACATTTAATAGTGAAGCTTGCAAATACCAAAGATAAAGAGAAGATCCTTAAAGCAGCAAGAGACAAGAAATCCCTGGACTTTTATGGGGAGGAGTATTAGGGTAACAGCAGACCTCTCCACAGAGACCTGGCAGGCCAGAAAGGGCTGGCAGGATATATTCAGGGTCCTAAATGAGAAGAACATGCAACCAAGAATACTTTATCCAGCAAGGCTCTCATTCAAAATGGAAGGAGAGATAAAGAGCTTCCAAGACAGGCAGCAACTAAAAGAATATGTGACCTCCAAACCAGCTCTGCAAGAAATTTTAAGGGGGACTCTTAAAATTCCTCTTTAAGAAGAAGTTCAGTGGAACATTCCACAAAAACAAGGACTGAATAGTTATCATGATGACACTAAATTCATATCTCTCAATGGTAACTCTGAATGTGAACGGGCTTAATGACCCCATCAAAAGGCGCAGGGTTTCAGACTGGATAAAAAAGCAGGACCCATCTATTTGCTGTCTACAAGAGACTCATTTTAGACAGAAAGACACCCACAGCCTGAAAATAAAAGGTTGGAGAACCATTTACCATTCGAATGGTCCTCAAAAGAAAGCAGGGGTAGCCATCCTTATATCAGATAAACTAAAATTTACCCCAAAGACTGTAGTGAGAGATGAAGAGGGACACTATCTCATACTTAAAGGATCTATCCAACAAGAGGACTTAACAATCCTCAATATATATGCCCCGAATGTGGGAGCTGCCAAATATATAAATCAATTATTAACCAAAGTGAAGAAATACTTAGATAATAATACACTTATACTTGATGACTTCAATCTAGCTCTTTCTATACTCGATAGGTCTTCTAAGCACAACATCTCCAAAGAAACGAGAGCTTTAAATGATACACTGGACCAGATGGATTTCACAGATATCTACAGAACTTTACATCCAAACTCAACTGAATACACATTCTTCTCAAGTGCACATGGAACTTTCTCCAGAATAGACCACATATTGGGTCACAAATCGGGTCTGAACCGATACCAAAAGATTGGGATCGTCCCCTGCATATTCTCAGACCATAATGCCTTGAAATTAGAACTAAATCACAACAAGAAGTTTGGAAGGACCTCAAACACGTGGAGGTTAAGGACCATCCTGCTAAAAGATGAAAGGGTCAACCAGGAAATTAAGGAAGAATTAAAAAGATTCATGGAAACTAATGAGAATGAAGATACAACCATCCAAAATCTTTGGGATGCAGCAAAAGCAGTCCTAAGGGGGAAATACATCGCAATACAAGCATCCATTCAAAAACTGGAAAGAACTCAAATACAAAAGCTAACCTTACACATAAAGGAGCTAGAGAAAAAACAGCAAATAGATCCTACACCCAAGAGAAGAAGGGAGTTAATAAAGATTTGAGCAGAACTCAACGAAATTGAGACCAGAAGAACTGTGGAACAGATCAACAGAACCAGGAGTTGGTTCTTTGAAAGAATTAATAAGATAGATAAACCATTAGCCAGCCTTATTAAAAAGAAGAGAGAGAAGACTCAAATTAATAAAATCATGAATGAGAAAGGGGAGATCACTACCAACACCAAGGAAATACAAACGATTTTAAAAACATATTATGAACAGCTGTACGCCAATAAATTAGGCAATCTAGGAGAAATGGACGCATTCCTGGAAAGCCACCAACTACCAAAACTGGAACAGGAAGAAATAGAAAACCTGAACAGGCCAATAACCAGGGAGGAAATTGAAGCAGTCATCAAACACCTCCCAAGACACAAGAGTCCAGGGCCAGATGGCTTCCCAGGGGAATTTTATCAAACGTTTAAAGAAGAAACCATACCTATTCTCCTAAAGCTGTTTGGAAAGATAGAAAGAGATGGAGTACTTCCAAATTCGTTCTATGAGGCCAGCATCACCTTAATTCCAAAACCAGACAAAGACCCCACCAAAAAGGAGAATTACAGACCAATATCCCTGATGAACATGGATGCAAAAATTCTCAACAAGATACTGGCCAATAGGATCCAACAGTACATTAAGAAAATTATTCACCATGACCAAGTAGGATTTATCCCTGGGACACAAGGCTGGTTCAACACCCGTAAAACAATCAATGTGATTCATCATATCAGCAAGAGAAAAACCATGAACCATATGATCCTCTCATTAGATGCAGAGAAAGCATTTGACAAAATACAGCATCCATTCCTGATCAAAACTCTTCAGAGTGTAGGGATAGAGGGAACATTCCTCGACATCTTAAAAGCCATCTATGAAAAGCCCACAGCAAATATCATTCTCAATGGGGAAGCACTGGGAGCCTTTCCCCTAAGATTAGGAACAAGACAGAGATGTCCACTCTCACCACTGCTGTTCAACATAGTACTGGAAGTCCTAGCCTCAGCAATCAGACAACAAAAAGACATTAAAGGCATTCAAATTGGCAAAGAAGAAGTCAAACTCTCCCTCTTCGCCGATGACATGATACTCTACATAGAAAACCCAAAAGTCTCCACCCCAAGATTGCTAGAACTCATACAGCAATTCGGTAGCGTGGCAGGATACAAAATCAATGCCCAGAAATCAATGGCATTTCTATACACTAACAATGAGACTGAAGAAAGAGAAATTCAGGAGTCAATCCCATTGACAATTGCACCCAAAAGCATAAGATACCTAGGAATAAACCTAACCAAAGATGTAAAGGATCTATACCCTCAAAACTATAGAACACTTCTGAAAGAAATTGAGGAAGACACAAAGAGATGGAAAAATATTCCATGCTCATGGATTGGCAGAATTAATATTGTGAAAATGTCAATGTTACCCAGGGCAATATACACGTTTAATGCAATCCCTTTCAAAATACCATGGACTTTCTTCACACAGTTGGAAAAAATAATGTTAAGATTTGTGTGGAATCAGAAAAGACCCCGAATAGCCAGGGGAATTTTAAAAAAGAAAACCATATCTGGGGGCATCACAATGCCAGATTTCAGGTTGTACTACAAAGCTGTAGTCATCAAGACAGTGTGGTACTGGCACAAAAACAGACGCATAGATCAGTGGAACAGAATAGAGAATCCAGAAGTGGACCCTGAACTTTATGGTCAACTAATATTCGATAAAGGAGGAAAGACTATCCATTGGAAGAAAGACAGTCTCTTCAATAAATGGTGCTGGGAAAATTGGACATCCACATGCAGAAGAATGAAACTAGACCACTCTCTTTCACCATACACAAAGATAAACTCAAAATGGATGAAAGATCTAAATATGAGACAAGATTCCATCAAAATCCTAGAGGAGAACACAGGCAACACCCTTTTTGAACTCGGCCACAGTAACTTCTTGCAAGATACATCCACGAAGGCAAAAGAAACAAAAGCAAAAATGAACTATTGGGACTTCATCAAGATAAGAAGCTTTTGCACAGCAAAGGATACAGTCAACAAAACTCAAAGACAACCTACAGAATGGGAGAAGATATTTGCAAATGACCTATCAGATAAAGGGCTAGTTTCCAAGATCTATAAAGAACTTATTAAACTCAACACCAAAGAAACAAACAATCCAATCATGAAATGGGCAAAAGACATGAACAGAAGTTTCACAGAGGAAGACATAGACATGGCCAACATGCATATGAGAAAATGCTCTGCATCACTTGCCATCAGGGAAATACAAATCAAAACCACAATGAGATACCACCTCACACCAGTGAGAATGGGGAAAATTAACAAGGCAGGAAACAACAAATGTTGGAGAGGATGCGGAGAAAAGGGAACCCTCTTACACTGTTGGTGGGAATGTGAACTGGTGCAGCCACTCTGGAAAACTGTGTGGAGGTTCCTCAAACAGTTAAAAATATACCTGCTCTATGACCCAGCAATTGCACTGTTGGGGATTTACCCCAAAGATACAAATGCAATGAAACACCGGGACACCTGCACCCCGATGTTTATAGCAGCAATGGCCACGATAGCCAAACTGTGGAAGGAGCCTCGGTGTCCATCGAAAGATGAATGGATAAAGAAGATGTGGTTTATGTATACAATGGAATATTACTCAGCTATTAGAAATGACAAATACCCACCATTTGCTTCAACGTGGATGGAACTGGAGGGTATTATGCTGAGTGAAGTAAGTCAATCGGAGACGGACAAACATTATATGTTCTCATTCATTTGGGGAATATAAATAATAGTGAAAGGGAATATAAGGGAAGGGATAAGAAATGTGTGGGAAATATCAGAAAGGGAGACAGAACGTAAAGACTCCTAACTCTGGGAAACGAACTAGGGTTGGTGGAAGGGGAGAAGGGAGGGGGGTGGGAGTGAATGGGTGATGGGCACTGGGGGTTATTCTGTATGTTAGTAAATTGAACACCAATAAAAAATAAATTAAAAAAAATTAAAAAAAAAATAAAAATAAAAAAAAAGAAAGAAATTTATTTCTCACAGTTCTGGAGGCTGAAAGTCTAAGATCAGTGTGCCAGCATGGTGATGGCCCTCTAGAAAATGGCAGACGTCCTGTGAAGAGAGAGAAACTTAAGCAGCCTCCATGCTCAGTGCAGAGCCAGATGTGGGACTTGATCTCACAACCTGAGTCAAAATTGAGTTGTACACTTAACTGATTGAGCCACCTAGGCACCCTTCTCATTGTAGTTTTGATTTCCATTTCCCTAATGATGAATGACGTTAAGCATCTTTTCATCTGTTGTCCACCTGGATGTCACCTTTGGAAAAATGCCTATTCATATCCTCTGCCCATGTTTAAATTGGATTATTTGGGTTTTGGATGTTGAGTTTGATAAGTTCTTATAGATTTTGGATACTAACCATTCATCAGATATTTCACTTGCAAACACCTTCTCCCATTCTAAATGTTGTCTTTTAGTTTTGTTGATTGTCTCCCTCAATGTGCAATAGCTTTTTATTTTTATATAATGCAAACAGTTTATTGTCGCTTTTGCTTCCCTTGTCTCAGGAGGTCTCTCTGGAAAAAAAGTTGCTGTGGCTGAGGTCAAAGAAGTTACTGCCTGTGTTCTCTTCTAGGATTTTTATGGTTTTAGGTCTCACATTTAGGTTTTCAATGCATTTGTATTTATATCTGTGTATGGTATAAGAAAATGGTCCAGTCTCATTCTTTTGCATGTTGCTGTCCAGTTTTCCCAATACCATTTGTTGAAGAGACTGTCTTTTTTTAAAAAAATATATATTTTATTTGTTTATTTGAGAGAGATAGAGTGCACAAGCAGAGGGAAAGGGAGGCTCTCTGCCAAGCAGGAAGCCCAATGTGGGGCTCGATCCCAGGACCCTGGGGTCATGACCTGAGCCAAAGGCAGATGCTTAACCAACTGAGCCACCCAGGTATCCCAAAAGTGTCTTTTCCCATTTGATATCCTTTCCTGCTTTGTCAAAGATTGATGGACAATATAATTGTGAGTTCATTTCTGGGTTTTTGATTCTGTGCCATTTCTGTGCCAGTACTATATTGTTTTGATTACTACAGTTTTGAAATATAACGTGAAGTCCCCCAAGTTTGCTTTTCTTTTGCAAACTCGTTTTGGCTATTCAGGGTCTTTTGTGGTTCCACACAAATTTTAGGATTGTTTGTTCTAGTTCTGTGAAAAATGCTGTTGGTATTTTCATAGAGATTGCACTAAATGTGTAGATTTCTTGGGGGTAGTATAGACATTTTAACAATATTCTTCAATCCATGTGCATGGAATGTCTTTCCATTTCTTCAGGTTATCTTCAATGGCTTTCATCAGTGTTTTCTAGTTTTCACAATACAGGTCTTTTCACCTCTTTGGTATCATTTTGTTTTGATGTAATTGTAAATGAGATTGATTCTTTAATTTCTCCTGCTGCTTCATTATTGGTGTATAAAAATTCAACTGATTTCTGTACATTGATTTTGTATCCTGCAACTACTGAATTTATCAGTTCTAGCAGTTTTTTTGGTGGAGTCTTTCATATTTTTTATATATTGTATCATGTCCTCTGCAAACAGTGAGAGTTTTACTCCTTCCTTACTGATTTGCAGGCTTTTTATCTTGTTGTCTGCTGTGGATAGGACTTCCAGTACTATCCAGTACTATGTTAAATAACAGTAGGTGTGGATTTTTGTATATGGCCTTCATTATGTTGAGGTATGTTCCCTCTATCCCTACTTTGTTGAGGGTTTTTATCATGAATGGATATTGTACTTTGTCAAATGCTTTTTCTGCATTCATTTAATCAATCACATGGGTCTCAGCCTTTCTTTTATTAATGTAGTGTATCATGCTGATTGATTTGCAAGTATTGAACCACTCTGGCCCCTCAAGAATAAATCCCACTTGATTGTGGTGAATGATTTTTTTAAGTGTATGGTTAGATTTGGTTTGCTAATATTTTGTTGAGGATTTCTGCACTTGTGTTCCTCAGGTATATTGGCCTGTTAGTTCTCTTTTTTAGTGGACTCTTTATCTCAGGTTTTGGTTTCTGGGTAATGCTACTTTCATAGAATGAACTTGGAAGTTATCCTTCCTTTACTACTTTTTGGAACAGTTTGAGAAGAATAGGTATGAATTCTTTAAATGTTTGGTAGGATTTACCTGTGAAGTCATCTGGTCCTGGACTTTCTTTGTTGGCAGTCTTTTTACTATTGATTCAATTTCTTGGCAGGTTTTCTATCTGTACAAGTATTCCATTTCTTCCTGTTTCAGTTTTAGTAGCTTACATGTTTATAGGAATTTGTCCATTTCTTCTAGATTGTCCCATTTGTTGGCACAAAGTTTTTCATAATATTCTCTTATAACTGTGTTTCGTTGGTGTTGGCTGATATTTCTCCTCTCTCATCAGTGATTTTATTTATTTGGGTCTCTTCCCATTTCTTCTTTATAACTGGGTGAAAGGTTTATCAATTTTATTAATTTTTTTCAAGGAACCAACTTCTGGTTTCATTGATCGATTTTTTTCTGTATTTCTATATCATTTATTTCTGCTCTAATCTTTGTTATTTCCTTCCTTCTGCTAACTTTCATCTGTTCTTTTTTCAGCTTCTCTAGGTGTAAGGTTAGGTGTCTATTTGAGATTTTTCTTTTTCTTGAGGTAGGCCTGTATTGCTATATACTTTCCTCGTAGGACTGCTTTTGCTGCATCCCAAAGGTTTTGGACTGTTGTGTGTTGTCATTTTCATTTGTCCATGTACTTTTTTATTTCTTCTTTTATTTACTGATTGACCTATTCTTTGTTTAGTAGCATATTGTTTAACCTCCATATATTTGTGGTCTTTGCAGATTTTTTTCTTGTGGTTCACATCAAGTTTCATAGCATTGTGGTCAGAAAATATGCATCGTATGATCTCAATCTTTTTGTACTTACTGAGTCCTGATTTGTGACCAGTGTGTGATCTATTCTGGAGGATGTCCCATGTGCACTTGAATACAATTTGTCTTCTGCTGCTTTAGGATGTAATGTTCTGAATATATTTGTTAAGCCCATCTAGCCCAGTGTGTCATGCAAAGCCATTGTTTCCTTATTGATTTTTGACTTTATGATCTGTATAATTTAATCACAATGTTAGATTGGTGCTAAAGTTTCTTACTATTATTGTATTATTATCAATGAGTTCCTTGATGTTTGTTACTAATTATTTTATACAATAGGTGCTCCCATGTTGGGTGCATAAATATTTACAATTATTATATCTTCTTGTTTGACTGTCCCCTTTATGATTATATAGCATCCTCTTGGTCTTGTGTTACAGTCTTTGTTTTAAAGTCTAGTGCATCTGATACAAGTATTGCTATTCCAGCTTTCTTTTGACAGTCATTTGTGTGATAAATGGTGTCCCCCCTCAATCTGCAGGTATCTTTAGGTCTAAAATGAGTCTCTTGTAGGCAGCATATAAATGGGTCTTTTTTTTTTCATCCATTCTGACACCCTATGTCCTTTTGTTGGAGAGTTCAGTCCATTTATAGTCAAAGTATTTATTGATAGATATGTATTTATTACCATTTTATTACTTGTTTTGTCATTGTTTCTGGAAGTTTTCTCTGATCATTTCTTGTCTTTGTCACTTTTGGTCTCTACTTTCCACTCAGAGTTTCCTTGAATATTTTTTGCATGGCTGGTTTAGTGGTCACAAACACCTTTAGTTTTTATTTGTCTGGGAAACTTTATTTCTCCTATTCTTAATGATAGCCTTGACAGATAGAGTACTCCTGGCTACAGATTTTTCCTTTCAACACTTTGAATATATCATGCCACTTTTTTCTGGCTTGGAAAGTTTCTGTGGATAAATCCCCTGATAGCCTTATGAGTTTTCCCTTGTCAGTTAAGGACTTCTTTTGTCTTGATGCTTTAAAATGTTTTCTTTGGGGAGGAGCAAGATGATGGAAGAGTAGAGGTCCTCAACTCACCTGGCCCCACAAACTTACCTAGATAGCTTTCAAAACATCCTGAACACCTACAAATTCAACCTGAAGATTTAAAGAGAGAACAGCTGGAATGCTACAGAGAGAAAAGTTGTTGATTCTAACAAGGTAGGAAGGTGAAAAAAAGTTTTCAAAAAAGAATAAAATGGGGAAGAGGAACCACAAGTAGCCAAGCTGAAGTGGAGCAGTGAAAGCTTCCGGGACAGGAAAGCCCAGATCTAGAGAAGAGGGAACTTTAAAAATCTGTGCCAGAGTTTTCTGTGATAGAAAAGTGCTTAGCAGGGAAATCGGGCAAAATCCCAGGAGGGGCAGTGAAGCCTCAAGATTCCCAGAGTCACTATAAGAGGAGGGTCACCCAGAGGAAAGCTCACTGCAAACTGAGGTCTGATATCTGTAAAGGGCTGGAGTTCCACAGCCCTCCAGGGCATTTGGGAGAAGATAGTCAGTTAGGCAGGCCTGCTCCAGATGGAGGTGGCTGAGCCCTCTTCCCTTCAGGCCAGGAGGCCCCTGGGAGTGTGGGTCTAGTGGCACAGGGCTTTGGATCCCAGGGCGCCCAAGCAGGCAAAGCCAGCGATCCTGTATTCCCCCTGGGACAGGCAGAATCATGGAGGGCACAGAAAAGTGAGAACTCTCCTGCCACTGGGTGCCCCACAAGCTGTGCAGGTCAGTGCACCTGCGCCTGCCCCCAGGAGCATCTAGGGCAGTGCAGACTGGAAGACTAGTTAGTTACTCGTGGGGAGCTTGACTCCAGAGCTGGATATTTGGTTGCTGTCATATATAGTATATATGTGTGGAGGTTCCCCAAAGAGTTAAAAATAGAGCTACCCTAGGACCCAGCAATTGCCCTGCTGGGGATTTACCCCAAAGATACAGATGCAGTGAAACACTGGGACACCTGCACCCCGATGTTCATAGCAGCAATGTCCACAACATCCAAACTGTGGAAGGAGACACGATGTCCTTCGATAGATGAATGGATAAAGAAGATGTGGTCTATGTATACAATGGAATATTACTCAGTGGTCAGAAAGACGCATACCCACCATTTGCTTCAACATGGATGGAGCTGGAGGGTATTATGCTGGGTGAAGTAAATCAATTGGAGGACACACATCATATGGTTTCCCTCGTATGTGGAATATAAGAAATAGGGAAAGGGATTTTGAAGGAAAGGAGGGGAACTGAGTGGGAAAAATTAGAGAGGAAGACAAATCATGAGAGACTCCTAAGTCTGGGAAACAAACAAAGGGTTGCAGAAGGGGAGGTGGGTGGGGGATTGCAGTAACTGGTGATGAGCACTGAGGAGGGCACTTGATGGGATGAGCACTGAGTGTTATACTATATGTTGGCAAATTGAACATTAATAAAAAGAAAAAACAAATAAATAAAATGTTTCCTTTATCAGTATATTTTACCAATTTAATTACAATGTGTCTTGGTGTGGAACTGCTTTTGTTTATTTTTCTAGGGGTTCTCTGTGCCTCCTGGATCTAGATTATCTTTTTTTCTTTCCCAGATTAGGAAGTTTTGAGCTATTATTACTTCAAATGAACTTGCTGCTCCCTTTTTTCTCTCTTCTGGGACTCCTATGATATGATTGTTACTATGTTTGAAGGAGTTACTGAGTTCCTTAAGTGTGTTCTCATTTTGCTTAACTCCTTTTCCTCTCTTGTTCAGCTTGATTATTTTCCATTACTCTGTCTTCTAGGTCATTAGTTCATTCTTCTGCTTTTCCAGCTTACTGTTCATTCCATTAGGCATATTTCTCATTTCGTTTATTGAGCTCTTTATTTCTGCTATGTTATTCCTTACCTCTGTGTTAATGTTCTCACTCATGTCTTCCACTCTTCTCAAGTCCAGTGAGTTTCCTTATGGTCACTGTTTTATTTTATTTTTTTGGTAATTGTTTTAAATACTCCATTATGCATGTTACTTATATCTGTTTTACTTAGATCACATAGCTGAGGAATCTTGTCACTCACTCATACTCTTCCTTTTCCCATGGAAGAAATCATGGGAGAAGGAGAGGGTGTCTCTTGGCACTGAGCTATGCCACCTTAAAGGAAGGGTGATGCAAGTGCAGGGATACTTTTCCTCTTACCATTTACAATAAGTCCAGGATCAGATTATTTTTGCTCCATTGTTATGCAAGAACTTCTCCACTGGACCCCTGGACTTCCATGAAAGCACTCACATCTATAGAGGATTATGAAAATTAATGTTCTGAAGGTAGAGGAGATAGTGTAAACCTCCCAGTTTGCCATTTTGCTAATGTCACTCTGAATCCAGTAAGTTTTGTTATTTTGTGCTTTTGTTTTCATTTGTCTCAGATAACTTTTTTCATTCTCTTGTAATTTCTTCTTTGATTATTTGGTTAAGAGTGAATAGTTTAACTTCTACACATTTGTAGACTTTCCTGTTTCTTACTATTGATTTCTGATTTCATTCCATTGTGGTCAAAGATTTTTTGTATGAATTCAATCTTCTTAAATTTGTTCAGCACTGTTTTGTGATGTAATGTGAATGCTTATGTGTGCTTGAGTAGAATGTGCATTCTGCTGCTGTTAAAATGAAATGTTCTATATACATCTGCTAAGTCTCTTTGGTCTATTGTGTTGGTCCAGTCCTCTGTTTCCTAATTGATCTTCTGTCTGGTTTTTCTATCAATAACTGAAAATGAGGTATGAAAGTCTCCTATTGTTATTGTACTGCTGTTTATTTCTCCTTTTGGTTTTGTCAATGTTTCCTTCATACATTTGGGAGCTCTATTTTAGTATATGTGCTGCCAAAGCGAGCACTATTTGGGAGTTCTAATATTAGGTGCACATATTTATAATCATTATATCCTCCTTCCTTATGTATATATTTACCTTTACCAGGGAGTTTCATATTTTCATATGGTTTTGTGTTGTTATCATTTTTAAGCTCAACTTGAAGGAATCCCTTTAGCATTTCTTATAGGGCAAATGTTGTGGTAATAAATTCTTTCAGGTTTTATCTAATAAAATCTTAATTTCTTTTTCATTTCTGAAGGATAGTTTTGCTGGATATATCATTGATTATATCATCCCACTTTCTTCTAACCTGGAAGATTTCTGCTAAGAAATCCATTAATAATTTTAATGGATTTTAAGGAGCTCACTTATATGTAATGAGTTGCTCTTGCTGCTTTCAAGATTCTTTGTGACTTTTGACTGTTGGCTGAAATGTGTCTTGGTGTAGGCCTCTTTATACTTATCCTACTTAGAGTTTTATGAGGTTCTTGAATTCATATGTTCATTTGTCCTCAGATTTGGAAATTTTCAGCCATTAGCTCTTCATATAGATTCTCTGTACCCTTTTCCTCTTTCTTCTCCTTCTGGAACTTCCATAATGCATATGTTGCTCCTCTTGATGGTGTCTCTTAGACTCTGTTCAGTGTTTTCATTCTTTTTCTTCACCTGTCTCAGTAATTTTGAAGTCTTTGAACTTCAGTGATTCGTCTGCCTGGTCACGCCTACTGTGGAACCCCTCTAGTGACTTTTTCAGTTCAGTAATTATATTCTTCAGTTCCTGAATTTTATGTCTTTTTTTCATAACTTCTAACTTTTTCTCAATATTCTAATTTACTTCCTGAAATTTTTCCCTTGATTTTGCCTGTATTCTCTTTTATGGCAGTTATTTTGAACTTGTTGCATGGTGAGTCATATATCTCTTTTATTCTAGGAATGGCATCAGTATATTTAATTTGTTCCTTTGATTGAGCCATGTTTCCCTGTTTCTTTATATACCTTGTTATGTTCTACCGGGTCTTTGGCATTTGAAAAATCAGCCACCTCTCCCAGTCTTTGTGGTCTGGTTTTGTATAGGGAAGACTTTCTCCAATCTCTCAGCTAGAGATTCAGGAATCGTCTAAAGCTTTTTCTGGGAACACATTATCTCAGGGCTTGTATGTGAATTCCTAATTTAAGAGATTTGACAATGTCTGTTCGGCAAGCTCCCCCTGGTGTCTATTTGCGATACTGCAAGCCTGTAGTAGTATACTAAGCCACAGTACTGGACCACCATCTAGTGTCCTTTTGTGATATTGCAGCCCCTGGTGCATGTTACTTTCCCTTGTTCTTAAATGCTTCGAAACTAACTTTTATTTTATTTAAGATTTTATTTATTTATTCATGAGAGACAGAGACAGAGAGAGAGAGAGAGAGGAGAAGCAGGTTCCATGCAGTGAGCCCGATGTGGGGACTCAACAGCCACACTCCAGGATCATGCCCTGAGCCAAAGGCAGACGCTCAACCACTGAGCCACCCAGGTGTCTGGAAACTGACATTTTAGAGTCAAAGTAAGTAAGTAAGGCAAAAGCCAGTATCTCAGGCAACTCCCCCAAAAGTCAGAACACTGGATGTGTGTTCTACTCTTCTCTTTCCCTCCCAAGGGAAATTAGGGAGTTTTCTCTCAATCATGCCTACTGTGCTGGGGGGAGGGGCTCTAGTGAGTACCATGAATTTTTCTTAAAGATTTTTTATTTGTTTATTTGAGAATGAGAGAGAGGGTGGGTGAGGGGGCATAAATAGGAGGGAGGAGCAGAGGGAGAGGGAGAAGCAGACTCCCCACTGAGCAGGAAGCCTGATGCAGGACTCAATCCCAGGACTCTGGGATCATGACCTGAGCCAAAGAGAGACACTTAACAGACTGCCACTCAGGCACCCCTACCATGAATTTTTCTGTCAGGCTTTGATGCAGTTGGCTTCATACTCACCTGGGGTGCTGGAACCTCTTAACTGTTCTCTTGATATCCTACAAAGGCAATTGGTCTGTGTACTGTGTTAAGTTGGTGTTTGTGTGGGTGGAGGTTCTGGGGCTTCCTATCCTATCTTGCTGATGACACTACCCATGAGTCTATTCATTCTTTTTCTTTAAATAGATTTAGTAATTTATAATTCACATGCCACACAATTGACCCATTTAAAGTGTACAACTTAGTGGTTTTTAATATATTTACAGATATGGGCAACTACCACCAGTCAATTTTAGAGCATTTTCATCACCTCAAAAAGGAACCCTGTAAAATTTAGCTGCCCTCATCTTTCCAAACCCTAAACCACTAATCTTCTGTGTCTACAGATTTCCCTATTCTGGATATTTCATAAGAATGAAATCATGAAATCATGATTGCTTAAGACTGGCTTGTTTTGTTTAGCATAATGATTTTAAGCTTCAACCATGGGGCACATATCAATATATCATTACTTTTATGGCTGAATAATATTCCATTGTATGGTAATACTATATATACAAAAAATTTATAAATATCTTTTCATTTAGGTTTTCAAAAAAAATAACAAATCGAACCCAAAAATGTATAGAAATAATTATATACCAGGGCCAGTTTTTCCAACTATGTAAGGTTTGTCCAATATTTAAATATCAGTGTAATCCATTGTATTAATAGGCTTAAAAAACCAGTATCAGTTCTTGAGAAAACTTAATACTTACATGTGAATTAAAATAAAGCTATTTTTTAAGTCTTAGTATACCAGGAATAGAAGGAACTGTTATTTTGTTGGTTTTTTTAACATTTATATTCATAAGGAATATTGTTCTGTAGTTTTATATTTTATGTGAAGTGTTTGGCTACTTTTGGCATCAAGGTAATACTGGTTTCACAGAATAAAGCTGAAGCTGTTCCTTTTTTTATTTTTTGAAGAGTTTATATAAAATTGATATTCTTTTTTAAATAATTAGAATTTACTAATGAAGTGATATATGGTCCTGGGGTTTTTGTTACAGGCATACATTTTACTGATATAACTTAGATAACATAAAATCCAACCTCATAAAGCATGCATTTGTGAATTAGTATGTTAGTGTTAAGAACTCTTACCACAATTAATTTTAAAATACATTCACTGCCTTTTAAAAAGTCTATACCAACTAGCATTCTCTTGCCCACCATGCTCCCCACTATATTCCTATGCAAACAATAATTTACTTTCCAGCTATGTTTTTGCCTATTACGCACATTTCATATAAACTATAGGGTTCTTTGTGACTCGCTTCTTTCATGTAGCATGTTTTTTCTTATTTATTTATTTATTTATTTATTTATTTATTTATTTATTTATTTATTTATTTATTTTATTGGAGTTCAATTTGCCAACATATAGCATATCACCCAGTGCTCATCCAGTCAAGTGCCCCCCTTGGTGCCCGTCACCCAGTCACCTCAACCCCCCGCCCACCTCCCCTTCCACTATCCCTTGTTCGTTCCCCAGAGTTAGGAGTCTCATTTCTGTCACCCACACTGAGCATGTTAATTTCATCTATGTTAAATCATATATCAGTACTTCGCTGTTTTGAATGCCTGAATAATATTTCATTGTATGGAAATGTCACATTTGTTTATCCATTAATTGACATTTAGATTGTTCCCACTTTTTGGAAATTATCAGGAATGCTGCTATGAACATTTGTGTATAATTTTTTATGAACATGTTTTCACTTCTCTTGCATATATACCTAGGAATGGAATTTGTCTATGTTAACTCAATGCTTAACCTTTTGATGTTTTGTTTCACATAGCAGTTGCACCATTTCCCATTACTACTAGCAATATATGAGGTTTCCAATTTCTCTGTCGTTATCATTTGTTATTCTTTCTTTTTTTAAGTAGGCTCCACACTCCCACGGAGCCCAACATAGGGAATGAACTCATGACCCTGACATTGAGATCTGAACTGAGATCAAGAGTCAGATGTTTTACCAACTAAATCACCCAAGAGCCCCTATCTTCTATTATAGCCTCACTTCTGTGTGTCAAGTGGAATCTCATTGTTGTTTTGACTTGTATTTCTCTAACTGATGATAGCATCTTTTCAAGTGCTTATTGGTCATTTATATATCTTCTTTGGAAAAATTCAAATCCTTTGTCCATGTTTAAGTTGGGTTGTATGTGTTTCATTTTGTCATTTACGTAGGCTCCACACCCAGCATGGAGCCCAATGTGGAGCTTGAATTCATGACCCTGAGATCAAGACCTGAGCCCAAATCTAGTGTCGGACACTTAACTGAGCCACCCAGGTGCCCCAGGTTGTAGGTCTTGAGTTGAAAGAACTCTTAAATGAATGTTAAGAGTTCACACATTCTAGATACTAGACTCTAACCAGATATATGATGCAAATATTTTTGTGGATTTGCTTTTAATTTTATTGAACATGAATTTTTTATAGAAAATTCCTTACATGAATTTTCAATGAGTAAAATTTTAGTGTCATTTGAAGAAAAGAAATTCTTAAATTTTGATAAACATAATTTATATTCTCTTTTGTTATTTTTCCTTTAGGTACCAAATCTAAAAAGCCATGACCTAATCTAAGTACAAGAACACGTACACTTATGACTTTTTAAATTGTTTTTATTTTAATTCCAGTATAATTAACATACAGTGTTGTATTAGTTTCAGGTGTACAATATAGTGATTTAATAATTCCATACATCACCCAGTGCTCATCACAAATGCACTTGTTAATCTTCATCACCTATTTCACCATCACATCTATCAGAATGGCTAAAATAAAAAAACAACAAGTATTGACAAGGATGTGGAGAAAAAGGAAACCTCTTGCACTGTTAGTGGAAATGCAAACTGATGCAGCCACTGTGGAAAAAAGTATAGAGTTTCATTAAAAAGTTAAAAATAAAACTACCCTACATCCAACAATTGCACAATTTGTATTTACCCCAAAATACAAAAACACCTATGCCTTCTAGTAATAATTTTATAGTTCCACTTCTTACATATAGGTCTTTGATACAGAGTTAATATGCATATATAGTGTGAGACAGGGTTACAAATCTCCCAGCAAGATTTGTTGAAAAGATTGCTTTTTTTTTTCTATTGAATTGTCTTGGCATTCTTATTGAAAAGCAAGACCTACTGGTTTATTTCCGGACTCTCAATTGTATTCCATTGATCTATATAACTATCTTCATGACAGTATCACATTGCTCTGATTACTATAGGTTTGTAGTAAATTATGAAACAGGGAAATGAGTCCTCCAACTTTGTTGCTCTTTTTCAAGATTCTTTTAGCTCTTATAGGTTCCTTGAATTTCCATATGAATGTTAAGATCAGATTGCCAATGTTAAGGAAAAACAAGCATCTGAAATTTTGATAGAGATTACATTGAATCAGTAGATCATTTTGGGTAGTACTAGCATCTTAACAATATTAAGCCCTCCGATCTATAAACATAGAATATCTTTTAATTTAATTTAATCCAATATTTTGTAATTTTCAGTGTACAAGTCATTCATTTCCTTGGTTATCCTAATATTTTATTCTTTTTGATGCTATTGTAAATAGTTATTTTAATTCATTTTTGGATTATTAATTGCTAATATAAAGAAGTACAACTGATTTTTATATTGGTCTTGTATCCTGCAATGTTTCCGAACTCACTTATTTTTTTAAAGATTTTATTTATTTATTCATGAGAGACAGCGAGAGAGCGCGAGAAAGAGGCAGAGACACAGGCAGGGGGAGAAGCAGGCTCCATGCAGGGATCCTGATGTGGGACTCGATCCGAGAACTCCAGGATTACACCCTGGGCAGAAGGCAGGCACTAAACCGCGGAGCCATCCAGGGATCCCCTGAACTCACTTATTAGTTCCAAAAGTTTTGTGTGTGTAGATTCCTTAGGAAATTATATAGAAAATTATGTCTTCTGAAAGTAAATATAGTTTTACTCCTTTCCTTCTGACCTGGATATTCTTGTTTGTTTCAGGTTTAATAAGATGGAACTGACAAATCAAAATTGTATATATTTAAGGTATACACTTTTGTGGTTTTTTTTTTAAAGATTTTATTTATTCACGAGAGACACACAGAGAGAGGCAGAGGGAGAGGGAAGAGCAGGCTCCCTGTGGGGAGCGTGATGCAGGACTTGATCCCAGGACCCCGGGATCACGACCTGAGCCAAAGGCAGAAGCTCAACCACTGAGCCACCCAGGCGTCCTGTGATGTTTTGATAAATGTATACATTGTGAAATGACCACCACAATCAAGTAAATCACCATAGCCATCATCTAATATAATTACCTTTTTGTGGGTGTGGTGAGAACACCTCTTAGTAAATCTCAAGTTTTCAATACAATATTTCTAACTAGTCATTATGCTATACATTAGATCTCTAGGACTTCCTATCATGCATAACTGAAACTTTGTACTCTTTTCCCATTTCCCCCTCATCCTAGCCGCTGGCAACAACCTTTCTATTCTTTGCTATGAATTTGACTGTTTTAGATTCCATATTGCATTAGTCAGGGTTCTCCAGAGAAACAGAACCAATAGGATGGATGAATTGATATAGAGCTACAGATACAGATACAGCCATATAGCTATGAGGACTGTTATAAATTAGCTCATGTGATTATGGAGGCCAGGAAATCCCAAGATCTGCCGTTTTTAAGCTGGAGAACACGGAAAGCTGGTGATGTAATTCAGTCTGAATCCAGAGGCCTGAAAATGAGAGATCAATGGTGTAAGTTCCAGTCTGTGTCTAAAGGCACAAGAGCCGGGATCCCTGGGTGGCACAGCAGTTTGGTGCCTGCCTTTGGCCCAGGGCGCGATCCTGGAGACCCGGGATCGAATCCCACGTCGGGCTCCCAGTGCATGGAGCCTGCTTCTCCCTCTGCCTGTTGTGTCTCTGCCTCTCTCTCTCTCTCTCTCACTATCATAAATAAATAAAAATTAAAAAAAAAAAATAAAGGCCCAAGAGCCAGGAGTACCAACCTACAAGGTCAGGAGAAGATGGATAGTCCAACTGAAGCAAAGAGTAAATTTGCCCTTCCTCTGTTTGTTCTATTTAGGCCCTCAATGGATTGGATGATGCCCACCCATATTGGTGAGGCTGGTCTTTATTCAGTCTACTAATTCAAATGCTAATTACTCTGGAAACATCTTCATAGACACATCCAGAAATAATGTTTTACCAACTATCTGAGCATCCTGTAGCCTAGTCATGGTGATATGTAAAACTAACCAACATAAGTCCGTGACTTGTCAACTTGGCACCATATATATATCTCCTTAAACCATACTTATCTCCAAATAAAAACAATAACAAGGTCATAATTCTACCTAACATGATACAGCTCTCCTGCATGTAACTGAAAATGTATTAATCCTTTCTCCAGAAGATGAGGTAGAGTCCTTGAGCAGTGTTTACTCTTCTGTAACTTAAATAAAATTAGCAAAATTAACAACACTTAAGAACGGATATAAAGTCAATTCATGATAAGGGAATAAGAAACAAAGATATTTATGTAATTTATGTGTATATATGACAAACCTATTTGTAACAAAATGAGGAAGTATTGATGATCATTACAGTTCTCATTTCTGTAACTAGTCATGGTTGTAGGTGGGATTTATAACTACCTTCTTCTAATACACATTCTGTATTCCCTTTGCCTTCAGTGAACACCTACCTCAGCTGGCCATTTTTCTTTAGCTGGCAGGGTAACCCTAACTTTCATTTCTGAATGGTGTGGGCCATTAGTAGTCCTGCCTGGATTGGTTTGTGGTTTTCCATTGATTGTGATCACAAGGCATGGTAATACTGAGAAACATCCTAAAAGACTATTCCAGGCATACTTCTCCTAAGTTCCACTGTGTAGTAGTAATCCAATTTCCCCTTGATAGTCAGGAACAATCATCCCAGGCAATGCCACAACTCTTTTCTTTGCCTGTTGATTTAGAGGCATGAGGAGGCCAAAGTGGCCCAATGGCAGTCTTAACTTCCAGCTCAATGGAATCATTGTTGTGTGTCCCAGTAGAAACTTTCCTCCCCCTGGCCTCTAGGCCAGCAGAACATTATGAGAACAGGAAGCAAAAATTTATGGGTCATTATGATAATAGTGAGTGGTGAGCTTTCATTTCCACCTCTTGATTCCTGGACCTGTGAATCCTAGCTGTTGGAAAAACAGCACCACATATTGGACATTTATTCAGAGCATATACAACTTTCTGGAAGGGCTAGCAAAGTACTGCCACCTAGCTGGTACTATAACTCTTAAAAAGGTCATTCCACTGTTAAATGAAGCAAGCTGCTTCAGGATAGGGAATATAGTAAGACCAGTGAATTCCATGACCATGAGCCCACTGTCATACTTCCTTTGCTGTGAAGTGAGTTCCCTGATCTGCAGGCAATGCTCTGTGAAATACCATGATGGTGAATAAGGCATTCTTTAAGTCCACAGATGGTAGTTTTGGAGGAAGCATTGCATGCATGGTAGGCAAATCTGTAACTATATCTAGTATGTCTATCCCAGTAAGGACAAATGCTGCCCCTCCCTCGAGATGGGAGCAATCTAATGTAATCAACCTGCCACCAGGTAGCTGCTGGTATAATCAGCCATATAGTACCATATAGGAACAGTACTATATAAGGCGCTCAGTTTTGGTCTCTACTGTTGGCAGACTGCACACTCAGTGTTGGCCATAGCCATGCTGGGCTTGGTAAATGGCAGTCCATGTTGCTAAGCCTATGTATAAACCAACATCCTAACACTATGGCCACTTTGTTCATGAGTTGACTGGGCAATGACAGAAGTGGCTGGAAAAAGAGGTGAATGGTATCCACAGAATGGGCCATCCTACCCACTTGATCATTAAAATATTCCTCTGGTGAGGAAACCAAATCTTTGGTGAAGATTCACACAGGATATAAATATCTTCACATCTTTTTCCCAGAGAGGTCTATCCACATACCTCTTCCCTAAATTTGTTTGTCACCAATTTTTTAATCATGTTCCTTTCAAAGTTCGTGACCATTGGCTGCAGCCCATGAACTGGTATATAATCACACATCTGGTCATTTTTCTTTCCAAGATAAGTTGAATAATCAGAGGTACTACCTGAAGTTCTGCCCACTAGACGGATTTCCCTTTACCACTGTCCTTCAGGGATGTCCCAGAGAGAAGCCACAGTGCTGCAGCTGTCCCCTTTTGAGTGGTACCTGGCATATCATGTAGAACCATCTATAAACCAGGGCCTAGTCTTCTCTTCCTGCCAGTTGATTATAGCAATCAATACAGGCTGGGAGAGAAATGGCAGCATAGCAGGAGTGGGGTCCATGGGCATTTGGGCTACTTCGTCATGTAGTCTGTGTCTTTAGAGCCTGTTTGGGCCTGATCACATATATATCACTTCCATTTGATGATGGAGTATTGTTTTGCATGCCCAACTTTGAGGCTTGCTGGGTCAGACAACACTCAGTTCATGAAAGGTAGCTCAGGTCATATGGTAACTTGGTGGTCCCTGGTCAAGTGTTCAGTCTCAGGCCCAGTAGCAGGCCAAGAGCAGTTTCTCAAAAGGATAGTATTTATCTCCAGATGTTGGCAGGGTCTTCCTCCAAAATCTGAAGGACTATGCTGCAATTCACCTATAGAAGTCTACCAATGGTTTCAAATACCATCTCTGTCACTAACACTTCAAGCACCACTGATCTTCTGGATCATATGGCCCAAGTGCAATACACCTTGCTCAGGAGCCTGAACTATTGCAGAGCCTTCTCTTGTTCTGGATTTCAGTCAAACCTAGCAACTTTCCAGGCCACTCAGTAAATGGACTGGAGTAACACAACCGAATGAAAAACATGTTCCTTCCAAAATCCAGAGCCCCACTACGTACCGTGCCTCTTTCTTGATCATAAAAGGGACCAAATATAATTTATCCTTCACCTGAGATGTCTCAATGTTGATGCTCCACACCACTGGATCCCTAGAAATTTCAGAGAGAAGATCCCCGAATTTTAGTTGAATTTATTTCCCACCCTCTGGCATACAACTATATCACTCGTAAGTCTAGACTAGTTGCTAATTCTCACTCACTAGGTCCAATTAGCATAATGTCATCAATACAAGAGAACAGCATGACATCTTGTGGAAGGTAAAGGCAATCACAATCCCTGTAAACTAAATGACATAGAGCTTGATGGTTGATGTACCCCTGAAGTACAACAGTGAAAGTATACTGCTGGCCTTGCCAACTGAAAGCAGACTGCTTCTGGTGGGCCTTATGGACAGGGATAGAGAAAAAAATGCATCTCCCAAATCAATAGCTGCATACTATGTGCCATGTAATCTGTTCATTTGCTCAAGCAATGAAAACACATCTGGTACAGCACCTGCAACTGCAATCACTACCTAGTTAGGCTTAAAATAACCCATTATCATTCTCCATCTGTCTTCTGCATAGGTCAAATAGAAGAGTTGAAGGGGGATGTGGTAGAAATCACCACTCCTGCATCTTTCACCTCCTCAATGGTGGCACTAGTCTCTACAATCCCTCCAGTAATGTGGACTTTTAAAAAATTATTATTGAAGTATTTTTGATTTATTATTTTCCCAGGTAGAGGCAGTTCTAATAGCTTCTATTTGGCCTTTCCCACCATAATAGCCCTCACTCCACAGATCAGGAAACCAATATGGGGAGTCTGCCAGCTGTTATGTGTGTCTATTCCAGCTATACAGTCTGGAACTGAGGAAATAATCACAGAATGGGTTTGGGGACCCACTGGACTCACTGTGAGACAGACCTGAGGTAAAACCCCATTGATCACCTGACATCTATAGGCCCATACTCTGATTGCAGGGCCACAGAGATGTTTCAAGTCTCCTAAAATCAGTGTCAGTTCAAAGTCAGTGCCTAGTAGTCCCTGAAAGGTCTGATTATTTCCTCTTGTTCAATGTAGTTACCTCATGTTGGTCCTATAGAGTAACAGTATAAAATTTCAATGTACTGAGGTCCTTCCTCAAGGGAACTGGCCTCCCCTTCATTCAAAGGGTTCTGGGCTTGCCAACTGCCTCAAGTGTGGGAATTGAGAAGTTGTGACTCTTGATTTTTAGGATATGAGTTAGAATTTTGTTTATGTGACCTATAACTTTTCTGTTTATACAAACCAAGTAAGACTCTAGTAGGCTTCCTATTTATTTCACTTTTTAGAACACAATAACTAGTCAGTGCCATAAGTCTGCATGAATCATAAAAATCTGCTGTTTGACTCTACTGTCCATTACAATAACCACACCCACCTTCCCTTTGGGGTTTGAGAGCCACTACTTGGCCCCTGCCATCCCAGGATCCAATTACTCCCATTGCATTTAGGTTTTCCAACTGAGTGTCTGTAATTCCCACTGTAAGTTCTGGCCTACAGAGAAGAGCAATCACAGAGCTCTTTAAGGATACTAGGGCTCCATCATATCCTTCAACAGATAAATGGATAAAGAAGATGTGGTGTGTGTATATATATACACACACACACACATACATACACACACAATAGAATATTACTCAGCCATCAGAAAGGATGAATACCTACCATTTGCTTCCACATGAATAGAACTGGAGGGTATTATGCTCAGTGAAATAAGTTAATCGGAGAAAGAAAATCATCATATGGTTTCACTCATATATGGAATATATGAAATAGTGAAAGGGACTATAAGGGAAAGGAGGGAAACTGAGTGGGGAAAAATTAGAGAGGAAGACAAACCATGAGAGACTCCTAACTCTGGGAAACAAAGAGTTGCAGAAGGGGAAGAAGGTGAAAGGATGGGGTAACGGGGTCATGGGCACTAAGGAGGGCACTTGATGGGATGAGCACTGAATGTTATACTATATGTTGGCAAACTAAATTTAATAAAATATATTTTTAAAGATTTTATTTATTTATTCATGAGACACACACACACACACACAGAGAGAGAGAGAGAGAGAGAGACACGCAGAGATACAGGCAGAAGCAGAAGTAGGCTCCATGCAGGAAGCCCGACATGGGACTCGATTCCAGGTCCCCAGGATCAGGCCCTGGGCTGAAGGCAGCGCTAAACCACTGAGCCACCCGGGCTGCCCAATAAAATACTTTTTAAAAAAGGATGCTAGAGCTCCACTCACAAAATTATTTCTCAAAGTATTAGTGAAAGGTATGTCTTCTGGACCCTCCCAGTATGGATGAGTACATCTTAAGTGACAAATCCATTTGAACATTCCAATCTAAGCCTCTAAACTCCTTCCTCTACATTAAACCAAGGGAGATGGGACATTTCCAATTCACGTAAGGTGGGCCATCTTTTGGTCCATATTTCAACCAATGAACAAATCAACCATTAAAGCCCTTTCTAACTTCTGAAGATATATTACATGCAGAATTTCTGCTTAGTGAGCTGCTGAAGAAGGTCATTGAGATAATGTGACCACTGGTTGACCCATGAGCAGAACCCAAGAAATCAGATACATAAAGCTTTTAACTAATATTTATGGAGAAGACTTTTAAGATTTGTATTTGCCCTTGATGAATAATCTTATGGAAACTGTACACTAAATTTGGGGTAAGGAAGCATCAATAGTAGTTGGTATTTTAAAACTTGGTCTGGGGATGCCTGGGTGGCTCAGCAATTGAGCGTCGGCCTTCCACTCATGGCATAATCCCAAGATCCTGGATCAAGTCCCACATCAGGCTCACTGAGAAGAGCCTGCTTCTCTCTCTGCCTGTGTCTCTGCCTGTGTGTGTGTGTCTCATGAATAAATAAATACATTTAACAAAAAAAAGAATGCACCAGCCCCAGGCACCTTAGAATACCAAAACAAACAAACAAACAAACAAACAAACAAAAGCTATGGCTTTAAAGAGCAACAGAAATATCAGAGAACAAGTTCTAAAGCTCAAAGAGCAGGGTTGCTGCAAGAACTCTCTGGAATCAAAGGGACTGGTGGCACCATTGTTTACATTCCCCTTCCACATTAACAGTGAAGATGGGAACAGGGTTTAGGTACCCTAGCCATTTAGCTGCTCAACAAGTAGTAGGCCCAGCCCACACCAGTCCCAGATTACCCAAGATGGTCCAACTGCTTGAAACCACCCTGAGCTCCAGCCAACCCACCAAGACAACTCCAGCGGGACATACAGTAGGACACTCCGAGACAGTGACCATTACAGTTCCAGCCAACTGACCAAGGTGTCACAAGTACAAAGAATCCTGGAACATTTCAGGCCCACACCTAATTCAGCTCCAATATCCCAGGGCAATCCCTGCATGAAGTGCCATGAAACCTCCCAGCCACAACCACATCAGCTCCAGTTACCCACCAGGGCAACCATTCATGGAACATCACAAAGCTTCCCAGCCCACAGACACTTTAGGTCCAACCAGCCTGCAAGTGTATCCCATGTATAAAGTACCCTCAAACCACTCAGCCGGCACCCACTTTGGATCTTACAATCTTGCGAGTGTCCACTGTGGGGAGCACCCCAGGACCCCATGGCCCATGCCTGCTTCAACTCCAGATGCCCTGTTAGGGCACCCACTGTGTGGAATGTCCCAGGATTCCCATGCTGTACCCACTACAGCTCCAGCCTCAGCCAAAGAAACCAGGCACACATAGTCTATACAGGGAATGTATCTACATAAGACTATTCCTTCAATTATAGAAGTAGCTATTCTGCATAATTCACAGGAAGAAACAAAAACTCAAACAAAATGAGGAGAGAGGAATATACTCTGACAGAACAAAACAGAATCTCAGAAAAAGAACTAAACAAATGGAGATAAGCAATCTACCTGATAAAAAGTTCACAGTAATGGCCATAAGGAAACACACTGGATGTGAAAGAATAGATGGACTCAGAATTTCAACAGAGAAAATAGAAAAAGAACTAATCACACATGAAGAATATAACTGAAATGAAAAACACACCAGATTGTACTACAAAGCTGTGGTCATCAAGACAGTGTGGTACTAGCACAAAAACAGACACATAGATCAATGGAACAGAATAGAGAACCCAGAAGTGGACCCTGAACTTTATGGTCAACTAATATTCGTTAAAGGAGGAAAGACTATCCATTGGAAGAAAGACAGTCTCTTCAATAAATGGTGCTGGGAAAATTGGACATCCACATGCAGAAGAATGAAACTAGACCACTCTCTTTCACCATACACAAAGATAAACTCAAAATGGATGAGGGATCTAAATGTGAGACAAGATTCCATCAAAATCCTAGAGGAGAACACAGGCAACACCCTTTATGAACTTGGCCAAAGCAACTTCTTGCAAGATACATCCACGAAGGCAAAAGAAACAAAAGCAAAAATGAACTATTGGGACTTCATCCAGATAAGAAGCTTTTGCACAGCAAAGGATACAGTCAACAAAACTAAAAGACAACCTACAGAATGGAAGAAGAGATTTGCAAATGACATATCAGATAAAGGGCTAGTTTCCAAGATCTATAAATAACTTATTAAACTCAACACCAAAGAAACAAACAATCCAATCATGAAATGGGCAAAAGACATGAACAGAAATCTCACAGAGGAAGACATAGACATGGCCAACATCCACATGAGAAAATGCTCTGCATCACTTGCCATCAGGGAAATACAAATCAAAACCACAATGAGATACCACCTCACACCAGTGAGAATGGGGAAAATTAACAAGGCAGGAAACCACAAATGTTGGAGAGGATGCAGAGAAAAGGGAACCCTTTTACACTGTTGGTGGGAATATGAACTGGTACAGCCACTCTGGAAAACTGTGTGGAGGTTCCTCAAAGTGTTAAAAATAGATCTGCACTACGACCCAGCAATTGCACTGTTGGGGATTTATCCCAAAGATTCAGATGCAATGAAACGCCGGGACACCTGCACCCCGATGTTTCTAGCAGCAATGTCCACAATAGCCAAACTGTGGAAGGAGCCTCGGTGTCCATCGAAAGATGAATGGATAAAGAAGATGTGGTTTATGTATACAATGGAATATTACTCAGCCATTAGAAACAACAAATACCCACCATTTGCTTCAACGTGGATGGAACTGGAGGGTATTATGCTGAGTGAAGTCAATTGGAGAAGGACAAACATTATATGGTCTCATTCATTTGGGGAATATAAAAAGTAGTGAAAGGGAATAAAGGGATAGGAGAGAAAATGAGTGAAAATTGCCCTTGCCAAATCAGTGATGGTGACAAAACGTGAGAGACACCTAACGCTGAGAAATGAACAAGGGGTAGTGTAAGGGGAGGTGGACGGGGGGTTGGGGTGACTGGGTGATGGGCACTGAGTGGGGCACTTGGTGGGATGAGCAGTGGGTGTTATGCTATATGTTGGCAAATTGAACTCCAATAAGAAAAATAAACAAAAAACCCAAGTCTAGCAGAAGGAAGGAAATAATAAATATTAGAGCAGAAAAAAAAATGATACAGAAACTAAAGACACACACACACAACAACAACAACAGAACAGATCAATGAAATCAGAAGCTGGTTTTTTAAAAAAATCAATACAACTGATAAACCTCTAACCAGACTCATCAAAAAAAAAAATAGGCAGGTCTAAATAAACAAAATCACAAATGAAAGAAGAAAAAATAACAACACCACAGAAATACAAACTATTCTAAGAGAATATTATGAAAAATTATATGGCAACAAATTTGGACAACCTAAAAGGAATAAATTCCTAGAAACATATAACATACCAAAAGTGAAACAGGAAGAAATAAAAAATTTGTGCAAACAGATAACCAGCAGTGAAATTGATCAGCAGTTCAAAAACTCCCAATAAACAAAATCCAGGACCTTCAAAGATAAATTTTACCAAACATTTAAAGAAGAGTTAATATCTATTCTTCTAAAACTATTTGAAAAAATAGAAAAGGAAGGATAACTTCAAATTCATTCTAGGAGGTCATCATTACCCTGATACCAAAACCAGATAAAAACACCACAAAAAAAGAGTACTACAGGCTAATATTTTTGTTGAACACAGATGTAAAAATTCTCAACAAATACTAGCAAACCAAATCCAGGAATACATTAAAAAAATCATTCACCAATCAAGTGGGATTTATTCCTGAGTTGCAAGGGAGGATCAATATTTGCAAATCAATCAATGTGATACACTAGAGTAATGTAAGAAAGGATAAGAACCACACAACCATTTCAATAGATGCATAAAAGAATTGGACAAAGTACAGCATCCATTCATGATAAAAACCCTCAACAAAGTAGATTTAGAGGGGATATACAACATAATAAAGGTCATATATGAAAAACCCACAGCTAATATCATCCTCAATGGGAAAAACTGAAAGTTTTTCCTGTAGGGTCAGGAACAAGACAGGGCTATCTACTCTCACCACTTTTATTCAACATAGTACTGGAAGTCCTTGCCAGGAATTCCTAGCAATCAGACAACAAAAAAGAAATAAAGGGCATCCAAATGGTAAGGAAGAAGTAACACTTTCATGATTTGCAGATGACATGATATTATATGTACAACACCTAAAGACTCCACCTAAAAAACTACTAGAACTGATAAAAGATTTCAATAAAGTTGTAGGATACAAAATCAATGTATTGAAATCTTTAGATTCCTACACACTAATAATGAAGCAGCAGAAAGAGAAACTAAGAAAACAATCAATCGTATTTACAAATGCACCAAAACCAATTAAGATACCTAGAAATAAACTTAACCAAAGAGATGACACACCTATACTCTGAAAGCTAGAAAACTATGAAGAAAGAAATGGAAACATATTCCATGTTCATGGACTGGAAGAACAAATATTGTTAAAATGTCTATACTATCTAAAGCAAGCTACAGATTTAATTTAACCCTTACCAAAATACCAAGGGCATTTTTCATAGAACTAGAACAAACAATCCTAAAATGTGTATGCAACCACAAAAGACCCCAAATAGCAAAAACAATCTTGAAAAAGAAAAATAAAACTTGAGGTATCACAATCCCAGACATTAAGTTACAAAGCTGTAGCAATCAAGCATTATGGCCCCAGCACAAAAATAGACACATAAATCAACAGAACATAATAGAAAACACAGAAATGAACCCACAACTATATGATGAATTAATCTTCAACAATGGAGGCAAGAATATGCAATGGGAAAAAGACAGTCTCTTCAACAAATGGTGTTGGGAAAACTGGACAGCTACATGCAAAAGAATGAAACGGGACCACTTCCTTGTACTATACATAAGAATAGGCTCAAAATGGATTAAAGACCTAAATGTGAAACCTGAAACCAAAAAACTATAGAATAGATCACAGGCAGTAAGTTCTCTGACACTGGCTGTGTGTAGCAACCTTTTCCTAGATATGTCTTCTAAGGCAAGGGAAACAAAAGCAAAAATAAACTATTGGAACTAAATCAAATAAAAAGCTTCTGCATAGCGAAGAACACATGGAATGACTAAAAGACAACCTACTGAATGGGAGAAAATATTTACAAATGACATATTCAATAAAAGGTTAGTATCTAAAATATATAAAGAACTTCTAAAACTTAACACCCCCCCAAAAAAAACAATCCAGTTTAAAAAGGGGCACAAGACATGAAGAGACATTTCTCCAAAGATATACAGGTGGCCAACAGACACAGGAAAGGATGTTATTCATCATCACTTACCATCAGGGAAATGCTAATCAAAACTACAATATCACCTCACACCTATCAGGATGGCTAAAATCAACAACACAAGAAACAACAGGTGTTGGCAAGGATGTGGAGAAAAAAGGAACCCTCATGCACTGTTGGTGGGAATGCAAACTGGTGCAGCCACTGTGCAAAACAGTATTATTAAAAGTTTAAAAAGAAAAATGTTTATTTTTATTAAAAATAGAACCACCCTTTGATCCAGCAATTGCACTACTATGTATTTACCCAAAGAAAATTTAAAAAAACCCCACTAAATCAAAGGGATACATGCACCCCTATATTTATAGCAGCATTATTTACAATAGCCAGATTATGGAAGCACCCCAAGTCTCCATCAGTAGACAAGTGGATAAAGAGGTGGTGTGTATATATGTATGTACATGTGGTGTGTATATATGTGTGTACATATACATATATACATACATATATACACACACATATACACACAGTGGAATATCATTCAGCCATAAAGGAGTGAAATCTTGCCATTTGCAATGACATGGATGGAGCCAGAAAGGATAATGTTAAGTGATATAAAAATTGGAGAAAGACAAAAACCATATGGTTTCATTCATATGTGGAATTTAAGAAACAAAAACAAGGAAAGAAGAGAGACAAACCAAGAAACCTACTCAATTATAGAGAACTAATGGTTGCCAGAAGGGAAGTGGGGCAGGGATGGGTGAAATAGGTGATAAGGATTTAAAGTACACTTATCATGATGAGCACTGAGTAATGTTTAGAATTGCTGAATCACTATATTCTACACATGAAACTAATATAACACTATGTTAACTACACTGGAATTAAAATTTAAAAATTAATTAAAAATCCTGTAACAAGAGACAAGAAAGAGTATTACATAATGATCAAGGGATCAATTCAATAAGAGGATATAACACTGGTACATATCCATACATCTAACATAGGAGTACCTAAATATAGAAAGCAAATATTAGTAGACATAAAGCTAGACACTGCCAGTAATGCAATCAAAATAGTACACTTCAACAGCCCATTTAAATCAATTCATAGGTCATCTGAACACCAAATCAATAAGGAAAGAGTGGTTTTCAATGACATATTAGATCAGGTTGACTTAACACATATATACAGAACATTCTATCCTAAAACAGCAAAATACACATCCTTTTCTAATGCACATGTAACATTCTCCAGCAAAAATCACACGTTGGGACACAAAACTCAGTAAATTTAAGAAGACTGAAATCATATCAAGCATGTTTTCTGACCACAACAATATAAAACTAGAAATTGATTATAACAAAAAACTGGAAAAAAACACAAACACAGGGAGGCTAACATGCTAATGCTACTAAATAACCAATGGGTCACTGAAGAAATCAGAGCAAGTCAAAAAATACATGGAGGAAAAAAAAAGTACATGGAGGAAATTAAAATAAAACACAACGGTCCAAAAATACTTGAGACACAATAAAAGCAATTCTAATAGGGAAGTTAATAGCAATAAAGGTCAACAAAAAAAAGGAAAACCTCAAATAAAAAACCTAACCTTATACCTTAAGGTGTAGAACAATACCTTTAGAAAAAGAACTGCAAAGGCCAAATTTAGAAGTAACGAATAATAAAGTTCACAGGAAAAAGAAATGAAATAAGAGACTAAACAACAATAGAAAAGATCAGTGGAACCAAGAGCCGGTTCTTTGAACAAAACTGATAAACCTTTAGCCAGGCTCATCAAGACAGATCTTTCAAGTCTGTAAAATAAGAAATAACAGAGAAGTACCAACTGACACCACAGAAAAACAAACAATTATAAGAGACTACTACAAAAAATTATATGCCAACGAATTAGACAACCTAAAAGAAATGGATAAATTCCTGGAAACACAATCTTCAAAGACTTAACCAGGAAGAAACAGAAAATATGAACAGGTCAATTACTAATTTGAAAACTGAATCAGTAATCAAATCTTCCCAACGAACAAAAGTCAGGACCAGGTGGTTTCATAGGTGAATTCTACCAAACATTTAAGAAGAGTTAAAACTCTTTCTCCCCAAATTATTCCAAAAAATAGGAGAGGAAGGAAAGTTTCCAAATTTATCCTATAAGACCAGCATCACTCTGATACCAAAGCCAGAGAGATAGTACAAAAAAATAAAATTACAAGCCAATATGCATAATGAACATATATGCAAAAATCCTCAACAAAATATCAGCAAACTGAATTCAATAATACATTAAAAGGATTAGTCAACACAATCGAGTGGAATTTATTCCAGGAATGCAAGTATAGTACAATTTTCTCAAATCAATTAACATGTTACATCACAGTAACCAAATAAAGGGTAAAAACCATATGATCATCTCAGCATTTGACAAAATTCTACATCTATTAATGATAAACACTGAACAAAATGAGTAGAGAGGACATCTACCTCAACATAATAAACACCATATATGACACACAACTAACATCATACTCAACATTGAAAACTGAAAACTTTCCATCTAATATCAGAAGCAAGGGCTACCTGGGTGGCTCAGTCGATTAAGTGTCTGCCTTCAGCTCAGGTCATGATCCCAGAGTCCTAGGACTTGAGTTCCCGCATCGGGCTCCCTTCTCAGTGGGAAGCCTGCTTCTTCCTCTCCTCCCTGCTCATGCTCTCTCTTGCTACCTCTGTCACTATCTCTCTCTCAAATAAATAAATAGTCTTTAAAAAATAAAATCAGGGGATCCCTGGGTGGCGCAGCGGTTTAGCGCCTGCCTTTGGCCCAGGGCGCGATCCTGGAGACCCGGGATCGAATCCCACATCAGGCTCCTGGTGCATGGAGCCTGCTTCTCCCTCTGCCTATGTCTCTGCCTCTCTCTCTCTCTCTCTGTGACTATCATAAATAAATAAAAATAAAATAAAATAAAATCAGAAACAAGACAATAATGTCCATTCTCACCAGTTTTACTAACATAGTAGTGGAAATCCTAGCAGTAGCAATCAGAAAAAAAATAATAAAAAGCATCCAAATTGGTAAGGAAGAAGTTAAACAGTCACTATTTGCAGATGACATGATACTACATACAGAAAACCCTAAAGACTCCACTAAAAGGCTATTAGAACAAATTAATTCAGTAAAGTTGATCAACACAAAATATACAGAAATCTGCTCCATTTCTACATACTAATAATGAAATAGCAGAAAGAGAATTAAGAAAACAAGCCCATTTACAATAGTACCAAGAAGAATAAAATACCTAGGAATAAATTTAACCAAGGAGGTGAAAGACCAGTACTCTGAGAACTATAAAACACTGATTTAAAAAAAATTGAAAATAAAACAAATGGAAAGATATACATGTTCATGGATGAGAAGAATATTGTTAAAATGTCCATACTACTCAACATAATCCTCAGATTCAATACACTTCCTATCAAAACATCATTAGTATTTTTCACAGAACTAGAAAAATTAATGGTGAAATTTGTATGGAACCACAAAAGATGCCTAGCCAAAGCAATCTTGAGAAAGAACAACAAAGTTGGAGGTATACAATGCCAGATTTCAAGAAAGACTACAAATCTAAAATTATTACAACAGTATGGTACTGTTACAAACTAGACATACTGATCAATGGAACAGGACAGAGAGCCCAGAAATAAACCCACACTTATAGGGCCAATTAATCTACAACAAACGATAATATATAATGGTGGAAAAGACAGTATATCCAATAAATGGCGCTGGGAAAACTGGACAGCTACATGTAAAAGCTACATGTAAAATTAGAATTCTTACAGCATACACAAAAATAAAGCCAAAATGGATTAAAGATCTGAATGTGAAACCTGAAACCATAAAACTCCCAAAAGAAAACAAAGGCAATTAGCACCTGAACATCACCTCTAGCAACATTTTTCTAGACTGTTCTCAAGCAAGGGAAGCAAAAGCAAAACTAAACTATTAGGATTACACCAAAAAGAAAGATTTTGCACAACAAAAAAAATCAACAAAACAAAAAAGGATACCTACTGAAGATATTTGTAAATGATACATCTGAAGAGGGATTAATATCCAAAATACATAATTTTATTCAAGTATCACCAAAAATCCCCAAACAATCCAATTTAAAAATGGGCAGAGGACCTGAATAGACATTTTCCCAAAGAAGACATATAGACAGGCCAACAGACATACAAAGATGCTCTGTATCACTAATTATCAGGGAAATGCAATCAAAACCACAATGAAATATCATTTACACCTGTTAGAATGGCTAGTATAAAGACAAGAAATAACAAATGTTTGTAAAGATATAGAGAAAAGGGAACACTCTTACACCACTGGTGGGAAATAAATTGGTGCAACTACTGTGGAAAACGGTATGAAGGTTCCTCAAAACAATAAAAATAGAAATGTCAGGGTGCCTGAGAGGCTCAGTCGATTAAGTGTCTGCCTTCAGCTTGGGTCATGATCCCAGAGTCCTGGGATTGAGCCCCGCATTAGGCTCCCTGCTCAATGGAGAGCCTGCTTCTCCCTCTGCCCCTCCCTCTGCTCATGCTTTCTCTCTCAAATAAAATCTTTTTTAAAAAATAAAATAAAAATAGAAATATCATATGATCCAATAATTCCATTACTGAGTATTTATCCAAAGAAAATGAGAACACTAATTCCAAAAGACATATGCCCCTATGTTTACAAAGCACTATTACAATATTCAAGGTATGAAAGCAACCTATGTGTCCATCAATAAATGAATGGATAAAAAAGATGTAATATATATATATATATATACATATATACAACAGAATATTACTAAGCCGTAAGAATGAGATCTTGCCATCTGCGACAACATTGATGGACCTAAAGGATATTATGTGAGAGACATCAAACAGAGAAGACAAAAACCATGTGATTTCACCTGTATGTGGAATGTAAAAAACGAACAAAGAAAACCGAGACAGAATCCTAAGTACAAAGAACTCATGTTTGCCAGAGGGGAGGGGTTTGGGGAGATGTGTGAAATAGGTGAAGAGAATTAAGAATTACAAACTTCCAGTCATAAAATTGGTAAGTCACAGGAATGAAAAGTATAATATGGGGAATATAGTCAATAATACTGTAATAACATTGTATGGTGACAGATGGAGATGGTAACTACAGTTTATCATGGTGAATATCGTGTAATGCACAGAACTGTCGAATCACTGTTGTACACCTGAAACTAACACAACATTGTACATCAAATATAATTCAAAAATACGGAAAGAAAATATGGTATACATGTACAATGGAATGTAATTCAGCCATAAAAAAAGATGAAATCTTGCCATTTGGAATTCCATGGATGGACCGTGAGGGCATTATGCTAAGTGAAGTATGTCAGAAGAAGACAAAAACCATATAATCTCATTAATATGTAGAATCCGGGGAGGGGCAGGGAAACAAACTCAGAGAATAGACTGGTAGTTGTCAGAGGTAGAGGTAGGCAGTGGACAAAATGGGTGAAGGGGGTCAAAAGGTACAAACTTTCAGTTTTAAAATAAATAAGCTATTGGATATAATGTACAACATGGTGACCACAGTTAATAAAATTATATTGCATATTTGAGAGTTGCTAAGATAGATCTTAAAAAAATTCTCACAAGAAAAAAATTATAACTGTGTGGTGATGTTAACTAGATCATTTTGCAATTTATACAATTCAAGTGATTATACTGTACACTTGAAACTATTAACATTATGACAATTATACCTCAATAAAGAAAAAAGAAATGGGTAGAAGTAGCCAAAGACCACTAAAAATATTTGCAAAAGACACATTCAATAAGGATTTTAATCCTCACCAAAAAATAGGTGAAATATCTGACACCTCACCAAAGATACACATTCAGCACATGAACATAAGAAGCTCCACATCACATGTCACTAAGAAATGGCAAATTAAGACAACAAAGGTGTACCACTACATAACTATTAGAATGGCCAAACTCTAGAACAGTAAGTGACACCACCAAATGCTGGTGAGAATGTGAAACAGCGAAAACGCTTTCATTCCTAGTGGGAATGTATATAGCCTCTTTGAAAGACAGTTTAATGGTTTCTTACTGTTGGTGGGAATGCAAGCTGGTGCAGCTGGAAAATGGTATGTAGGCTCCTCAAGAAACTAAAAATAGAGCTACCCTATGACCCAGCAATTGCACTACTGGGTATTTTCCCCAAAGATACAAATGAAGTGATCCAAAGGGGTACCTCCACCACAATGTTCATAGCAGCAATGTCCACAATAGCAAAACTGTGGAAAGAGCCAAGATGTCCTCTGACAGATGAATGGATAAAGATGTGGTGTGATGTGTGTGTGTGTGTATCCACATATATACAGTGGAATATTACTCAGCCATCAAAATGAATGAATATTTGCCATTTACATCAACATGGATGGAACTGGAGGGTATTACACTGAGTGAAATAAGTCAATCAGAGAAGATGATTATCATATGGTTTCACTCATATGTGGAATATAAGAAACAGCACAGAGAATCATAGGAGAAGGGAGGGAAAACTGAATGGGAGTCATTAGAGAGGGAGAAAAACCATGAGAGACTTTTTTTTTTTTTGAGAGACTCTTTTTTTAAGATTATATTTATTTGGGGACCCCTGGGTGGCTCAAGGTTTAGCACCTGCCTTCGGTCCAGGGCGTGATCCTGGAGACCTGGGATCGAGTCCCACATCAGACTCCCTGCATGGAGCCCCTTTCTGCCTCTGCCTGTGTCTCTGCCTCTCCCTCTCTCTGTCTCTCATGAATAAATAAAATCTTAAAAAAAAGATTATATTTATTTATTTGAGGGACAGAGAGAGTGAGAGAGCTCACACAAGCAGGAAAAGGCAGAGGGAGGAGAAGCAGACTCCCCACTGAGCAGGGAGCCTAATGTGGGGCTTGATCTCAGGACCCCGGGATCATGACCTGAGGCAAAGGCAGATGCTTAACCAACTGAGCCACCAAGGCACCAAAGAGACTCTTAACTCTACGAAACAAACTGAGGGTTGCTGGAGGGGAGATGAGCGAGGGGATGGGATAATTTAGTGATGGGCATGAAGGAGGGCACATGATTTGATGAGCACTGAGTATTATATACAACTGATAAATTATTGAACACTATATCTGAAACTATGTACTATATGTTGGCTAATTGAATTTAAATTTTAAAAAGATCATATCATTAACAAAAAAAAACCCCATATATGTTTCTGCCATACAATCTAGCAATCACATTCCTTGGTATGTACCTAAAGATGAAAACTTATGTTCATGCAAAAACCTGCACACAGATATTCATAGGAACTTTATTCATAATTGCCAAAACTTTGGAAGCAACCAAGAAGATGTCCTTCAGTAAGTGAATGGACTAATAAACTGTGGTACATCTAGATAACACAATATTATTCACTGCTAAAAGGAAATGGGCTATCAAGCCATGAAAAGACATGGAGGAATCTTAAATGCTTATTACTAAGCAAAAGAGTCAATCTTAAAAGACTACATGCTGTGTGATTCCAAATATATGACATTCTCGAAAAGGCAAAACTATGGAAACAATAAAAAAGATCACTTAGGGGTTGCAGGCAGGGGGTACTGAGCATAAAGGATATTTAGGGTAGCAGAAATACTTTATAGGATACTATAATGATGGACCTATATATAGTTATAAATTTTTCAAACCCACGGAATTTATATCAATAATGAACTCTAAGGTAAACTATGAGGTTTGGGTGACTATGATCTATCAATGTAGATTCATCAATTGCAACCAAAGTACCACTGTGGTGGGAGATGTTGAAAATGTGAGAGGCTATTTAAGTGTGGAAGCAGTGAGTATATAAGAAATCTCTGTATCTTTCAAATTTGCTGTGAACCTACAACTGCTCTAAAAAAAATTAAGTCTTTTAAAAAAAACACATGATAGAAGAAAATATTAGCAAATCATATAATTGGATAAGGGTCTAATATGTAGATATATAAAGAGCTCTTAAAATTCAACAACAAAATGACAACCCAGGAGCACTTGGGTGGTTCAATCAGTTAAGCATCTGACTCTTGATTTTGGCTCAGGTGATCTCAGGGTTGTGAAATCAAGCCCCACATCAAGCTCCACATACAGAGTCTGCTTAAGATTTTCTCTCTCCCTCTTCCTCTGCCCCTCCCACTCTGCTCACATTCCCTCTCAAAAAGAAAAGACAATCCAATTAACAAATGGACAAAGGACTTAAATAAACATTTTCCAATGAAGATTTAAATACCTCCAACAAGCACATGAAAAGGTGTTCAACAGAATTATTAGAGAAATGCAAAACAAAACCACAAAGAGGTACCACTTTACACCCACTAGGCTGGCCACAATTTAAAAAAAAACAGAAACAAGTATTGGCAAAGATGTAGGGAAAATGGAACCATGTATATTGTTTGTGGGACTGTAAAATGGTACGCCACTGTGGAAAGTTTGACCCTTTGTTAAAAAGTTAGACACAGAATTACCATATCACCCAGCAATTCCACTCCTAGGTAAATGACTTAAATTCTAAAATGATCTAAAATGACTAATAATGCACTCATCTATGATTACAGTAAATACTATTAATTATTAATTTTTAAGATGTATTTATTTATTTGAGACAGAGAGCCACCCAGGCACCCCTGAATTATTTAATTGTATGATTTATATAATATCTGAATATTATAATATATATTATTATATCTTATCTGAAAATAGCTGCTATACACACACACATTCACACACAGATATGGAATGAAGTACTGACATATGCTACAACATGAATGAACCTCGAAATCATTTTGTTCATTCAGTTAAAGAAGCCAGTCACAAAAGACCACATGTTATATGATTCAATTTATAAAACTGTCCTTAACAGTCCAATATACAGAGACAAAATATACACTATTGGTTATCCAGGGCATGATGGAATGGGGAATTGGGGTGGTTAGAGCTAAAAATTACAGGGTTTCTTTGTGATGTGATGAAAATATTTTAAAATTGATGATGGTGATAGTTCCATAATTCTGTGAATATACTAAAAACAATGAATTATATACTTTAAATATGAATTATAGGACATCTGGGTGGTTCAGTGGCTTAAGCATCTGCCTTCAGCTCAGGTCATGATCCCAGTGTCCTGAGATGGAGTCCTGCATTGTGCTCCCTGCTCAGCAGGGAGTCTGCTTCCCCCTCTGCCCTTCTCGCCTGGCTCATATTCTCTCTCTCTCAAAAATAAAAAAATATTTTTTTAAAATGTGAATTATATCACAATTGTTTTTTGTAAAAGAAAAAAAAAAGAACTGAAACAGAGTACTAGGAGACAAGGGGATTATAACTTGGGTTGAGATAACAAGTTAAAGGTACCAACTATGGAAGCTCTTTCACACATGGAACCCTTGTGTAACAGGATTTACCTCATCTAGTCAACTAAACGACAGGGGTAGATACCCAGCTCACACAGTTCAGATCCAGGACTATGTGATATACATAGACAGCATAGGATTTTACCAGTTGAATATGCAGGATCTGTGTTTTCCATAGATTAGTGTGTACTTAGATGAAGAATGGCAACGATCTATAGTTCAAACCCACCTTTGCCACACTAGCTTGGCTACTGCCAGATTTCCTCATAGAAACTCTGGTAGCATTTTATTTCCACTGGTCATTGACAATTTGCTAAGGATAATGACAGTGCTTCTTTGCTTCTATTTCTCTGCTTCTGTGAAGATGGAGATTCTTCCCCAGGAAAGAATTGGTATTTTGGTGGACATGCAAAACACCCTCAGTCTTGATATAACATTTAACAGGCAATGAACCAGCCTTCTTCAGAGCTAAAGACTAGCCCCAGAATTACCCTATCAGTGATGTGCAATAGTTTTAGCTACAAGAGGCATAAAGAAATGAGGAACAACAGCAGTACTATCAAATGGGACACAGCTATAGCAAAGCAAAAGAGAAAATGACTACCTAGATTTTCCCAATTCTTTTCCAGTTGTGTATTCTGAAAATAAATTATTTTGTACTTTATTCTGTAGGAAATGAGGATGACTCATCTTTCACAAGTTTTCACTTCAACTTAACATTTCTCACATCATTTTCCTCTCTAATTTATTTTAAGGCAGGCAATACACATCTTTGAACAGTACCATACTTTTATTCCCAAGTACTATAGTTTTATTTCTACCACTTCATTAATCTTTCTGCATTGGTTCCAGACCTTGGCTTCCTATCTAATCCCCTCCCTTCACCCAAGTACATGCAAATAAGTTCCTATATTGTATCACTCAAATTTTGAGTAAAATCATTCAATATCAGAGCAGTGCTTTCTATAGAGAGATGATGAAGGCAAGCAATAGAGTTAGTCTTGTTTTACTTTTGAATAGAAGGATATTTTCTGATTTTACTGTAGAAAGTCATTCTGAGTTGTCAAGATATATTTACCCAGTACTGACCTGTTATTCTCAAAGTATATTTGCTATTCCCTCTATCTCTAGATTTTTTTTCTTGGAGCAGCTATGAGGATTCCAATCATAGCCATGGAAGGTAGCACAGAATGAACTGGGAATGGCAATGTGAAATAGTCAATCTCTACTGAAAGATTATAGATACTGCTTTATATTATGGGCCCCAAGTGGCCAATCATAAACAAAGGTTCTAAACTCTAAGACTCAGATACAGCAATCTCCTTGAGGGAATACCCAGCTTTGGACTGAGTTGGAAGTTAATTTCTTATAATAACAGCCAAGAGACTAAAGAAGGCACAGGGAAACCAACTACCTCAAATTTAAGAAGTCCCCTTATTCAAATTCATAGATGACTATAGAGCTATTAGTTTTTATCTCTCTCCTGAATACCAATAAGCTGATACTTAGTAGTATCTTGACTGGGATGCTTACACACATGTTCTTTAAGAAGATGACATTAATACAAATATTTAGGAGATATGTAGGAACATAACCAAATGTTGAATATTTTGAGTATTTACACCATACATATCAAGGGTGACGGCATTCTGGGAATAAATAGCAGTGTTCAAAAGACAGCAGATTAGGGAGGTATTATAGCACTCCTTGTATTACTCTAGGTGGAGTTTGAAGTTATTTGAATGACAGTCTAGTGAAGAAAATTATAAGAAAAGTATGTAAAAAATTTTAAAAAAGGGGTAAAAATCATGGGAGGAGGTTCATAGGTATAAAAAATGTGGCAATCTTATAGGGGGTGCTGACACTCACGGGCAAGATTTTAGATATCCACAGTGAAATAGGAGGACTGTTTAGGAGAAGAATCACATGATCAAAAGGAAGACAATTTCTTCTCAAAGGCATCACTTTAAAGAGCTCCCCGAACAAGGGGACAAAATTTGCTAGGTGGATAATAAAAAATTTTAATTCTATTAACAAAAAGAGATTTGGGAGGCACATGGGTGGCTTAGTCATTTAAGAATCTGCCTTCAGCTCAGGTCATGATCCCAGGGTCAAGCCCCACATCAGTCTCCCTCCTCCGTGGGGAGTCTGCTTCTCCCTCTCTCACTGCCCCTCCCCCTGCTCATGCTCTCTCTCAAATAAATCTCTAAAAAAGAGATTTGGTGTTCAGTTCACTTTAATATTTCATATTTGAACAACACATTTTTTGTGGTCTTGAGGAAAATATTGATAAAGACTCAAGAGTGGACTGAACCTAAATATGAATCTGGGGAAGAGACAGCTACTTAAAGCCAAAGGTCCCTAGAACTGTCACCTGCTTATAAACCCCCACGTGCTTCTCCAATATGAGGCAGTGATACCACTTACAGCTTCTCTCTTGATGATCTGAAAGGAGAACGTGTACTGGATCACATCAAAAGTATACCTAGGGAAAGAAATACAAGAGGGAAGCTGAACAACATAGGCATCAAACAAAAAAGGTGAGGGTTCACAGTTGTTCATGACATTTAGTAGCTAGTTCAGATGAGTAAAGAAATGAGACTAGTAATAAGAGCTAACATATGAAGGCTTACTGTGTCCCAGGCATGGCAAAGCATGTCCTCTGTATTATTTAATCATCATCCCAACAACCACATGAGGTTATTATATCTGTATTACATATGAGGAAACTGAGGTTCACGGACACACAACTATAAAGTGTCAGAGTTGGCATTTAAACCGAACGTTTCCGACTCTTCGTTTATGCTCTTGAATTGCCTCCAAATGTATAGTAAACTATCATTCAGGAGAAAACTGGATTATGAACCTTCCAGTTTTTTCATTATCTTTGGTATTGTTAACTACCTCCTATACACATACCTTCCAAATGAGTTTCTACTGGCTACTACAACCTATTAGACCTTTCATATTCTGGAAGACATTTTGATTTACTAAAAGGAACCACAGTTCTTTGGAGAAATGACTGATTCTCCAATGGCTGAGGCAGGGAATATACAAAATAGGCATCCCGTAGTGTAAGAAAGTGCTCAAAAAAACACAACAATGAGGGCATGCCAAAGGGACATGGGGACCAACGTGGAAAAGCTGAAATAAGATGAGAAACAAAATAATTCTTTCTACAGAAGAATGTGAAGTAATTTTTTTTTAATTTTATTTATTTATTCATGACAGATACACAGAGAGAGAGGCAGAGACCCAGGCAGAGGGAGAAGCAGACTCCATGCAGGAAGCCCGACATGGGACTCAATCCAGGGTCTCCAGGATCACACCCCAGGCTGAAGGTGGCGCTAAACCGCTGGGCCACTGGGGCTGCTCAAATGTGAAGTAATTTATGTAGTTTCTCATCCTCCAGGAAGTAAAGCTTAATCTTCCCCCAAGCCTTCTTAACTGTGGTATATAAGTGGAAAAAGTAAGTTTACAGAACAGAAACCTGGCAAACACTACTTTGGCCAGCTGATCAAGGCCTTGACATGACATAAGAATGATCTTTCTCCCAAATACCCATAACCCAGCCTAATCAAGAGAAAAGCCATCAGACAAATTCTGAGGCACAGTCTACAAAATACCTGAGTGGGGGAGTTGAGGCAAGACAGCAGAAGAATAGGGGTCCTCAATTCATCTGGTCCCACAAACTTACCTAGATAACTTTCAAAACATCCTGAAAACTTATGAATTTGAACTGAGATATAAAGAGAGAACAGCTGGAATGCTACAGAGAGAAAAGTTTTTGCTTATAACAAGGTAGGAAGGCAAAGAAAAGAAAAGAAAAGAAAAGAAAAGAAAAGAAAAGAAAAGAAAAGAAAAGAAAAGAAAAGAAAGAAAGAAAGAAAGAAAAAGTAAGTAAGTAAGTAAGTAAGTTGGGGAGGGAACCAAGACAAGTCAGGAGAAGCAGAGCCACAAAAGCCTCCAAGGCACAAAACCCCAGCCCTAGGCAAATGGGAATTTTAAAAATCTTCCCCTGAGTTTTCCCTGACAGAAAAGTGCTTAGCAGAGAAATGGGGCAGAAACGCAGGAAGGGCAGTGAAGCATCAAGATTTCTGGAGTCACTAAAAGAGGAGGGGCACCTGGGAGAAAGCTCACCACAAACCATGGTCCAATCTTGGTAAAGGGCTGGAGCGCCGCAACCCTGCACAGCATTTGGAAGAAGCCAGGTGGTTACACAGGCTAGCTTCAGAGCTCCCTTTACCCTAGAGCCTGGCAATGGATGGAGGAAGCTGTCCTCCATTCCCTTCAGGAGAGGTGTTCCCGGGGAGTGCGGGTCAGCAGCACAGGGCCCTGGATCCGAGTACACCAAAGCAGAGAAAGCTGCCTATCCTCTGTTCTCCCTGGGACAGGCGGAAGCGGGGAGGGCAGAGGAAAGCAAGAACTCTCCGCCACTGGGCACCCCTCAAGCTGTTCAAATCACTGCACCCATGACTCCCCCAGGAGCATCTAGGCCAATGTGGACTGGGACACTGCGGTTAGTGACACAGGGAGCTCGACTCCAGAGCAGGAAACCTGGCCACTGCCATTTTTTTTCTCTTCTTTTTACCTTGCACCTGGGAGAGGTGAGGCCTCTAGGGAACAAAGGATTCACAGGATAAACAGCTCATATTAAGCCCAGCACCTGGCAAGGGACAAAGCATTTCCACCCATAGACACCTGAGAATCAGAGCAGCAGACCCTACTCTCAGGAGAACTACTGGAAGAACAAGAGGAAAGCAAGTTTACTGAACAAGCAGTATTGGAAAGCTCCAGGACAGAGGGAAAATAGAATATAGAACTAGAGGATCTGTTTTTTTCATTTCTTCATTTTTAAAATTACAACTCAATTTTATATCAGGTTAAAAATTTCTAATATGTTTCCTCTTTTCCCACCTTAACTATAATATTTTACCAACTTGTTTTTAAGATTTTTCGTTTTTGACTTTCATATTTCTACAATTACATGTCTTATATATTTTTTCACTTCTGGATTCCCTTCAACGTATTCAACTTAATTTTGGTAGATATATGAAATATGGGCTTTTGTTTTTTGTTTTCTGTCTCGTTTTGCTTTACAGTGGTGGAAGTACCTTCTAACACAAGACAAAAATACACCCAGAATGAAGTGGAATGTTGTGTTGGTTCATTCTGTGAGATTATATTCTCTATTCCTTCCCATTCTGCACCCATCTTTTACTTTAAGTTTTTCCGGTTGATGTTGGGTCTATATATAAGTATTACTGGTTTATATAAATTTCGGATTGAGCATCTTCTGGCATACAAAACAAAATACACTCAGAACCAAGAGAATCACCCTCTAGGTCCCCTCAGAGAGACTATATTCTCTCTCCACCACCTCTTACTCACCAACACTATCACCCCTTTGTCTTTCTTTTTCTTCTTCTTGGTTTATGGCTTTTTATTTTTACTATTTTGTTTTTCACTTTAGCGGTCCTTTTGTTTTATTTTATTCTGTTCTGCTTTTCCTTTTGTTTTCTGGTCTCTGACTTCTTTGGAATCATGTAGGGCGTATTTTACTTAGATCATGGTTGATATTTTTAACACAGCTCGCTGATACAGCCACTCTGCACTGGAAAAAAATGACTAGAAGAAAGAATTCACCACAAAAGAAAGAACCGGAAGCAATACTCTGCCACAGAATTACTGAAAGTGGATTTAAATACAATATCAGAAATTCAACTCAAAAGTACAATGAGGGGCAGCCCCAGTGGCTCAGCAGTTTAATGCCGCCTTCGGCCCAGGGCATGATCCTGGTAGACCTGGGATTGAGTCCCACATCAGGCTCCCTGCATGGAGCCTGCTTCTCTCTCTGCCTGTGTCCCTGCCTCTCTCGCTCTGTCTCATGAATAAATAAATACTTAAAAAAAAAGTACAATGATAAATTTACTAGTGGCTCTCGAAAAAAAAGGTAAAGGACTCTAGAGACTTCATTACTGCAAAAATGAAATCTAATCAGGCTGAAATTAAAAATACTTTAACTGAGATGCAGTCCAAACTGGATGCTCTAACTGCTAGGATTAATGACATAGAAGAGTGAGTGACAAGGAAGACAAGTTAATGGAATGGAAGGAAGCTGAGGAAAAACAATTAAGAGCCCATGAAAAAGGATTAGAGAAATAAATGATAGCTTGAGAAGGAAGAGTATACATCTAATTGGGATTCCAGAAGAGGCTGAGAGAGAGAGAGAGAGCCACAGAGTATATTTCAACAAATCATAGCTGAGAACTTCCTTAATTTGGGGAAGGAGATGAGCATTCAGACCCAAGAGATAGAGAGGACACCGCCCAAAAATCAATATAAAAAGTTCAACACCTCGACATTTAATAGTGAAACTAGCAAATTTCAAAGATAAAGGGAAAACTCTTAAAGCAGCGCAATACAAGAGATTCTTAACTTATGGGGGGAGAAATATCAGATTAACAGTAGACCTCTCCACAGAGACCTGGCAGGACAGAAAGGGCTGGCATGATATATACAGGGTACTAAATGAGAAGAACATGCAGCCAATAATACTTTATCTAGCTAAGCTGTCATTCAGAAAGAAGGAGAGATAAGGAACTTCCAGGATAGTCAAAAACTGAAAGAATACATGACCACCAAACAAGCCCTGCAAGAAATATTAAGGGGGACCCAGTAAAAGAGAGAGGGAACCCAAAGAAACAATCTACAAAAACAGGGATTGAATAGGTAATATAATGACACTAAATTCATATCTTCTAACAGTTACTCTGAACATGAATGGCCGAAATGATCCCATCAAAAGACACAGGGTATTGGACTGCATAAAAAAGCAAGACCCATCTATATGCTGTCTACAAGAGACTCATTTTAGACCTAAGGACACCTCCCAGTCTGAAAATGAAGGGGTAGAGAACCACTGACCATTCAAATGATCCTGAAAAGAAAGCTGGGGTAGCAATCCTCGTATCAGATAAATTACAGTTTATACCAAAATCTGTAGTAAGAGATGAAGAGGGACACTACATCATACTTAAAGGGTCTATCCAACAAGAGGACCTGACAATTATAAATATTTATGTCCCATATGTGGGAGCCTCCAAGTATATCAATCAATTAATTACCAAACAGATACTTAGATAATAATACACTAATAGTAGGAGACTTAAACGCAGCACTCTCAGTAAGTGACAGGTATTCTAAACAGAACATCACCAAAGAAACAAGGGCTTTAAATGATACACAGGACCAAATAGATTTCACAGAAATAAACAGAACTTTCTACCTGAATGCAACTGAATACACATTCTTCTGATGTGCACGTGGATCTTTCTCCAGTCACAAATCAGGTAACAACTGATACCAAAAGATTGGGATGGTGCCCTGCATATTTTCATACCACAATGCTTTGAAACTAGAACTCAATCACAAGAAGAAATTTGGAAGAAACTCAAAAACGTGGAGGTTAAAGAGCATCCCACTAAAGATGAATGGGTCAACCAGAAAATTAGAGAAGACTTTAAAAAGATTCATGGAACCTAATGAAAATGAAAAATTCCATTCAAAAAATGAATGAAAAAAAACATTCAAAATCTTTGGGATGTCATCATATCAGCAAGAGAAAAAACAAAAACCACAGGATCCTCTCAATAGATGCAGAGAAAGCATTTGACAAAATACAGCATCCATTCCTGATCAAAACTCTTCAGAGTGTAGGGATAGAGGGAACATTCCTCAGCATCCTAAAAGCCATCTATGAAAAGCCCACAGCAAATATCATTCTCAATGGGGAAACACTGGGAGCCTTCCCCCTAAGATCAGGAACAAGACAGGGATGTCCACTCTCACCACTGCTATTCAACATAGTACTAGAAGTCCTAGCCTCAGAAATCAGGCAACAAAAAGAAATAAAAGGCATTCAAATTGGCAAAGAAGAAGTCAAACTCTCCCTCTTCGCCGATGACATGATACTCTACATAGAAAACCCAAAAGACTCCACCCCAAGATTGCTAGAACTCATACAGCAATTTGGCAGCGTGGCAGGATACAAAGTCAATGCCCAGAAATCAGAGGCATTTCTATACACTAACAATGAGACTGAAGAAAGAGAAATTCAGGAGTCATTCCCATTTACAATTGTACCCAAAAGCATAAGATACCTAGGAATAAACCTAACCAAAGAGGTAAAGGATCTATACCCTAAAAACTACAGAACACTTCTGAAAGAAATTGAGGAAGACACAAAGAGATGGAAAAATATTCCATGCTCATGGATTGGAAGAATTAATATTGTGAAAATGTCAATGTTACCCAGGGCAATTTACACATTTAATGCAATCCCTATCAAAATAACATGGGCTTTCTTCAGAGAGTTAGAACAAATTATTGTAAAATTTGTGTGGAATCAGAAAAGACCCTGAATAGCCAGGGGAATTTTAAAAAAGAAAACCAGAGCTGGGGGCATCACAATGACAGATTTCAGGCTGTACTACAAAGCTGTGGTGATCAAGACAGTGTGGTACTGGCACAAAAACAGACACATAGATCAATGGAACAGAACAGACATTCCAGAAGTGGACCCTCAACTTTATGGGCAACTAATATTCGACAAAGCAGGAAAGACTATCCACTGGAAAAAAAGACAGTCTCTTCAATAAATGGTGCTGGGAAAATTGGACATCCACATGCAGAAGAATAAAACTAGACCACTCTCTTGCACCATACACAAAGATCAACTCAAAATGGATGAAAGATCTAAATGTGAGACAGGATTCCATCAAAATCCTAGAGGAGGACACAGGCAACACCCTTTTTGGCCAGAGTAACTTCTTGCAATATACATCCATGAAGGCAAAAGAAACAAAAGCAAAAATGAATTATTGGGACTTCATCAAGAGAAGAAGCTTTTGCACAGCAAAAGATACAGTCAACAAAACTAAAAGACAACCTACAGAATGGGAGAAGATATTTGCAAATGACCTATCAGATAAAGGGCTAGTATCCAAGATCTATAAAGAACTTATTAAACTCAACACCAAAGAAACAAACAATCCAATCATGAAATGCGCAAAAGACATGAAGAGAAATCTCACAGAGGAAGACATAGACATGGCCAACAAGCACATGAGAAAATGCTCCGCACCACTTGCCGTCAGGGAAATACAAATCAAAACCACAATGAGATACCACCTCACACCAGCGAGAATGGGGAAAATTAATAAGGCAGAAAACCACAAATGTTGGAGAGGATGTGGAGAAAGGGAAACTCTCCTGCACTATTGGCGGGAATGTGAACTGGTGCAGCCACTCTGGAAAACTGTGTGGAGATTCCTCAAAGAGTTAAAAATAGATCTGCCCTATGACCCAGCAATTGCACTGCTGGGGATTTACCCCAAAGATACAGATGCAATGAAACGCCGGGACACCTGCACCCCGATGTTTATAGCAGCAGTGTCCACAATAGCTAAACTGTGGAAGGAGCCTCAGTGTCCATCAAAAGATGAATAGATATAGAAGATGTGGTTTATGTATACAATGGAATATTACTCAGCCATTAGAAACTACAAATACAAAAAAAAAAAAAAGAAAAGAAAAGAAAAGAAAAGAAAACTACAAATACCCACCATTTGCTTTGATGTGGATGGACCTGGAGGGTATTATGCTGAGTGAAATAAGTCAATCAGAGAAGGAGAAACATTATATGGTCTCATTCATTTGGGGAATATAAACAATAGTGACAGGGAATAAAGGGGAAAGGATAAAAAATGAGTGGGAAATATCAGAAAGGGAGACAGAACATGAGAGACTCCTAACTCTGGGAAACAAACTAGGGGTGGGGGAAGGAGAGGTGGGCGGGGGGTGGGGTTGACTGGGTGATGGGCACTGAGGGGGGCACTTGATGGGATGAGCACTGGGTGTTATTCTATATGTTGGCAAATTGAGCACAAATAAAAAAATAAATCTACAAAAAATAAAAATAAAAATAAAACATAAAAAAAAATCTTTGGGATGCAGCAAAAGTGGTCCTAAGAGGGAAATACATCACCTCCCTCAAAAAACAGGAAAAACCTCAAACACGCAAGCTAATCTCGCACATAAGAAATTGGAGAAAGAACAGTAAATAAAGCCTAAACCAAGAAGAAGAGAGATAATAAAGATTACAGCAGAATTCAATGAAATAGAGTCCAGAAGAACTATAGAACAGATCAACAAAACCAGGAGCTGGTTCTGTGAAAGAATTAATAAGACAGATAAACCCCCAGCCAGCCTTATTAAAAAGAAAAAAGATTCAAATTAATAAAATCACGAATAAAAGAGGAGAGATCACAACCAGTACCAGGGAAATACAAACGATTTCAAAACTGTATTATAAACAACTATATGCTATTTAGACAATCTAGAAGAAATGGATGCCTTTCTGGAAAACCACAAATTACCAAAACTGGAACAGGAAGAAATAGAAAAGCCAAAGAGGCCAATAACCAGAAGGAAATTGAAGCAGTCATCAAAAACCTCCCAAGACACAAAAGTCCAGGGCCAGATGGCTTAGCAGGGGAATTCTATCAAAAAAAGGGATGGAATACTTCCAAACTCGTTCTATGAGGCCAGCATCACCTTAATTCCAAAATCAGACAAAGACCCCATCAAAAAGAAGAACTATAAACCAATATCCCTGATGAACACAGATGCAAACATTTTCAACAAGATACTAGCCAATAGGATCCAACAGTACATTAAGATTATTCACCAGGACCAAGTGGGATTTATCCCCGGGATGCAAGGCTGGTTCAACACTCGTAAAACAACCAACCTGATAGATCACATCAACAACAGAAAAAACAAGAACCATATGATCCTCTCAATAGATGCAGAGAAAGTATTTGACAAAATACAGCATCCATTCCTGATCAAAACTCTTCAAAGTGTAGGGATTGAGGGAATATTCCTCAATATCTTAAAAGCCGTATCTGAGGAGCCCACAGCGAATATCATTCTCAATAGGAAAACACTGGGAGCCTTTCACCTAAGATCAGGAACAAGACAGGGATGTCCACTCGCACCACTGCTATTCAACACAGTACTAGAAGGCCTAGCCTCAGCAATCAGACAACAAAAAGAACTAAAGGCATTCAAACTGGCAAAGAAGAAGTCAAACTCTCCCTCTTCACAGACAACATTATACTGTATAGAGAAAACCCAAAAGACTCCACCCCAAGATTGCTAGAACTCATACAGCAATTGTGCAATGTGGTAAGATACAAAATCAATGCACAGAAATCAGTGGCATTTCTATACACTAACAATGAGACTGAAGAAAGAGAAATTAAGGAGCCAATCCCTTTTACAATTGCACCCAAAAGCAGAAGATACCTAGGAATAAACCTAACCGAAGTAGTAAAGGATATATACTCTAAAAACTACAGAACACTTCTGAAAGAAATTGAGGAAGACACAAAGAGATGGAAAAAAAAACATTCTATGCTCATGGATTGGAAGAATAAACATTGTGAAAATGTCTATGCTAACCAAGGCGATTTGCACGGTTCAATGCAATCCCTATCAAAATACCATGGACTTTCTTCACAGAGTTGGACCAAGTAATCTTAAGATTTGTATGGAATCAGAAAAGACCCCTAATACCCAGGAGAATATTAAAAAAGAAAACCAATGCCGGGGCATCACAATGCCGGATTTCAAGCTATATTACAAAGCTGTGATCATCAAGGCAGTATGGTACTGGCACAAAAACAGACACATAGATCAATGGAACAGAACAGAGAACCCAGAAATGGGCCCTCAACTCTATGTTCAACTAATATTCGGCAAAGCAGGAAGGAGTATCCACTGGATAAAGGGCACTCTCTTCAATAAATGGCATTGGAAATATTGGACAGCCACATGCAGAAGAATGAAACTAGACCACTCTCTTACACCATACACAAAGATAAACTCACAGTGGTTGAAAGATCTAAATGTGAGATAAGCATCCATCAAAATCCTAAAGGTGAACACAGGCAACACGCTTTTTGTTTTTTTTTTTTTTTTTTTTGGCAACACGCTTTTTGAACTTGGCCACAGTAACTTCTTGCAAGCTACATCTATGAAGGCAAAGGAAATAAAAGCAGAAATAAGCTATTGGGACTTAATCAGGATAAAAAGCTGATTTAAAAAAAAGCTTCAAATGACATATCAGATAAAGGGCTTGTATCCAATATCTATAAAGTACTTATTAAACTCAATACCCAAGAAACAGAAAAATCCAGTCAATAAATGAGCAGAAGACATGAACAGAAATTTCACCAAAGAAGACATACACATGGCCAACAAGCTCATGAGAAAATGCTCCGCATAACTTGCCATCAGGGAAATACAAATCAAAACCACAATGAGATACCACCTCACACCAGTGAGAATGGGGAAAATTAATAAGGCAGGAAACAACAAATGTTGGAGTGGATGTGCAGAAGGGGGAAAACTCTTGCACTTTTGGTGGGAATGCAAACTGGTACAGCCACTCTGGAAAACAGTGTGGAGGTTCCTCAAAGAGTTAAAAATAAAGCTACCGTACGACCCAGCAATTGCACTGCTGGGATTTACCCCAAAGATACAGATGTAGTAAAACACCAGGACAACTGCATTCCAATGTTCATAGCAGCAATGTCCACAATAGCCAAACTGTGGAAGGAGACACGATGCCCTTCAACAGATGAATAGAGAAAGAAGATGTGATATATATATACACAATGGTATATTACTCAGCCATCAGAAACGACGAATACCCATCATTTGCTTCAATGTGGATGGAACTGGAGGGTATTATGCTTAGTGAAATATGTGAATCGGAGAAAGACAATCATCATATGGTTTCATCCATATGTGGAATATAAGAAACAGTGAAAGGGATTATAAGGGAAAACGACGGGAACTGAGTGGGAAAAATTAGAGGAGACAAACCATGAGTCTCCTAACTCTGGGAAACAAAGGGTGTAGAAGGGGAAGTGAGTTGGTTTGGGGTAACTGGGTGACGGGCACTGAGGAGGGCACTTGATGGGATGAGTACAGAGTGCTATACTATATGTTGGCAAATTGAATTTAAATTAAAAAAATAAAGATCTACCAAAAACATACCTGAGGGTTATTCCTCAACACTGTCATGGTCATCAAAACAAAGAAATTCTGTGAAACTGCCACATTCAACAGAAGCTAAAGAAGTCATGCCAACAATGTAATGTGGTATCCTAGATTGGGTCCTAGAATAGAAAAAAAAAATAGGTTAAAAGTAAGGAAATCTGAATAAACTATGGACTTCAGTTAACAATAATGTATCCAAAAAAAAAAAAACAATAATGTATCCATACTGGTTCATTAATTGTAACAAATATACCATACTAATCTAACACGTTGATAAAAGGGACAACTGTGTAGGGCAGTGGGTAGGTAGATATGGAAACTCTCTGTACTATGCAACTTTCTCATAAACCTAAAATTATTCCAAAATATAAGTTTATTTTTTTTTAAAAAATCACAAAACCTGGAGAAAGAAAATCACAAATCCCAGCCTTTATCCTTATTAACTGCACAACCTTGTACAAGTCACTATCCGAGCTTTGGTATCTCTGTTTATAAAAAAAAGATACTCTTTTTTAGGGACATCTGCAAATTAGCAGCCTAGGAAGCTCTGTCCAGGCCCTCCATCCCCCACCCACACTGACATTTTTTTAAAGACTATAGAAGACAGGGAAGATGACAGAGTAGGATGACAGAGTGGGCTCACCTCCTCCCACAGACACACAAGGGCAATGACTTCATGTAGTGTTCAACAGACTCTGAAAACTACCTGACCACTGGAAGAACAGATCCTCCCATAGCCAATGACAAAGAAAAAAGGCCATACTGAGAAGAGTAGAAGGGGCAGAAGCACAGCCAGGAACCAACTGCCTGGCATGGTGACCCATAAGCAGAAGGTATATCACAGGCATGGAGGTCCTCTTCTTTGAGGAGGGGATCAAGACCCACACTGGGCACCCCCAGCCCTGGGGAACTACACCAAAAGGAAGTGCCTCCATTATGTCTTGTCTTTGAAAATCAGCAGGACTCAAAACTGGAATATTTGAAAATCAGCAGGGTTTGACTCCAGGAGAGCCACAGGGCTACAGGAAACTGAGACTTCGCTCTGAAAGGGCTAGTACACTATATCACTCAGTCTAAGACTTAGCACAGAAGCAGCAGTTTGAAAAACACCTATGTTATACATGGAGATTCACTTATTTTAGGTATGTGCTAGAGACACAGGGGTCTACTGGATCTTTCTCCAGGATTAGAAGTGCTGGTAGGCACTGTTTTTTCTTGCCCTCTTTCAGTCAACTTGGCTCAACACTGGTGGATACCAGTTCTGATACTCTCCATCTACCCTGCTAGCACTACTTGCCCTGTCTCAGAGTGCCCCTGCCAACCCACCCGAGCAGGAGCCCCTCCAAAGCAGCTACTGTTTCACCATGCTTGGCAGGCAGCCCCGCCTGGGATAGGTACCCCTACAAAGTGACTCCTGCCCTGGGAAAGGAGGTAGCCAGCCCCATCGACCACCATTCCCACAGCCATTGTGGCCAGCCCATTCAGCCAGATATACCAAGATATGGCTACATCAACAGCATGCCACCAGCATCTACAGCCCAGCCTCTCAGCCAGCTACAGTGGGAACTAATTCTACTTAACAGCGGACCAGCAGCAGATGTAGATGGCACTCTCAACCAGCTGTGTTAGAAGCTATCCCACCCACCAGAAAGCCAGCAACAGCTATAGTTGAACCACTCAGCAAGTTGCACCAGGGTCCACCCCTGCCCACCAGTATGTTCACAGCAATAACACTGGTTATTGCTGACAAAAGGGCTGATGGCCAGCCATACCCACAAGTGTACCAGCAGCAGTCATGGCCAAATCACAACAGGAGGACATAGGAACTCACAAAGAGAACACTCCCATAGTGGCTGGTTCTGTTGACCAGGGGAACTACACTACTGGGCACCACAAGATGCCTTCTTCATAAGGCCACTACTTTCAAGAGCAGAAAACATAGGTGACCTACCTAATTCAAAGAAACAAACATGGAGACTCAGACAAAATGAGGAAACAGAAGAATAAGTTCTAAACAAAATAACAAAAAACTTGAGAAAAAGAACTAAATAAAATGGAGGTCAGCAATCTATTTGATAAGGACTTCAAAGTAATGGTCATAAAGAAATTCACCAGACTTGAGAAAATGAACTAAGTGAAAGCATCAATAAAGATATGGAAAAGTATGAAAAAGAACTAATTAGAGCTGAAGAATAAAATAAATGAAGCAAAAATATGCTAGAGAGAATCAAGAGCAGATTAAGAATGCAGAAAACAAGCAATCTGGAAGACAGGGTAGTGGAAAGCACTCAAGCTGAAGAGCAAAAAGGAAAAAAGATTTTTTAAAACTGAGGATAGGTTAAGCCACCTCTGACAAAATATCAAGCATAATAACATTCACATTAGAGAGGTCCCAGAAGGAGATTACAGAGAGAAGGGGGCAGAAAACTTATTTGAAAAAAAAATACCTGAAACTTCCCTAACCTGAGGAAGGAAAAGGACATCCAGGTCCAGCAAGCTCAGAGATCCCCAAACAAGATGAACCCAAGGAGGTCCACACAAAGATACATCATAATTGAAATGTCAAAAAATTAAAAATAAGAGGAGAATCTTTAGGGGCGCCTGGGTGGCTCAGTTGGTTGGGCATCCGACTCTTGATTTCAGCTCAGATCATGATCTCAGGATTGTGAAACTGAGCCCTGTGTCAGGCTCTACACTCAGTGTGGAGTCTGTTCAGGATTCTCCCTCTCCTCTCTCTCTCAAAAAAATAAATAAAGAGAATCTTTTAAAAACATGAAAAAAAATACTTACGTACAAATGAAACTCCATAACACTATCAGCTGATTTATTAGCAGAAAATCTGTAGGCCAGAAAGGAGTGGCATGTTATATTCACAGCAATGAAAGGAAAATACCTGCCACCAAGAATACTCTACCCAGCAAGTTATCATTCAGAAGTGAACGAGAGTTTCCCAGAAACAAAAGATAGAAGTGCATTACTACTAAAACTGCCTTACAAGAAATGTCAAAGGGAATTTTTGAAAGGGAAAAGAGAAAGCCATAACTAGAAGAAAATCATCAAAGGAAAAAAATTTCACTGGTAAAAGGAAATAAATTTCACTGATAAAAGCAAACCAAGTAAAGGTAGTAAATCAACCACTTAAAATCTAATATGAAGGTTAAAAGACAAAAGTAGTAAAAACAATTTCATGTACAAAAGTTAGCTAAGGGATGCACAAAATAAAAAGACGTAAAATATGACAATGAATACATACAATGTGGAGTGGAGGGCGTAAAACTGTAGTGTCTTAAGAGTGTGTTTGAACTTAAGGGACCATCAACTCAAGACAAATTATTGCCATATACATAGGATGTAACCTATGAACCTCAAGATAACCACAAAAAAAAAAAGATAACCACAAACAAAAACCTAAATAGATACAAAAAAAATAAAGAGAATGGAATCAAAGGATAACACTAAAGAAAGTCACCAAATTACAAGTGAACAGAACACAAGATGAAAGGAAAAGTATAAACACAACCAGAAAACAATTAACAAAAATAGCAATATGTATACCTGTCGATAATTACTTTGAATGTTAATCACCTAAATGCTCCAATCAAAAGACAAAAGGTGAACAAATAGATAAAAAAATAAAACCCATCTATATGCTGCTCACTTCAAACCTAAAGATACATACATATAGACTGAAAGTGAAGGAATAGAAAAAGATATTCCACATAAATGAAGGCCAAAAAAAAAAGCTAGGGTAGCAATACTGGTATCAGACAAAAGAGACTTCAAAGACCATAACAAGAGACAAAAAAGAGTATCACATGATAAAGGGACCGATACAACAAGAAGATATAACAATTATAAACAGAGATGTACCCAACAGAGGAACACCTAAGCATATAAAGCAAATATTAACAGATCTAAAGGGAAGCATTAATAGTAATTCAATAAGAGTAGGGAACAGCCCACACAAGCAATGGATCACCCAGAGAGAAAATCAATAAGAAAATCATGGCTTTGAACAATACACTAGAGCAACTGGATTTAACAGATATATATATATATAATGCTTCATCCAAAAATAGCAAAATACACATTCAAGTGCACATGAACATTCCCAAGCATAAATCACGTCATAGGCAACAAAACAAGTCTCAATAAATTTATGACAACTGAAATCATATCAAGTATCTTTTCACACTACAATAGTATGAAATCAGAAAAAAATTACCAAGAAAAAATGGGAAAAACACAAACACATGGAGGCTAAACAACATGCTACTAAACAACCAGTGGTCAACTACAAAATCAAAGAAGAAATTAAACATTCATGGAGACAAATGAAAACGGAAACACAACTGTTCAAAATCTTTGGTACACAGCCCAGTTTCAAGAGGAAAGTTTACAGAAATATAGGACTACCTCAATATGAAAAATCTCCAACAATCTAACCTTACACCTAATAGAACTAGAAAAGGAAAAAAAAGCCCAAAGTTAGCAGAAAGAAGGAAAAAATAAAGATCAGAGCAAAAATAGAGTTGATCTTTCAACAACATGGGTTTAGAACTGTGCAGGGCTACCAACATATTTTATTTTATAAAGTACAGGGCTGTAAACGTATTTTCTCTTCCTTATAACTTTTTTTTCTTGTAACTTTCTTAATAACATTTTCCCTTCTTTAGCTTACCTTTAAGACTAGAACACATACATACAAAACATGTGTTATTCAGTTTGGGAAGGGGTGGGGCAAGAGGGTGGAGAAGTACAGTCCCCAAATCACCTGTCCCCAACAACTTACCTAGATAACTTTCAAATCATCTTGAAAACCTACGAATTCGGTCTGAGATTTAAAGAGAACAGCTGGAATGCTACAGTGAGAAGAGTTCACGCTTCTATTAAGGTAGGAAGACAGGAAAAAAATAATAAAGAAATAAAAAAGCATCCAAGGGGGAGCCCCACCCCCCCAGGAGCCGGGCTAAGGCCAGGAGGCCAGTGCCCCCAGGACACGAGAGCCCACCGTGGAGAAGCAGGAGCTTTACCTATCTTCCCCAAGGGAAAAGCGCTCGGAGGGAGTCCGAGCAGGATCCCAGGAGGGACGGGGATGCCCTCAGGCTCCCAGGGGCACTAACAGAGGACCTGCGCCCTGGGAGAGAGCACACCACACACCACGCAGCCGAGCTCCCTAAAGGGCTACAGCGCACGCTCCGCGGCCCCGGGAGCAGCTCCACCAGCGGCTGGGCCAGCTCCGTGCGGAGGGGGCTGCGGGGCCAGGGAGCACGATTCCCATGGTGCAGGCCCCAGAGCCCAGGGCGCCAGTGGCCACAGCCCAAGATCCTGCACTCTCCCCAGGACAGAAAGAGGCCGGGAGGGCCCAGAACAGCAAGGACGCTCCTGCTGCCGGGTGCCCCCGAGCTGTGCAGATCGGCGCCCCACCCCTGGAGCATCCAGGCCCCTGTGAACTGACTGGTGCAGTAGTTACTGTGGAAGCTAACTCCAGAGCTGGACAGCTGGCCGCCACCACTATTGTTGTTCCTCCTGGTGTCACCTTGTACCTGGGACTGAGCAGGGGACTCACAGGATAAACAGCTCCCACTGAACCATGCACCTGGCAGGGGGCTGGGCAGCTCCCCCAGGTGCACACACCTGAGAATCAGCACAGTAGGCCCCTCCCACAGGGAAGGAGGAGGCCCTCTTCCAGACCAGCTGGAAGGACAGGGGAAATGCAAGTTATTGACCAAGCAGCACTGGAAAGTTCCAGGGAAAAGTCGAGGGATTTACAATATATAGAATTAGAGGATACTCCCCCTTGTTTTTTTATTTCTGTTTGTTCCCCCTCCCCCTTTTCTCTTTTTTTTCTCTCTTTTTCTCGTTTTTCCGGTACAACTTGTTTTTGGCCACTCTGCACTGAACAAAATGACTAGAAGGAAAAACTCACCTCAAAAGAAAGAATCAGAAACAGTCCTCTCTCCCACAGAGTTATAAAATTTGGATTAAAATTCAATGTCAGAAAGCCAATTCAGAAGCACAGTTATAAAGCTACTGGTGGCTCTGGAAAAAAGCATAAAGGACTCAAGAGACTTCATGACTGCAGAATTTAGATCTAATCAGGCAGAAATTAAAAATCAATTAAATGAGATGCAATCCAAACTGGAGGTCCTCACGACGAGGGCTAACAAGGTAGAAGAATGAGTAAGTGACATAGAAGACAAGTTGATGGCAAGGAGAGAAACTGAGGGAAAAAGAGAAAAACAATTAAAAGAGCATGAGGATAGGTTAAGGGAAATAAATGACAGCCTCAGAAGGAAAAATCTACGTTTAATTGGGGTTCCCGAGGGCGCCTAAAGGGACAGAGGTCCAGAATATGGATTTGAACAAATCATAGCTGAGAACTTTCCTAACTTGGGAAGAGAAACAGGCATTCAGATCCAGGAGACAGAGAGATTCCCCCCCACCAAAATCAATAAAAACCACTCAACACCTCAACATTTAATAGTGAAACTTGCAAATTCCAATGATAAAGAGAAGATCCTTAAAGCAGCAAGAGACAAGAAATCCCTAACTTTTATGGGGAGAAGCATTAGGATAACAGCAGACCTCTCCACAGAGACCTGGCAGGCCAGAAAGGGCTGGCAGGATATATTCAGGGTCCTAAACGACAAGAACATGCAGCCAAGAATTTAACAAAAATACATTTGACAAAATACAGCACCCATTCCTGATCAAAACTCTTCAGAGTGTAGGGATAGAGGGAACATTCCTCAGCATCTTAAAAGCCATCTACGAAAAGCCCACAGCAAATATCATTCTCAATGGGGAAACACTGGGAGCCTTTCCCCCTAAGATCAGGAACAAGACAGGGATGTCCACTCTCACCACTGCTATTCAACATAGTACTAGAAGTCCTAGCCTCAGCAATCAGGCAACAAAAAGAAATAAAAGGCATTCAAATTAGCAAAGAAGAAGTCAAACTCTCCCTTTTCACAGATAACATGATACTGTATGTAGAAAACCCAAAAGACTCCACCCCAAGATTGCTAGAACTCATACAGCAATTTGGCAGTGTGGTAGAATACAAAGTCAATGCCCAGAAATCAGTGGCAATTCTATACACTAACAATGAGACTGAAGAAAGAGAAATTCAGGAGTCAGTCCCATTTACAATTGCACCCAAAAGCATAAGATACCTAGGAATAAACCTAACCAAAGAGGTAAAGGATCTATACCCTAAAAACTACAGAACACTTCTGAAAGAAACTGAGGAAGACACAAAGAGATGGAAAAATATTCCATGCTCATGGATTGGCAGAATTAATATTGTGAAAATGTCAATGTTACCCAGGGCAATTTACACGTTTAATGCAATCCCTATCAAAATACCATGGACTGAGTGAAGTAAGTCAGTCGGAGAAGGACAAACATTATATGTTCTCATTCATTTGGGGAATATAAATAATAGTGAAAGGGAAAATAAGGGAAGGGAGAAGAAATGTGTGGGAAATATCAGAAAGGGAGACAGAACGTAAAGACTGCTAACTCTGGGAAACGAACTAGGGGTGGTAGAAGGGGAGGAGGGCAGGGGGTGGGAGTGAATGGGTGACGGGCACTGGGTGTTATTCTGTATGTTAGTAAATTGAACACCAATAAAAAATAAATAAATAAAATTGAGAAAAGAAAAAAAAAATACCATGGACTTTCTTCAGAGAGTTGGAACAAATAATCTTAACATTTGTGTGGAAGCAGAAAAGACCTTGAATAGCCAAGGGAATACTGAAAAAGAAAACCATAGCCGGGGGCATCACAATGACAGATTTCAGGCTGTACTACAAAGCTGTGGTCATCAAGACAGTGTGGTACTGGCACAAAAACAGACACATAGATCAATGGAACAGAATAGACATTCCAGAAGTGGACCCTCAACTTTATGGGCAACTAATATTCGACAAAGCAGGAAAGACTATCCACTGGAAAAAAGACAGTCTCAAAAAAAAAAAAAAAAAAAAAGACAGTCTCTTCAATAAATGGTGCTGGGAAAATTGGACATCCACATGCAGAAGAATGAAACTAGACCACTCTCTTGCACCATACAGAAAGATAAACTCAAAATGGATGAAAGATCTAAATGTGAGACAGGATTCCATCAAAATCCTAGAGGAGAACACAGGCGACACCCTTTTTGAACTTGGCCACAGCAACTTCTTACAAGATACATCTATAAAGGCAAGGGAAACCAAAGGAAAAAATGAATTATTGGGACTTAAGATAAAAAGCTTCTGCCCAGCAAAAGAAACAGTCAACAAAACTAAAAGACAACCTACAGAATGGGAGAAGATATTTGCAAATGACCTATCAGATAAAGGGCTAGTTTCCAAGATCTATAAAGAACTTATTAAACTCAAGCCAAGAAACAAACAATCCAATCATGAAATGGGCAAATTTCACCAAAGCAGACATAGACATGGCCAACAAGCATATGAAAAAATTCTCTGCATCACTGGCCATCAGGGAAATACAAATCAAAACCACAATGAGATACCACCTCACACCAGTAAGAATGGTGAAAATTAACAAGACAGGAAACCACAAACGTTGGAGAGGATGTGGAGAAAGGGGAACCCTCTTGCACTGTTGGTGGGAATGTGAACTGGTGCAGCCACTCTGGAAAACTGTGTGGAGGTTCCTCAGAGAGTTAAAAATAGATCTGCCCTACCACCCAGCAATTGCACTGCTGGGGATTTACCCCAAAGATACAGATGCAGTGAAACGCCGGGACACCTGCACCCCGATGTTTATAGCAGCAATGTCTACCACAGCCAAACTGTGGAAGGAGTCTCGGTGTTCATCGAAACATGAATGGGTAAAGAAGATGTAGTATATGTATACAATGGAATATTACTCAGCCATTAGAAATAACAAATACCCACCATTTGCCCAACCTAGATGGAATTGGACGGTATTATGCTTAATGAAATAATCAATCAGAAAAGGACCAACATTATATGGTCTCATTCTTTTGGGGAATATAAAAATAGTGAAAGGGAATAAAGAGGAAAGGAGAGAAAAGGAGTGGGAAATATCAGTGAAGGTGACAGAACATGAGAGACTCATAACTCTGGGAAATGAACAGGGGTAGTAGAAGGGGAGGCGGGCTGATGTTGGGGTGACTGGGTGATGGGCACTGAGGGGGGCACTTGATAGAATGAGCACTGGGTGTTGTGCTATATGTTGGCAATCAAACTCCAATAAAAAATATTTTTTGTTTATAAAAATATATATTTTTTGTTTAAAAAAAAGAAAACAATGTGAAAAAGAAATCAGTTGTTTGTACCTCAGTAAAGGCTTCCAGTTAACAGTAGGCTATTAGTAGTTAAGTCATGCAGGAGTCAAAGTTGTATGCAGATTTTTGACACAGAGTTTGGGGCCCCTAGCCCCTACACTGTTGAAGGTTCAACTGTAAACGAAATATAGGTCAAAAGTCAATTGACATTATAAGGAAACTTACTGCTGGTTCCTTGAAAAGATAAATACAGTTGATAAACCTTTAACCAGACTCATCAAGAAAAAGACAAAGAAAACTCAAATGATATCAGAAATGAAAGAGAAGTTACAACCCACACCAGAAAATACAAATGATTATGAGATTACTACAAAAAATTATGTCAACTGGACAACCCACAAAAAATAGATAAATTCCTAGAAATATATACTCTTCCAAAACTGAATCAGAAAGAAATAGAAAATCTGAACAAACCAATTACTAATAACAATATTGAATTAGTAATAAAAAAAAAAATCCCAGCGAACAAGTCTATGACCAGATGCTTCACAGGTGGATTCTACCAAACATTTACAGAAGAGTTAATAACTATCCTTTTCAGGAGCACCTGGGTGGCTCAGTCAGTTTAAGTGCCTGCCTTTGGCTTGGGTCATGATCCCAGGGTCCTAGGATTGAGTTCCCCCATCAGGCTCCCGGGAGAGCGCCTGCTTCTCCCTCTGCCTATGTCTCTGCCTCTTTCTGCATCTCTCATGAATAAATAAATAAAATCTTTTAAAAAATAACTATCCTTTCCAAACTATTCCAAAAAATATAAGAGGAAGGAGTATATTCAAATTCATTGTACAAGGCCAGCATTGCCCTAATACCAAAACCAGACAAAGACACTACAAAAAAATTTACAGATCAGTATCTCTGATGGACAAAGATGCAAGAATCCTGAAAAAGGTATTAGCAAATAAAATTCAACAATATATTAAATGGTTCATGCACCATGTACAAAAGGGATTTATCCTAGGGATGCAAGAATGGTTCAATACCTGCAAACCAATCAATGTGACACTCCGTATTAACAATATAAAGGATAAAGATCATGTGATCATCTCAATAGATGCAGAAAAAGCATCTGATAAAATTCAATATCCATTCAGAATAAAAACTCTTGGGCAGCCCACATGGCTCAGCAGTTTAGTGCCACCTTCAGCTCAGGGTGTGACCCTGGAGAACCAGGGATCGAGTCCCACATCAGGCTCCCTGCGTGCAGCCTACTTCTCCCTCTGCCTGTGTCTCTGCCTCTCTTTCTCTGTGTACTCACTCTCATGAATAAATAAATAAAATCTTAAAAAAAGAATAAAAACTCTTATAAAAGAGGGTTAGGGGGAATACACCTCAACATAATAAAGACATTATGTGACAATCCCACAGATAGCAACATAATCAATCATAAAAAGCTTTTCCACTAATATCAGGAACAGGAAAAGGATTTCCACTTTCATCCTTTTTACTCAACATAGTACTGAAGTCCTAGACACAGCAATCATACAAAAGAAAAGGATAAAAGGCATCCAAATTGGTAAGGAAGAAGTAAAACCATCACTATTTGCAGATTGCCTGATACTATATATAGAAAAACCCTAAAGATTCCAGCAAAAAAACTATTATGTAATAAAGGAATTCAATAAAGTTGCAGGATACAAAAATATAAATAAATATGTTATTTCTATATACTACTAATCGAGTAGCAGAAAGAAAAATTGAGAAAACAATCCAATTTAAAATTGTATCAATAGGGCAGCCCGGGTGGCTCAGCGGCTTAGCGCCGCCTTCAGCCCAGGGCGTGATCCTGGGGTCCCGGGATCGAGTCCCACATCGGGCTCCCTGCATGGAGCCTGCTTCTCCCTCTGCCTGTGTCTCTGCCTCTCTCTCTCTCTGTGCTTCTCATTAATAAATAAATAAAATCTTTAAAAAAAATGAAATGAAATGAAATTGTTTAAATAAGAATAAAATATCTATGAATAAACTTAACCAAGGAAGACCTATACTCAGAAAACTATAAAATGCTGATGAAAGAAACTGAAGACTACACAAAGAAACAGAAAGACATCTGATGCTCATGGATTGGGAGAAATAATATTGTTAAAATGCTCAAATTACCCAAAGCAATCTACAGATTTAACACAATTCTTGCCAGGACGCCTGGGTGGCTCAGTAGTTGAAGAGTGTCTGCCTTCAGCTCAGGATGTGATCCTCATTCCAGGGATCCAGTCCCACATCATGCTCCCTGAGGGGAGCCTACTTCTCCCTCTGCCTATGTCTTTGCCTCTCTCTCTCTGTATGTCTCTCATGAATGAAAAAAATAAAATCTTTATAAAATAAATAATTATTTAATTAAAATAATGCAATTCTTGTCAAAATACCAACATTTTTCACATAACTAAAACAAATTATACTAAAATTTGTATGGGAACGTAAAAGACCCCAAAAAGCAAAAACGATCTTCAAAAAGAAGAAAAAAGCTGGAGATAAAACAATCGCAGATTTTAAGGTATACTACAAAGCTGTAATAATCAAAACAGCATGATACTGTCACAAAATATATATAGATTAATGGAACAGAATAAAAAACCCAGAAATAAACCCATGCTTATATGGTCAAATTAATCTAGGACAAAGGAGACAAGGATATACCATTTGTCTCTTCAACAAATGGTGTTGGGAAAACTAGACAGCTATGTGCAAAGGAATGAAACTGGGCCACTTTTTAATGCCATTCACACACACACACAAACTCAAAATGGATTAAACACCTAAATGTGAGACTCGAAACCATAAAACTCCTAGAGGAAAATATAGGTAGTAATTTCTTTGACATCAGTTGTAGCAACATTTTTCAAGATATGCTTCCTCCAGCAAGGGAACCAAAAGCAAAATTAAACTACTGGGACTACAAAAAAAGAAAAAACTTTTGTACAGTGAAGGAAACCATCAAAAAGCTTCTAAACAATAAAAGAAACAAACAAAACGAAAAGGCCACCTACTGAAAGGGAGAAAATACTTGCAAATGACATATCTAATAAGTAGTTAATATTCAAAATATATAAAGAACTTATATAATTCAACACCACAAAAAAGAATCCAATTTAAAAATGGGCAGAAGACATGAACAGTTTTCTAAAGAAGACATATAAATGGACAAAAGACACATGAAAAGATGTTCAATATCCATTTTCATCAGAGAAATGCAAATCAAAACCACAATGAGATACCACCTCATACCTATCAGAATGGCTAAAATAAAAATAAAAAAATAACAAGTTTTAGCAAGAATGTGGGAAAAAAGGAACTCTTATGCATTACTGGTGGTAATGGAAACTGGTGAAACCACTGTGGAAAGCAGTATGAAGGTTCCTCAAAAATTAAAAACAGAATTACCATGTATCCAGTAATTCTACTACTGGGTATTTACCCAAACAAAAGAAAAACTCTAAATTGAAAAGATATATGCACCCCTATGTTTACTGTAGCATTATTTACAATAGCTAAGATATGGATGCAATCCAAGTGTTCATTCATAGTTGAGTGAAGAACATATGGTATATATACAAACACATAAACATATACATACACATACACATACACACACTCTCTCTGAAATATTACTCATCCATAAAAAAGAATGAGATTTTTGCCATTTGCAACATGGATAAACCTACAGAGTATAAAGCTAAATTTAAAAAGTCCATCAGAAAGACAAATACCATACGATTTCACTCATATGTGGAATTTAAGACATAAAACAAAGGAACAAAAAAGACAATAAAAAAGATTCTTAAATACAGAAAAACTGGTCGTTGCTTGAAATAAATGAGATCAAGAGTACACTTATCTTGATGACCAGAGTAACATACAGAATTATTCATTATATTATATTCCTGAAACTCATATATATAACACTGAATGTTAACTTTACTTAAATACAGACATTTTTAAAGAAGAGTAAATTTAATAAAGGAGATGCCTTTAGTGCTAAAAACTAAAAAAGGTTGCTGAAAGAAATTAAGGAATACACAAAATAAATGGAAAGATGGCATCCCATGTTCATGAGTTGGAAGATTCAATATTGGTACGATGTTAATGCCACTGAAAGCAATCTACAAATTCAAAGCAATCCCTATTAAAATCCCAATGACCGTTTTCAGAAATACAAAAATCCAACCTAAAATCCATATGAAATCTCAAGGGATTCTGAATAGTCAGAATAATCTTGAAAAAAAAAAAGTTGGAGGTCTCACACTTCCACATTTCAAAACTTACTAAAAGCTACAATAATCAAAATGGCATGGTACTGGCATAAAGACAGACATGCAGATCAATGAAATAGCCCAGAAATAAACCCTCACATTTATGTTCAAATGATTTTTCAACAAGGGTGCCAAGACCATTCGGGGGGGGGGGGGGGGCGGGGGCGGAGAAAAACATTCTCTCCAACAAATGGTGCTGGGACGACTGGATATCCACATGCAAAAGGATGAAGTTGGACCCTTACCTGAACCATATATAAAATTATCACAAATTATCAAAGACCTATATGTAAGAGCTAAACCTATGAAACTCTTAGAAGAAAACATAGGAGAGAAGTTTCATTACACTAGATTTGACCAAGATTTCTTGGATATAACACCAAATACACAGGCAACAAATAAAATATACATAAGTTCGATTCTATCAAAGTTAAAACCTTTTGTGCATCAAAGGACACTGTCAACAGTGAAAAGGCTACACATAGAATGGGAAAAAGTATTTGCAAATTATGTATCTGATGAGGGATTAGTATCCAGGATTTAAAGAAAAAAAAAGACTCCTACAACAACAAAAAACAATCCCATTAAAAAATAGAAAAGGGGGCAGCCCAGGTGGCTTAGCGGTTTAGCACCACCTTCAGGCCAGGGTGTGATCCTGGAGACCTGGGATCGAGTCCTATGTCGGGCTTCCTGCATGGAGCCTGCTTCAACCTCTGCCTGTGTCTCTGCCTCTCTCTCTATTTCTCTCATGAATAAATAAATAAAATCTTTAAAAAAAATAGAAAAGGACTTAAACAGACATTACTCCAGAAAAGATATACAAGTGGCCAACGGCAGATGAAAACATGTTCAACCTCACTCATCATAGAAAATACATATATGGGTCTCTGCACCTGGCTCTCCATTTAGAACTCCTAAAACCCTTATAATTTCTAAGTGATAAGAGCATTAGTTGTGTCTCTTATTCTAATATTTGGTACTTGACCCTGTCCCTGATACAGGGCTCCTAAATCCCTTGTAAATTCCTAAGTGATAACAGCATTAGGAGTATTGTTTGCCCTAACGAGGCAACTCTGGGTGGATTCCTAGATGGGGGCTGGTCACCAAATAACTAAGCCATAATAAGATGTTGGAATTTTCAGCCCCACCCTTCGTCCGCCAGAGAGGGAAGTAAGGTTGGAAATGGAGTTAACGACTGATCTTGCCTAAGTGATGAAGCCTCCATAAAAATCCCAAAAGTAGGTAGGGAGACTCACAGAGCCTCCAGGTAGGTGAACACATCCGTGTACCAGGGTGCCACATCCCAACGCCATAAGGACAGAAGCTCTTGCACTCAGGACCGTCAGAGCTCACCTTATGTATCTCTTCATTTGGCTATTCACCTGTATCCTTTATCATATCCTTTAAGAAACTGGTAAATATTAGTACCTCTTTTCCTGAGGTCTGTGAGCTACAGTAGCAAATTAACTGAACCGAAGGTTATAACCAATCAGTGAGAAGCACAGGTGACAACCTAAACTTGCAATTGGCATCTGACGTGGGGTGGGGGCAGTCTTGTAGGATCTGTGGGATCTGACACTCTCTCCAGGTGTCAGAATTGAGTTAAATTATAGGACACCCATTTGGTATTGCAGAAAATTGCTTGTTGTGGGGGAAAAAAACCCACGTATTTGGTCACCAGAAATGTCAAAATTAAAGTGTTCCATTTGAAAGCAAAGGAAACACACAGGAGATAACAGTAGGTTTCCCAATATAGTAGTGAAAAGCAAATCAAAACCACAATGGAATACCACTTCACACCTATTAGGGTGGCTATCATTCCAAAAACAAAAAAGTAAATAAGAAATGTTGGTAAGGATGAAATGGGAACCCCTGTGCACTGCTGATGGAAATGTAAAATGATGTAGCCACTGTGGAAAATGGTACAGTGGTTCCTCAAAAAATTATACAAAAAAATTACCATATGATCTAACAATTACACTTCTGGATATATATGCAAAAGAATTCAAAGCAGGAAAAAAAAGAATTCAAAGCAGGAACTCAAACAGGTATTTGTACTCCCATATTCATAGCAATATTATTCACAATAGCCAAAAGGTGGAAGCAGCGTAAGTGTCCATAACAGATGAGTGCATAAACAAATTTTGGTGTGTACATACAATGGAATATTATTCAGTCTTAAAAAGGAAGGAAATTCTAACACATACTACAACATAGATGAACCTTAGAAGACACTATGCTAAGTAAAATAAACCAGTCACAAAAGTAAACATAGAGTGAAGATTCCACTTACGTGAGGTACCTAAAATAGTCAAATTCATAGACGCAGAAAGTAACACGGTGGTTGCCAGGGGCTGGTGGGAGGGGATGATGGAAGATTAAAGTTTAATGGGTATGGAGTTTCCATTTGGAAAAATAAAGAAGTTCTAGAAATAGGATAGTGATGATGGCTGCACAATATGAATATACTTAATGGCACTGAATTGTACATTAAAAATTGTTAAAATGGCAAATCTTATTATGCATACTTTGCTATAATAAAAAAATATGCAGCACACTAAAATAATCTGCCAGGTTTTGTGAGACTGAAGATCTATGTAGAAAAGCTTGGTAATTTGTACAGCCCTTCACAAATACTAGCTCTTTTTAATCATTTTCACCCTGTTTACCCCAACCTGATACCATTATCCACATGTTCTGTCCAGTCATGTTCACTCAGCAGTACACTGTTGGTGTTTAATGTGGTACAGTGATATCCACCTTCGATATCCACCTTCCACGTGTCACTCCAACAGGCTCCCAGAGTTCTGGTTCTGAAACAGAACAAGCCCCCCAAAAGACAAGTTTTAGACAAGCCTCATTAGACTCTAAGAGAAAAAACTTAGAGACTTCCTCCTCTTGCCCAGTTTTCCCCAATGCTTGGTTTGGAAGCAGTCCTCATTCAGCAGCAAGAGGTCACCATGCCATTGCCAAGAACAGGGAAAATCTTCCTCCAATTCAGCTGACCACCTAACTCCCTGGCCTGCTACCAAGCAATATATCTTGTAATGCAGCCCTGGAGCAGGCGAACAATTGGGAATCTTCTGGATTCTAGAAAACAAATATAGGAAATGTATTCATTGAGCATGAATTGAGAATAAAAGTAATAAGAAAAAAATGAAAATACTAAAATTAAAAGACCAGAATGAAGAGCTTGGATGAACTGACAATTCTCTATATTGTAGCCTCAAAGCTGAACCCTCAAATACTCACAGAAAGAATACTGCTGCAGAACAAATGTGATAATGCAGTAGTGCAAAATTTAGGAATGATGTTTCTTTCTGAAAAGCAGGCTAATTGGGACCTACAACCAGATATTTACCAGGATCTGTGTAAGCATTCAGGTGCTACTCATTGAGAATTTCTCCTAACATGAGTAATGCCACAGTGCCATCTGCAATCTTTTTCATGCAATGATATATATCCAGGAGTTGCTGCCTTTGCAGATATTCCCAGGAGGACCTATGAAAGATTTTATTACATGGCTCTTTGGGGAACTTTAAATGTAGATCAAACATGAAGTGGTACTTACCCCCAGCCTTGGAAGTTTGACTTTCTATGACCAAGTCTCTGTGCCCTCACAATGCTAAATGTCTTCGTTTCACTTATGACTTAACCAAGATTCTTATTATCATCAAGACTAAATAAGAATTCGGGACTTTCCCACAAAACTTTCTGCCAATGCCCCACAAATCTTTGTGGCTTCCCAAATTCTTTGACTCTCCTCCAGGCATCCTTTCTCTTCTGCACAAGCTCCCAAATAACACTTATTCTAAATATAGTCCCATTTGTGTAGAAATGCACCTTTCCTAGTTTTTCCCCTTACCTCTTCATACTACACCTATACTCTTGTGTAACTGAAGTTCAGTCATAACACCTACAACAACATCAGACACCCTATCTTCTGTCTTCATTTTGTTATAATCTATAGGCTAAAGGTATGTGTCACTCCAAGAGTGTTGCAGTGAAGGAAAACGACTCTGAGGGACAACAGGCACTAAGGCAGGAGTCACTAGCACACGGCCTGTAAATGAAACCCAAATATACAAAAGCAAAAGCTTAGGAAACATCCCTTGCACACTCCTCCTTTTTTAACCAGTAAAGTAGGGTTGGTTGATGAAGTGAGAGAACCAACAGTCCATTCTCTACAAATGATTGATGGCAGCACAACAAGCCCCTGGTTATAGATGCCTCAACCTGTACTAGCGAAGTTCATTGTTATGAGCCACTGTCCCACAATCCCCAAGTCATACGGTCTAAATCGTTTTCCAAAAATGGTAATAAAATATGTCGAGTCATTCATATTCCCTCAGTTATACTGGGAGGCAATAGCTACAGCAGCTAAGCATTCAGTCTCTGAGCCAAAGCAACTTGAGTTCAAATCATGCTTTAGCTGCTTGTTGAGTACCAGCAGTCAAAGACCTTTTCTAGATACCCCTTTGCCTCCGCCTTCCGCCACCTTGCTCCCTCACCACCACAGAGCACATGGAACCCAGGGGCAGACAGGGATCTGTTCTCCCTTTACCTCCCCATCTCCTCAGCTACGGTGACGCCTTGAATCTGAGCGATCCTCATTCTCATTCCCTAGACCGCCACTACTGTTTCCTCACGTTGCTTGGTACACTCCAGCCTTTACAAAATAACAGGCAAGCTGCGGGGGTGGGACCAAGCACTTTTCCCTGAAAGGGCGGAACTAAAACCAAAGCGCTAAGGTTATTAGCAAATGACTTCCCTGTTACCATGGTAAAGCGGCAGCCGCCATCTTTATTGTGGTCGATGATTCCTCGTGTTGGTCTCAGAAAAAAAGGAAAAATAAGGAATTTTACAGATTAAAATCCTGGAAGCTAGCCTGGGGCCGCTCAAACCTAGTTCGGGAAAGAGTTATCCTCTGGTCGCAACTCAGCTCGGAGGGGTTAATGCTCTTGGGGACGGAAAGCGCGCCGGCTGCAGACCGAATGACGCCAGAGGAGGGGCCATGCTGTTCGGCCCGCCCAGGTGCTTCCGGCTTACGCGCCGTACAGAAGCGTGTTTAGCGCAGAGCTCATGCGCCGTACACAAGTGTGCTCCGGCGCACCGGAAGCTTCCGGAAGAGAGCGATGGCGGGTTTGACTGTGAGAGACCCTGCGGTGGATCGTTCTCTGCGTTCGGTGTTCGGTGAGAGGAATTCGTGAAGCCAAGCATCGGGGAGGGACAGAAAGAGACAGGGTGCGGCGAGGAATGCCCCCTGCACCTCATGAATCGCCGGAGAAGCTGGTGATGGGTCGAGCTTGCAGCTCTACCTGCCTATCCTGTGGGGCGGCCAACCTAGTGGACTCGCGGGCAAAGTGATGCCTCCCCCTGAGGTCTCACTGCCTTTCCATGATGTGGCAGAGGAAGTTAAACTAGCATTCAGCTTCTATGCATTTCTTCTTTCATGAGCTTCACTTATTGTCTGGAATCGAGGGCGCATGGCAACTGTCCCTTACTACTTTTCACCCTCTACCCTAAAATACAGATTATATGCTGAGTGTCTATACGCTCCTTGTGTCCACTTCCCGCCCTTTTATAAGGACTTTTATCCTCTGTTGTTTACTGTGACATTTTAGTTCGATATTGATTGTGGCCACCTTACGTCTTAAGGTGGATTGTAAATGAATGAATGAACGAATGATTAAGACCTTGTCGAAGAAATTTTAAAGAGGATCATAATATTTTGTTTAAGTAACTGTAGTGATTTTTAAAGCTTCTTTTGGAAAGGACATGATAAAATAGTTTAGAATAATTTTTAAACATCCTTCACTACATTCATGGTTATTCTTTGTGTGCGTGCGTGTAGAAATATGGACATAATGAGCCAGTTTTTAAAATTCCAATTGCTTTGGTATTTTTAGTAGTTATTGATAAGACTTGCAGATCTTCAGGTAAGTACCAATGCCAAACTATTTTCACTGAAGTTAAGGAAAATCATCACACTTGTCAGATGAGCCTGAGAACTGATATTTAGAAGTGCCTATACCTTTAGTCTTAGCAGTTTATATGTTTTGTAATTAAAGTCAGCAGACAAGATTGAAATCATGCCGAAATACCATGGAACTGCAATTGTAGGAACACTATTTTGAGATATTTGTTACATTTTCAGTAGGTGGACACTGTTTACTTACAAGGGAAATAGATCACAAACTCAGAATTTTAATGTCTATTTTCTTCCATAGTGGGGAACATTCCATATGAGGCTACTGAAGAACAATTAAAGGACATCTTTTCTGAGGTTGGACCTGTTGTTAGTTTCAGGTGAGATTCTCCTTTGACTACTTGGGGTTTTCTTTAAAATCACAAATTTAGGGACACCTGGGTGGCTCAGCGGTTAAGCGTCTGCCTTTGGCCCAGAGCGTGATCCTGGAGTCCCCGGATCGAGTCCCACATCAGGCTCCCTGCATGGAACCTGCTTCTCTCTCTGCCTGTGTCTCTGCCTCTGTCTCTGTGTCTCTCATGAATAAATAAATAAAATCTTTAAAATAAAATAAAATCACATATTTGGCCCTTAGCAATAATGGCAAGGTTTTTACTGGTGACTTTTCACATGCATCCTTCTGTTTGTAACAGCCTTATTCAGATATAATTCACATACCATATAATTCACAATTACTTTTACTAAATGATACTTTTTTTCATTTAAAAATGTTTTAAAAATATTTCAGCAAAGCAATCAGAGTAATAAAGTTATTTGTCTTACAGTGAACCAAATTAGAACATGGCCGTGTTAGCAGGAACCCTGTATGTGTGTAGCATTTGTGCCTGATACTTGGTTCTACCCTTCCAGGTTGGTGTATGATAGGGAGACAGGAAAGCCAAAGGGTTATGGCTTCTGTGAATACCAAGACCAGGAGACGGCACTTAGTGCCATGCGAAACTTGAATGGACGTGAATTCAGTGGGAGAGCCCTTCGAGTGGACAATGCTGCCAGTGAAAAGAACAAAGAAGAGTTGAAGAGTGAGTATAAACCTGATTTATATGCAACGTGAGTTAGTAAAGATGTAACAAGATTTTTCCATTTATGATGTTTTTAGCACCTGCTGAAATGGTTAGGCACATAGCTTCTTGACCCACTTGAGGCACCTGCATTAGGGAATTGTATATCTTTGAGAAATAAAGTTGACTTTAGGAGTTGTTCAGGTGTGAAGGAGTTAATTTACAGTTGAAGATGAATTCAGGTTCATCAAACCATTAGTTGCACTAACTATGTCATTAGTTTACCACTGCTGTAACTATTTGCCAGATATGTAATTGGTGGGATTACTAAGGCATTCTGGGTCTTTTCATGTGGTAACAGACCAGGAATTCCATTTTGAAATTAGCATCTTTTTCTATTATTTTGTTTCTAAAAATTAGCATCTTTATTGTTTCGTTTCTGGAGTGACTTGTTAGAGGAAATTAATATGCCTCATCCCTAATTAGGTTAACATTTTCCATCTGTGTGATCCTAGTCCTAGCTTTCTTCTAAGAGTGGAAAATATACTCTGTCACTTTCCTCTACAGAAATAAGAGACTTGCAACTCACTTATTTCTCAGTTCCAGAAAATGTAAAGTTACAATGGGTCCTAGAAAGAAAGTGGCCCTAGAAGGTAGATACTTAAAATGATTTAGCTCATAATTTTGCCTCCTTAACTTTTTGTACTTTCTTCCCGATCAGGCCTTGGCACTGGTGCCCCTGTCATTGAGTCACCTTATGGAGAGACCATCAGTCCTGAGGATGCCCCTGAGTCCATTAGCAAAGCAGTTGCCAGTCTTCCACCGGAGCAGATGTTTGAGTTGATGAAACAAATGAAGGTGGGAGGAGGCATTAGGTTAAGAACAAATCAAATCACATCAAATTTTCATAACTTTTGTTAATGGAAATAATTCCCTGAGCTCAAATATAAGGTGTGCCTGTTGACCACCATTTCTTGCACCTTTGATATGCCATACGTGCATAGCATATTTTACATTTCGTGAAAAAAGCTTTCCATTTTTGTACACTAATATAGCTATACAATCTGGCTTTTTGTGGCCCATGGATATCAGATATAGATATTCAAATGTTAACTTTTCTCCTAAATGGTGGTTTTATGGTATTTGAAATGCCTCTTCCTTCTCTTGCCTGTCATGACCAAAATTTTGTGTGCTGCGCAAAAACTGATGATAGTTTAAAAAGCCTCTTGAGTATTATATTTCTCAGATGAAAATAGTTCTAAGTCACTGTTACTTTCTAAGTAATTATTGAACCTGATGATGAATCCATTTATCTTCTCAGCTCTGTGTCCAGAATAGTCCCCAGGAAGCACGGAACATGTTACTTCAGAACCCTCAGTTGGCTTATGCTTTGCTACAAGCACAGGTAGTGATGAGAATTGTGGATCCAGAGATTGCCCTGGTGAGTGCTTCTTATTCTTCTATGGAAACACCATGGTAAACCTTGAGTGGGGTAGGAACTGCCTGTTTGCGTTGTTAAACAGACAGATCATAGATTTGTCTTTTCATTTTTTAGAAAATTCTGCATCGCCAGACAAATATCCCAACGCTGATCGCAGGCAACCCTCAGCCAGTCCACAGTGCTGGGCCTGGCGCAGGATCCACCGTGTCAATGAACCAGCAGAATCCTCAGGCCCCTCAGGCCCAGTCTTTGGTAGGGCTTTATCTCTTAACATTTCATTTTACCTGTTTGAGAATGCCATTTTCATTTTAGTTCTTTAGACTAAAAGAACAGTCAGGAGCTGACGATAATTTCAGTTCCTGGACATAAAAGCAATTTTCAGTTTGCAGAGTACATGACCTCTGAATGAATATAGATTTGATGCCAAGTTTGTGAAACAAAGAGATCCTTCCTGTGTGTCCTTTTATATAGGCTAATTTGGTGTTTATGTGCATGTGTAATACTACGGTTGGCACTTTGTTATTCTGCATACATTATTTCTTTTAGTATTTACAGCAATTGTATGAGGTTGGCACTCTTATTATCTCCTTACCAATGAAAAGAAGTAGAGCTTGCTTTCCAAGCATGACACAAAACTAAAGCCATAAGAAAATAAATAAATTTGGGACACCTGGATGGCTCAGTAGTTAGGCATGGTACCTTTGGCTCAGGGCATGATCCTGGGGTCCCAGGATCGAGTCCCACATGGGGCTCCTTGCATGGAGCCTGCTTCTCCCTCTGCCTGTTTCTCTGCCCCTCTCTCTCTGTCTCTCATGAATAAATAAATTAAATCTTTAAAAAAAATACGTTTGAAAACTGAAAAATTTCTGTATGGAGAAAAAGAAATAAACACAAAGACAAATGACAAATTGGGAAAAAGTATTTGCCACACACATGATGGACAACAGGCTGATTAACAGTCCTTAATCATGGGCAGCCCGGCTGGCTCAGCGATTTAGCACCTGCCTTCAGCCCAGGGCGTGATCCTGGAGGCCCCGGGACCAAGTCCCACGTCAGGCTCCCTGCGTGGAGCCTGCTTCTCCCTCTGCCTGTGTCTCTGTCTCTGTCTCTCTGTGTCTCTCATGAATAAATAAATAAATAAAATCTTTTTTTAAAAAAAGAGTCCTTAGTCATGTTCAAGAATGTTTATTGCCACATTATAATAGTAAAAAGTTGAAATATCCTTAATATACATCAGTGGAAGAATGGGAAAAATATTGCATATTTATTCAGTGGAACACTTATAATGGTTAAATAAAGGACACGTGTCACCATGAATGACTTTCAACAAACATAATTCCATATAGCAGTAAAGATAAACTAGGATATATGGTATCAACACAGATAACTCAAAAGTGAAAAAAGTGAATGTGAGAGCTTTCCCAACATATGGGATATATGTGTTTTCATATATCCCAAAAACCCGTTGAATGAGTTGCAACTATGTTTAGTATGTAATGATTTACATACAATTTCAAAACATCTGTAAAAATTCTTAAGTGGAAAAAAAATTCTTTTTTTTTTAAAGATTTTATTTATTTATTCATAGAGACAGAGAGAGAGAGGCAGAGACACAGGCAGAGGAAGAAGCAGGCATCATACAGAGAGCCTGACATGGGACTCGATCCAGGGTCTCCAGGATCACGCCCTGGGCTGCAGGCGGCGCTAAACCGCTGTGACACCGGAGCTGCCCCGGAAAAAAAAATTCTTAAGTGGTTGTCTTAAGAAAGGATGCACTTGGGAAGACCATACGGGAGATTTCAAATATATATATTTATTTCCTAAACTGTACGTTTATTTTCTCTACAATTTATATATCTGGAATGTTTCATAATTAAAGTGTTCAACCTCAAAATACGGTAAACATAAACAGAAAGAACAGTAATTACCATTTTTACCATTCAGAGTGGGGGAGGTAAACAACTTGAAGTCAACCATAGGTGCTCCATATGGCCTCACAACTGATCAGATTTGTCAGTCTCTTTTCAGATTATGGTCCATCTTAATTGTGTTCTATTAACCAGGCTCATCATGTGTATTGTCCAGAGGTGTGTACATACTCTATTTTTTCTTTTGGTCAGGGTGGAATGCATGTCAATGGTGCACCCCCTCTGATGCAAGCTTCTATGCAATCTGGAGTTCCAACACCAGGGCAAATACCAGCAGCTGTAACAGGACCTGGTCCTGGTTCCTTAGCTCCTGCAGGTATGTTTCATTTGCAGTCTTCACCGTTTTGGTATTTTGCTAAAGTTTTGTTGTAGCAAATGTTATAATGTAGCCAAATTATTACATGGTAATGAGATCTTGATATAAGATTAATATACAGGGGTGCCTGAGTGGCTCAGGCAGTTCAGCATCTGTCTTCAGCTCAGGTCATCATTCCAGGGTCCTAGGATTGAGCCCCATGTTGGGTACCCTGCTCAGCAGGAATCCTGCCTCTCCCTCTCCTTCTGCCATTCCCCCACTTGTGTGGAGTCTCTCTGTCAAATAAATTAAAAAAATATTTTTTAAAATAAAAAAAATTGTATATAAAATTAACATACAGTTAGGAAATGTGTATCGTAGGTGGAGGAAATAGTTGATCTCTTATACACGGAAAGCAGGGAAAAGGACCACAAAATGAAAAAGTATGGTAAAACTTCCAAATTAACAAGGGGGAAATAGAATGAATGGAAACTAGATTAAGCCAGCAAATAGAAGGAAAAGAAAACAACATTGTGAAGTAAGTAATAATAAATGTAGAGTAAGGAGGAAGGAATAAATTTTCATATAGTTGTTATTCTGCTGAATGTGAATGGACGGAATTTTCCCACTAAAAGCCAGAGACTTATATAGGTTAAAGGGACATTTAAAAAACAGACACAAAATACATAGTCACATTTGTTATTATTATATTTAACAGATGTGAAATTACATTTCATTAAATATAATCAGACCAAACAACAGAATTTTTAGAACTGTATTTTCATTGAAAGTAAAACTCTATATTTTCTTTGAAAGAAATTAATGGAGTATTGCTATTATGCTTGTAGCTTTTTGTCATTCAGCAATCATAACTACAGGCACTGAGTGGGGCACATGACGGGATGAGCACTGGGTGTTATGCTATATGTTGGCAAATTGAACTCCAATAAAAAAATGTAAAAATTAATTAATTAAATAAAAAATAAAAAGAATTGAATGAAATAGCGATTCCCTATATGAAACTCTTGTATGAACACATGACATATATCAATATTTAAAGTTTTTTATGCAACAGATTTGCCTCTTGTTAATTATCTAATCTGGGTTAGATTGACTACAACATACTCATAGAGGATAATTGAATCTACATTGTTCTGTTCTGGGGCATCTGGATGGCTCAGTAGTTGAGCTTCTGCCTTTGGCTCAGGTCATGATCCCAGGGTCCTGAGATCGAGTCCCACATCAGGCTCCCTGCAGGGAGCCTGCTTCTCCTCTGCCTATGTCTCTGCCATCTCTCTGTGTCTCATGAATAAATAAAATCTTAAAAAAAAAAAAAACCTTGAAATATCTTTCAATGAGGGGCACCTGGATGGCTCAGTTGGTTAAGTGTCTGCCTTCAGCTCAGGTCATGATCCCAGATCCTGGAATTGAGCCTCACATTGGGCTCCCTGCTTGGTGGGGAGTCTGCTTCTCCCTCTCATTCCTCTTCACCTCCTCAACTAAATAAAATCTTTAAAATATTTTTTTTTAATGAAAGAAGTAGATTCTGTATTTTATATATTTTTAAGTTATGGGTGCCTAACTTTATAATATCTTAAGTGGTCCTACAACACATGACAAGTATGCAACCCATGACATGTGTAGCTCATAATGTGAGTTGAAAAACACTCAAAGTGGTCTATATCTTTTTCAGTGAGACAAGTGCATTGATCATGCACTTGGATGTCACAGGAGTGTCAAACTGTTGTAAAAGTTTCTAAGTGTCTGCTCTCCATTTCTGCACTTATATTGTCATAAATTGTTAACATGCAGTGTGTGGATCAACATTGTCTGTGGACCACACTTTGAGTACTTTTGTACCAATAGACAAAAAATAAGACACTGAGGGAAAAAGTACTGGAACCAATAAGCATGATTTATCATGATTTATATTGGGAGATTTATATCTTCAAAGAATACACTTTCGCCCCCAAATGACCTTGGAATAGTAAAAAAAAAAAAAAAAAAAAAAAAAAAAAGAAAAAAAAGAATGACCATGTACTTGGCCATAAAATAAAAACAAATTTAAAAAGTAGAGATTTTACATTCCATGTTCTCTCGTTATAAGCCAATAAGATTAGAAATAATTAAAAGATGACTGAAAATAACCTTTACTTGGAAAATTCAGGAACATATACTAGGTAATCCTTGAATTAAAGAGAAAATAAAAGGAAATTTTTAAATCATCCAAAAGATGACAAAAAGTAGTGTACTTTATACAAAAAAAGTATGACAAATAGTGATGGCAGTACTTGAGATGAATATCTTCAAATGCCTGTGTTGTTAAAGAATAAAGGAACTCTACTAGTTTTAAAAAATTAGGAAAATAAATTTTTTAAAGAAACAAGATACCAAGAAAGAATTAGGAAATATAGAAGCTGATGGGGTGCCTGGGTGGCATTGTCGGTTAAGCGTCTGCCTTCAGCTTAGGGTGTGATCCCAGGGTCTTGGGATCGAACCCCAGTTAGGCTTCCTGCTCAATTGAGAGTCTGCTTCTGTCTCTGCTTCTCCCTCTGCCTCTCCCCTGCTCATGCTCGCTCACTTCCTCTCAAATAAATAAAATCTTAAAAAAAAATAAATACAAAAGTTGAAAATAAGTGTGAAAGGAACTTAAATTACTGAATTTTCAGGTGGTATTTTTTGTGAGCTTGTAGCATTTCTGTTTCTTAAGTTACTAAAACATCACTAAGATTCTTGAAATACCCTGTACAAAACTCTATGACAGTTGAGGAGGAGGAACAGCCTAATAGAAAAAGTAGGCAAAGAAAATGAGTAGGCACTTCATGGAAGAGCAAATCCAAATGGCAACAAAATCAAGCTCATTTGTAGTCATGGGATTGCAAATTAGATAACAAGATTTCACTTAAACCCATCAGACTAGCAAAAGTTTCAAAGAGAGATGATACTATTGGTGGAAAAGTGGTATCATAAATTGCTAGTGGAACTGTGAAAGTATTCAGCCTTTTAAGAAAATAGTCTATTTAAAATAATCATGTACTCTTTGACCCACCAATTCCACTTCTGGGAAGCTAGCCCATACAAATAAAAGTGTCACCTTGTGATGGAGTATAACATGAGAAATTATGCCCATAAGTCCTGCCACTGCTTTCCTCAGACCCTAAATCTTTGTATTGTTTTAGCGAATGGTCTGAATAAATCATAGAATGGTTTGTGGTTAGAAGAGACCTTTGAAATTATTTAGACCTGTGGTTCTCAAACTTTAATGTACATTAGAATCACTTGATTAGCTTATTAAAGTACAGATACTGGTCCCCATCACCAGACTTCTAAATCAGCAGGTCTGAGGTCGGGCCCTGGAATTTGCAGTTCGTGGTTTTGTTTTGTTTTGTTTTGTTTTTTGTTTTTAAGATTTTATTTATTTGAGAGAGGGAGACAGCAGAGCAGGGGGGAGGGGTAGAGGGAGAAACAGACTCCCCCCAGGGAGCAGGGAGCAGAATATGGAGCTCGATCCCAAGACCCTAAGATCATGACCTGAGCTGAAGGCAGATGCTTTACTGACTGAGCAACCCAGGCACCTCTGGAATTTGCAGTTCTAACAATTCTTTAGTGATATTGATGCTTCTGGTCTGAGCACCACATCCTGAGGACAACCGGTTTAGACCAACTCATTTACTTTACAGATGAGTAAGCGTGGGCGTATGTTAACTTTATTAAATCACTTGTTCAGAATCACAGTCACTTAGTAGGAGTAGGGCTAGGACAGGTTCAGGCTCTTAATCCATGCTTTTGGTGCCTGGCATGTTAAATAGAACAAGAGAATATGATGTGTACTTGATATTTTAGTTAAGCATTAATGAAGTGCAAATAGTTCAGCTTGTCTTTTCTCCCTACTCACAGCATATGTATTTCCTTTGAGGAAAAGAAAATTGCTATGTAGAAAGGACAAGACAAGGGCTTGTGGCACATAATTATTCTTTGTATAGCAGTCCTTATATCCCACCTGGTTAGTGTAGGGTAGAGCAGTGGTTCTCAACTCTACTAGACCCTGTGGCATCTTTTCACAACAGATATTTTGCAGTGACTTTTTACTATCCTGAAATGAAATGCACCAGATGTAATCTACTTAATGTGATTTCCAAAAAAATATAATACCTAAACTATAATAGAAAGAAGTAAAAGGAAATTAACGTATAATAGAAAATATTTTTAATATTCAAGTGTTCAGGCACAACTACATAAGAAACCAAAAGTAGCAGTCAGGTACTTGCACTTACACCATCAATGTAAAAGCTACAGATGTAGACAAATACATTGGTATGTAGGTATCTTGTTTGGCAATGCAAATGCCAAAAGGACTGTTGACGTTAGTGTTGTGATTGTCTCAAATGATGAAAACTCTTGGTAAAGTTCTTAACAAAACAAAATGCAATGCCTGTAATTGACTCAGTAATTGTATTTCTGAAAAATTCAGTATGTATGTGTACATATGTAAATAGAGAAAAGAATTTTTTTTTCTTACAACTACAACAGGCTTAGGTTCTAAGTTCAGATGACTGTAAACAGGTTTTCATTTGTGTTAATGTTCACCAAGACATTTGAAAATTTTGCAAGACAAGATAATTCTGGATTTGGGAGGACTATCTCAGACATTGCAGGGCACCTAGTATCCCCATTGGCTTCTCATTAAATGCCAGCCATGCCCCATAAATCTTTTCATAACTAAAACCCACACATTTACAAAATACCCTAGGAATAGTATTGTCTCGTGTGAGAGGAATTATGTGGGTGAGTGCCATTGTTCCTCTATATAACAGAACTTCTCCCAAGGTTTTGGAAGCCAGTGAGATTAAGTATTCTCCTTTAACTCACTTTTCTGTCACTGAAGCATAGAGTTTACTAACAAACTTTACCTTCTGTACAACTGCATTGTTTAGTGGTAGCTGTGATCTTTGTAGTTTTCTGCCTATGAGGCAGAAAAAGGAAATTTGTTAACTCAGCCACTGTCCTTTTTCTCCACTGTCCTAATTTGTGTTTTTCTTTCCTTCCCTTCATCTCCTAGGAGGAATGCAAGCCCAGGTTGGAATGCCAGGAAGTGGACCAGTGTCCATTGAGCGGGGACAAGGTAAATAAATATCAATAACTGAGTAATGTGGACTGGACTCAGAAATGTTGCATATCTGCACTATCTTAATATGGCAGCCACTAGCCATACATGGCTATTTGAATATTTAATTAAATTTAAATCAAAATTAGGTGGAACTTAAAATTCATTTCCTCATTCACTCTAGCCACATTCTTTTTTTTTTTTTCCTAGCCACATTTTAAGTGCTCAGTGGCCAACTGAGGCTAGTGGATACCATTACTGGATATTGCAAATATGGAATATTTCCCTCATTACAGGATATTATTGAACACCTCTAGTCTAGACTTTCCATCTAGTGACTCAGAGCCAGCTCTACAAGAATTGATAAAGCAAATGCATCCTTTGTTTCTATTTAATTTATGTCACCTTTTCCTAATAGTCTAGTAATTCTGCTGACATGTTCTGTCCCACTCTGTGGATATCTATTGATCAAGTAAGCCATTTTAATAATGAGCATATAACATGTGGCTGGGCATGTAGAAGCTTAAATTTAAACCTCAGAGAAAACTGGGAAGGGAATCAAAGGCCTATAAAGCCCACTCGATAAGGGTATGTTGTACTGTGGCAGTAACACTGGGTACCACAGCAACAGCCACTCCAAAATCTCCATATTATTTTCCTCAGTTGCTGGAGTTTGAAGAAGCAGAAAATGCAGTGGTTTGACAACATTAAGAGGAGAGAGAATAAGAAAACAGAAAGAACTACCAATAAAACTGAGTGCATACTATAGGCCAGGCACTTTAATGTTCATAAACAACTGTGAGTTAGGTGGCAGCACCTCAGTATTCAGGTAGAGATGGAAGCTCAGTTTTTTTAAATAATAAATTTATTTTTTATTGGTGTTCAATTTACCAACATACAGAATAACACCCAGTGCTCATCCCGTCAAGTGCCCCCCTCAGTGCCCGTCACCCATTCACCCCCACCCCCCACCCTCCTCCCCTTCCATCACCCCTAGTTCATTTCCCAGAGTTAGGAGTCTTTATGTTCTGTTCTGGAAGCTCTGGAAGCTCAGTTTTAAGTTACTTATTCAAGGGGACGTGGTAAGTAAATCCTGCCATCTGAGTAGGGTGGATGGGACTTGGGGCACTCACCTCCTCCAGCTAGTAAGTGGCAGAACAAGATTCTGAGGTCTCTGACTAAAATCTTCCTCTTTCTGAAAATCCACACCGCCTCAATCAACTTCCAGAAATACTCTTCAGTGTCTTCTATTCCTTGTCATCTTCTCATTGTGATGAGAAAGAACTGCTTTGGACAGCATAGAGAAGTTTAAGTTCCTTCTTCTTAGCATATGGCCTATAAGTGAAACCCATTTTTTAAAAGCAAAATATTTAGAGGCCTGTGTACTATATTCCTTGTCTACGGTTAGTTCATTAGGGTTGATTGCTGAAGTGACAACTAAGAATCTTGTCAGATGTTTGACAGTGGGACAAGCTCTTAAACAAATGCCTCATTTAAGCAGCCTGTGCTTTTGTGCTGTCATGGCCCATGCCCTTGGCCTCTCTGAGTGTGTGTAACCAGAGTATTTCTGCATGAGGGAGAAGGAATTGGGGTTTCAGGCATATTTTTCTTCTTCCCAATCCATCAGTCATTCAAACTCTAGGTGTTTAATACATATTTCCACAAAGACATATTCTTTCCTGCTATAGTTTTCTTCACCTCTCCGGTCAAAAGCTAGCAGAGGGAAATGACTTGATTTTTGAAGGTATATCGAGTATGTCTTCTTGAAGAGAGAAAATGAGATGAGTTTCCCTTTATAGTTTTTCTTCAGTACCCAGCAGAGGAAGCAAGAATCTTTCCACTTGTACCCAGTTTTCTTTCTTTTCCTGGAATCTATGCTTCTTATATGCTCCTTTGTAATAGTGAAAGGAGATAGTGAGATGCTTAAGAAGATACTTCTTGCCTTCTGCCACCTTTGTATAGTGTTAACACCCTTGTCATCTCATTAGTCTTTGTTTGCTGTTGTCATGGTGTTTGGTTATTACCAGAGACCTATAGTGGCAGTGTTTTTTGAGGAGTGGTAGTGTCTTTGTCTAAAGTTCGTTTGCTGCATTTCTTGCAGAAATTTTTGTGCTTTAAATTATGGCAGAAATAGTACGGTCCATCTCTGTTATGGGCCTCTTCAGAATAAATCTTGCCTTCTAGATTCAGTACAATTTCTTTCATGTTTTGTTTATGAAAATATGTTCTTTGCCTAGCTAGAGATTCAGAACCATACTTTTTATATTTTGCTTCTTTTCTTACAATGGCATAAGGAGATTTAGGTGGGCTCATAGTAGCAGAGGTCAAACTTGAAAGGGGCCTAATAAAATCAGTGGCCCACATATTTCACCTTAGGAGACAGTCTCATTACAGCAGAACAGTTTCAGATCCCCAAGAAGCTACTATAGTTTAGGAAGATGTTGTAGTCTGAGGCGGTTCCTGAACTCTTGGCTTTTTTATTTACCTGTGTACATCTCCAGTGCCTGTATGTGTATGATTGTCTGTGTATGTGCGTGTGTGTGCGTGCAAGCTATTTTAAGTGTCTGCTCTTTCTCCTTTTGAACTTACTGCTCACCTAGGAACCCTACAGCACTCGCCCGTGGGACCCGCCGGGCCTGCATCAATTGAGCGAGTTCAAGGTACCCATTGTATCTACGGGTTTCCTTTTGCTTATGGTGTTCAGGGTGGGACGTTGAGAGGACAAGGGCTGCTTGGCAGTCATCCTCACGTTCAAAACCCAAAAGGGTAGTGTTTTGGGCTTTTGTTTTTAAATTTTTTCCTGTTGGGGCCACAAGCCTAAGATTGACCTCTTCACACAGGGCAGAGAACATGGATGATATGGGCATCTGTCCGAGGCTGTACTCCCTCCCTACTGGTGTCAGGAGGCTTGGATGGAATAGCAGTCTGTAAGGAGACAGCAGGTTCTTGCAGAGCCATGGCAGTGTTCACAAATGCCAAGACCCTACCTCTCTTTTGTGACTCTGGTCCTTGAACTAAGGTTGATTATATAAGGAAAACCAGGAGCATAAGTTTCTACAGGTTGAAGTGCTAGTCCTTGGCAGGTTGCCCCCCACTTTGCTCTTTATATAATTCCATCCATACCTCTGACATGGCACAGATTCTGCCTACACCCTGCTTCTGTTCTTGAGCTGCAAGAGGAGTCTGCTGTGGTGAGGTTTCACCCACTCTCAGGTGTCTGAATTATGTTGTCAGTGGTATATAGAGTCATTTCTTGTTTCCTCATGTGTCCTTCACAACAGTAACTCCCTGTTTGTTTCCCTGTCAGTGCCGATGCAGGACCCCAGAGCAGCTATGCAGCGTGGGCCCTTGCCTGCCAACGTCCCAACCCCTCGAGGTTTACTAGGAGATGCTCCAAATGACCCACGTGGAGGCACTTTACTCTCTGTAACTGGAGAGGTAGAGCCTAGGTAAGCACTAACATAGAAAGGAAAGATTGAGGGAATCTTTCTCGATTTGAGAACACAGTCTTTCTGTACCTATTTGCCTACTTCAAAAGGTAAGTAAATATTCACGGCCGCTGTCCAAGGCTAAGCACTTCTCCTTGGACAGAACTATGTAGTTGATTATGTCATTTTGAATGAACCATGGCTACTCCATCTTTAGAAATTTGAAATTCTCAGGTGCCTGGGTGGCTTAGTCAAGTGTCTGCCTTCGGCTCAGGTCATGATCCCAGGATCCTGGGATTGAGTGCCGCATCGAGCTTCCTGCTCCGTGTGGAGCCTGCTTCTCCCTCTCCCTCTGCCTGCCATTCTGCCTGCTTGTGCTCTCTCTTTCTCTGTCAAATAAATAAATAAAATCTTTAAAAAAAAGAAATTGGAAATTCTAACACATATCTAAACAGGAAAATCTTCTTGCTTATCAGTAGTAGTAATAATAATAACAATAATATAATGATGATTGATATTAATGAGGATTATGCCTCTGACTACTGTGAGTACTTAGATTATTTCATTAAATCCACATTGACAGTAATATCAGTCCTATTTTACAGATAAACTGAGGCATAGAGAAGTCAAATAAATGTGCTCAAGATTACACAGCTAATAAGTGATAAAGCTTAGATTTGAACCCATACAGTAACCCGTGTTCTTAAGCACTGTACTCCATATTCATTCTGTACAATGGATGTCCATAACCTCCTCCTTAATTATGAGTGCCCTGACCAAATATAAAATTCCAGGATATACAGGTTTATTTATCCATAGCTGTTGTTTTGTTTTGTTTTGTTTTTTACCTATTTGGTGTTAATCCTCTTAGCATTTGTAACTAATGTTAGCATCAGTTCTTTGATTTTTTTTTCTTACTGATCTCCTGGTTGACACTTTTTTTGTTGTTCTATTTTAAAATATAACTTTTTTTCTCCATCTCTAGAGGTTACTTGGGACCGCCTCATCAGGGTCCACCCATGCACCATGTCCCTGGCCATGACAACCGTGGCCCACCCCCACATGAGATGAGGGGAGGACCATTAACTGAGCCCAGACCTCTAATGGCCGAGCCAAGAGGACCCATGCTAGATCAGAGGGGTCCACCCTTGGATGGCAGAGGTAAGGGGAGACCACATCACAAGGCTGACTGCTGGTTGTGGGCTGATAATAAACCCAGCTATCTTAGGTTCTAATCTTGGATAAAAGAAGGCTAGGGCAATGGGGTTGACAAACATTTTTAAGATTTATCTGTAAAACTGAGACAGAAAGCAGTCCCTGAACAACACATTTGAACTACGCAGGTCGATTTATACATATTTTTTTTATAAATACAGTACAGTACTATAAAGGTATTTTCTCTTTTTTACAATTTTCTTAATAACATTCTCTTTCCTCTAGCTTATTTTGTTGTAAGAATGCAGAACATAATATACAAAACACGTATCAATCAACTGTTTATGTTTTTGGTAAGGCTTACCATCAGCAGTAGGTTGTTAATAGTTAACTTTTGGGGGAGTACTCCAATCCTTGCCTTGTAAAAGGGTCATCTGTAGTTGGGGGGAGATGTGACTGGAGAAATAAATTTCTATCTTTGACTATTGGTTCTTTTTGCCATAAAGATGAGTAGTTACACAGTGGTTTTCTTACAACTTTCTTTATAGGCGGTAGAGATCCCCGAGGCATAGATGCACGAGGGATGGAGGCACGAGCCATGGAGGCTAGAGGATTAGATGCCAGAGGATTGGAGGCTCGAGCAATGGAAGCCCGTGCGATGGAGGCCCGTGCAATGGAGGCCCGTGCAATGGAGGCCCGTGCAATGGAAGTCAGAGGGATAGAGGCCAGAAGTATGGATGCAAGGGGCCCAGTCCCTGGCCCTAGAGGCCCTATGCCTAGTGGAATCCAGGGTCCCAGTCCAATTAACATGGGGGCAGTTGGCCCCCAGGGATCCAGACAGGTATGTGCAATACTTCTTGCTTCTATATGAAATCTTGATCTATTCAGGAATTAACTATTGAAGCTGACTGTTACTGCTTTCCGACTTGGACTATTTCTCAGCTTGTTAAAACAGGAAGATTAGAAACTCCCTTCCTCTAGTTTCACTGTCCCTTAAGATGGTTATTTTCTGGCCACCATTGTAGCAGCTTTGTCCTACCATTTAAGGAACTCTTCCATTCAGAGCAGAGCACCCACAGATTTAGGAGGCAGCGTGTGTATCACTAGAATCTAGGCATGGATATTTGAAAAAACCTCCCCCAGGTGATTCTAATGTACAACCGTAAGAGCTGCATTAGAGCATGTGAAGAGCTGTTAGTAGTCATTTCGATAATCTTAGGTTTGCAGAAACCTATTTTAATTTGCTTTCATCACACAGCCTAAGTGGACAGTGGAATATGAAAGGCAGTTTTTACTAATGTTCACCTTAAAACCTGTGGAACTGAATTCTTATCTCTTCTTTCTTCTTATCTGGCTCTCTCTAGCTATGTGTATGTATATGGTGATCTCTGATTATCTGTGTGTTGTTATCTCCTCCCTCTTCAAACACAATTGGTTGTGGGGAGATGGTATGTGAGTGTCTTCCCTGAATTTTTACGTGCTGGCACCTTCAGCTCCCTCTTGCCCCTGCCAACCTTCCTTTTTCTGTATGTCTTCCTCCTTCCTCTACCATATGTTATGTGTCTTGGTCCTGTGTGTGTGTGTGTGTGTGTGTGTGTGTGTGTGTGTGTGTAAGGGTGGGGGGAGAGTGTCACTGGAATGGAATATGTCAGTCATCCAGTTCTCTCATTTCATAGGTTTGGAAACTGAGATCCAAGAATTCAGCTGACTTGTCCAAATTCACACAACTAAAAAGTGACAGAGCAAGGACTAGAACCCGCTATTTTTTTTCACTGTACCACTCTGTCCTGTTAGCTGCACATTATGTATGTGTATGTGTGTGTCTACCTCCCCCTCTTTAATAGGAAATATGAATATGTTGTTTCCTGGTATGTGTAAAAGAAAACTGTTTTCTATTTTTTTTCCAAGTTGTGTTTTTTAAACATGTGTTTGTGGGCCTTGATGTTTATTCTGCCCTCTATGATCAGTAGCTTTGTAATAAGAATGGGTTTTATGCATCTATTCAGTCCTTCAACACATATTTATTGAGCATTTACTGTGTACCAGAGAGAGCTCTAGATAACTGAGGATATAGCAGTGTGAACAAAACAAAGTCCCTGCCCCTTGGAGCTTGCATTATAGTGGAGGAAACTGACAACAAATAAGTACATGATGTCCTTATATAATTCTGTCAGTCGTTTTGTGGAGAAACACATTGAAAATAATGGTTGGAAGACCATTTCTGGATTAATGTCTTGCTGTTTTATCTCTGCTAGTGCTTGAACTCATTCTGTAATATTGGATTCATACAGTTTTCATTAGTAGATTGTATAAAGCCTATTAGATCTGAATAGAAAAAATAAAAATTTTATCTTCATTTTTATATTGTTTAAATTAATATGTTCACTCACATATAAAAGATATACAGTGAGAACCTTGCTTCCTGCCCTGTATCCATCTCCCTTGTGACCCCAGTCCTAGAGAGAATTGCTTTTATTCAATTTTTGATGTATCTTTCTAACAAAGAAGAGTATATTATTAGGAAAAATGCATATATTTTTCCTTTCACTGTTCAGTGCCTTGTTTTTTCACCTAATGGTATATCCCTAATTCATAATTTCAAATCAGATTTTATTTTATTTCTTTTATTCATGAGAGACACAGAGAGAGGCAAAAACAGAGAGAGAGAAGCAGGCTCCCTGTGGAAAGCCCAGTGTGGGACTTGATCCCAGGACCCCAGGACTACGCCCTGAGTTGAAGGCAGACGCTCAACCACTGAGCCACTCAGGCACCCCTTAAACCAGATTTTAAAATTAATTCCAGTTCACCTAGTTGGGAACTTGTCAGTAAAAGGCTTATTATTACTAGGGTGATTATATGACTTATCCAAACAGGGACATGTTTGAGAGTGAGAGTATTTATTAAGTTGTTACTCTGGGGCAAAAGCATAAGCTGGGACTATCTTAGGTAAACCTGGATGTGTGGTCACCTATATTGTGACTTGTCTGCCTAGAACAGGCACTCCTGGAAACTTTAAATGACCATTATTGAATGGTTAGATCACGATATAATACCTCAAATTAGTATTAACTGAAGCTTCAAAAATGTTATGGATGTGTCAGATCTGTAACATAACATTAAGATTCGGACCAGTCTGGATTCAGTATTGATAAGAACAGAAAGTGATAATGCAGTGTATTATGTTTCCTTCCCTTCTTAAACAAGATATGAAAAATGATTTAACCATTTCTGATTACTCAAGATTATCATTAAATGTACATATTATTGTATATGCTATAATAGAAAATATAGTCATCTCCTGTTTGGTTTCTGGTCTCCTTCACCATCAGGCTGTCGCCTGGCTCTTCACATTGTTGTCACGGTATCTGCTCCTAACAGTTTATCCACGTTTCTTTTTGTGCTTTGCTGCTTCTAATCTGCTGGGGAAGCAGGTAACAAGTTTGTTAACAGTTTGTGTTTCTTAAGAGTACCTAAACTCTGGGTGAATGCCTGAGTGTGAACATAACAACATAGGGCCTTTAACAGTTATTCTAGGTGCTCTGAGAAGCCTTTTCTCTTTCCTAAGATCGAACTCACCAAAGATCTTAAATAAGTGTGATACAACTGCATTTTGTTCTTTTAACCTGGGTCCGTCATGTTTCTTGTTCTGTATTTAGCGGAAAACATCTGTTGCACATTCTCTCCAGAAAGTACTAAAAAGCAAATGTTGGGCTAATAGTCTTTTCCACAGAGGCCTTCCCATCTCCTTCCTGCCTCTGCCATTATGATCATCTCTGCCTTACTTGTAGGATAGGGCCCTTTGGGACCAACTGCCTATGTCTGATTGAACTAGAGGTAGGCAGTATCTCTGTAAATGTAGCTTCCCCAGTGGACCAACATACAGTATCTCTAGAATCTGCTGGCTTTCATTTCTCTTTCCACTGAGCACTAGTTTCTAGGATGCTGTCAGTTTTCTCTGTGCTTATGCGGCTGGATTTTGCTTGATTTGGTGGTATCTGATTGTGCTGTGTGATATTTGTTGATGCTGGAGCTGTTGTAAGCAAATGTGTCTATAACTCGCTAGTTGATCTCTTGCTAAACCCTGCCTTCTGCCATTGCTAACAGTAGGAAATGATCTTCTGAGTCATTAATTTGCTTTTTTTAATTTATATCTATAATCAGATCATATTTTTCACGTTGCTCTTACTGGATTCTGAATACCTCTGTGAGAAGTTCTGAAAAACCTCTCCTCGTCTCTCTTTGTGCCCATAGGTTCCAGTCATGCAGGGAGCAGGCATGCAAGGAGCAAGCATTCAGGGTGGAGGTCAGCCTGGGGGCTTTAGTCCTGGCCAGAACCAAGTTACCCCACAGGACCATGAGAAGGTAAGCAATACTATCTATCTCCAAAGGCACACATCTGTTGGATTCCTCTTTTCAGTTATGATGTTCCTTTAGAGTTCCTTTAGAAGTCATGTTTACTTTTACTTTTGATGAACCTGTTACCTGAAAAATGTGTAGGCCTGATCTTAAATGAAATTAAAATTCTTAAATCGATGTATGTACATGGGAGCTTATCTTATATTTCAGAGTCATCAGCCAATAACTTTTTTTCTGCAGGCCAGAGTGACCTGAAAATCCAAGTACCCCCCCACCCCCCATTTTGCCTTATCCCTAAAAACAAGAGCAGATTCCCCATGAGGATTATCCCTAAAAACAAGAGCAGATTCCCCATGAGGATGTCTGTTCCTATATTTGACCATTGTGGGGAGCTCGTGTCTGATGAAAAGACTTAAACTTGTGAAATAGAGACTTTTAAAAATGGGATTAAAGGGACACCTGAATGGCTCAGTCATTTAAGCATCTGCCTGAATTCAGCTCAGGTCATGATCTCAGGGTCCTGGGATTGAGCAGCATCAGGTTCCTTGCTCAGCGGGGAGCCTGCTTCTCCTTCTCTGCCCCTCCCCTCCCCACCACCCCACCACCGCTCATGCTCACTCTCTCTGTCTCTCAAATAAATAAATAAAATTTAAAAATCTCTAAAACGAGATTAAGGGCACCTGGATGGCTCAGTGGTTGAGTGTCTGCCTTTAGTCCAGGTCATGATTCTGAGGTCCTGCGATCAAGTCCCACATCAGACTCCCCACAGGGAACCTACTTATCCCTCTGCCTCTCTCTGTGTGTCCCTCATGAATAAATAAATAAAATCTTTAAAAAAATAAGATTAAAAACAAGACTTCCCAAGGTTCATAGATACCATGTTAGTTTACAGGAACTTTGGGTTCATGTAGTGTCTTTCTGATTTGAGTCACATAATCTTAGGTCTTACCGTACTTGAGCTTTTCATTGGGCCTTTTCTCATCAGCCCATTTTGGTTTGATTTGATTTGGGGATTTTGGGGGGGGGGGGCGTTGTTTTTGCCTGCAGTATTCCATGCGTGAAGTATCTTTCCTTTTTGGATGGGAGCTGTGGTGTTTTTTTTAGCTGCTGTCATTAAAACTCATTCCCTTTTTTTCTCTTCACAGGCTGCTTTGATCATGCAGGTTCTTCAGCTGACTGCAGACCAGATCGCCATGCTGCCTCCTGAGCAGAGGCAGAGTATCCTAATCTTAAAGGAACAAATACAGAAATCCACTGGAGCACCTTGAAAGGTGAGCAGACTTAACCTGCATAAGTTGGACAAGCTGCTTGTGCCTTTGGAGTATTAGATACTTTCTTTTTTTTTTTCTTTTTAAATTTTTATTTATTTATGATAGTCACACAGAGAGAGAGAGAGAGAGAGAGGCAGAGACACAGGCAGAGGGAGAAGCAGGCTCCATGCACCGGGAGCCCGACGTGGGATTCGATCCCGGGTCTCCAGGATCGCGCCCTGGGCCAAAGGCAGGCGCTAAACCGCTGCGCCACCCAGGGATCCCAGTATTAGATACTTTCAGCCTTAACCAGCAGCACTGTCCTAATCTAAACACTGTCTGAGGACTACACTCCTGTTGGCTAGATTCTTCACCCTTCATTAAGTCAGTTCCTGTCAGGATAGGGGAAGGCAATAGGAGATCTGTTCAGTTGTCAAGTTGGTTGTAGTCTTGTTTAATCTTTCTTCCCTAATGGCAAAAGTAATGTGATCACTTTTACAAAATTAATCATACAGAAATGTAGAAAGGGCAGGATGGGAAGCTCTGCTTCCTGAATCTCATTCCCCAGACAACCTCTAAATATAGCTTGGTGTGTCTCCTTCCAGAATCAGTTGTGTTATTTTATTCCAACTGTCCCATCAAAATGGAGAAACTACAAAGCATTTCAATAAAATGTATAAATATTTTGGTTTCCAGTATTATTTATATTGACTATTTTGATGTTAAACTGTTAGAGTGCATATTTCAGGGTAGTAACTATACACCACCACCATCAATGTCCCTTTACATTTTAGAGGTTGCTGTCACTGCTGCCCTTTATTTTTCTTGCTTATCTGTTAGGTAAAAGGGATCACGATCATGGAATCCCTTAACATCTTATATTTCATAAATAATTGTTTTTTTTTCTTTAAGACTCTTCTATTTTCTTATTAAAGATTTTTCTTATTTTTAAGTAATCTTTGTACCCAAGTTGGGGCTCAAACATAACCCTGAGATCAAGAGTCATATATGCTCTACCAACTGAGCCAGCCAGGTTCTCCAATAATTCTGTTTTCTAAAAAACAGCTTAAAAAATAAAATAAAATAAAATAAAATAATAAAATAAAATAAAATAAATAAAAAATAAATAAAATAAAAACAGCTTAAAATTTTCATTGTCCCAGTATCAGCTGGAATATCACATTTTGAATTTCTACTTTTTACCCCATCTGTATTATAATTCCCATCCATATATTATATAATAGTGAACTCATTTACGCTAATTACCAATCTTTACTAAATATATTGTATTTTAATCCATATTTGCAATATCATTAAAACATCCAAACCGGAAACATGCATCTTATTTGTAGACTTAATTTTTTTTAAGATTTTATTTATTTATTCATGAGAGAGGTACAGAGAGAGAGAGGCGGAGACACAGGCAGAGGGAGAAGCAGGCTCCTCATAGGGAGCCCGATCACTCCCTGAGCCGAAGGCAGATGCTCAACCACTGAGCCACCCAGGCATCCCTGTATTTAGACTTTAAATAACTAAACTATAATAGGAAGCTATCATAGATGCATAGCTAGCTAGACTTTTGATATGACCAGTACTTTAACTTTTTAGTCCAGATACCTGAGGCATTTTCTTTAGTAAAATTATAGGCTATTTTATTCAGATGAATACATTAAAAACCATTTCCCTCTTTTACTTTTTCTAATTTATTTATGTCATAGAAGGCATTCCTTACAATATGAGGAAATTACTATTTTTGGATAGTGGAGATAGAAATGTTTTTAAAAGTTCTTCCATTACGTATTCTAGCTTATAAAATATTTCAGAACCCTTGCACATAAACCACAGAGCAAGGGTTTTTGTTTTACATTTTATTTTGGAATAATTATAAATTCACAGAAGGTTGAAAAAATAGTACAGAGAGCCTTATGTACCCTTCCCCCAGTGATAACCTCTTCAGAACCCATTGTGCAATACCTTTTTGGTTTGTAGTACAAAACCCAAAAACTGACATTGGTATATTATTGTTAAGTAGACTACAGACCTTATTCAGTTTTAACCATTTTTATTTAACCATTTTTAAAACCTACATTAATGGGAGGAGGTGGTGTTATGTGCATGTAGTACTATACAGTTTTACATGGGGGAGGTTTTAATGTATATTTGCTGTTACTTGTGCATACTGCGGCCAAAATGTTGGTTCTCCATCCATCCTGCACCTTAGTAGTTGTGATCCATTTCTGCTATCACTTGACAGGCTTTTATACCATTAACATTAGATTAATAGTTCTCAACCAGAGGCAGTTTTGCTCCCTATGGGACATTTGGAAATGTCTGGAGACATTTTTCATTGTCACAACTTTAGGGGGCATGGTATACTACTGGCATGCAGTGGAGAGCAACCAGAGATGCCTTTGAACATCCTATAGGATATCCACCCCTCACACCCCCCACCACCCTCCACATAACAAAGAGTTATCTATCTCCAAATGTCCACAGTGCTTAGGTCGAGAAACCGTGCTGTAAGAGGTGATTACTGTGGGGATCCTGGAGGCAGACACCTTAGCAATCTCTCCCTGGTAATTTGCTCTTTTGGCATAGCCTCCCTCCCCCACTTTAAATTTTTTTTTCCTGATGTTTGGGGAAGAGAACTTTGTCTCCATCTCTAATAGCTTTCTCCCAACTTTTCCTTACAGGTTTTCAAAAATACCTGGCAACAAATCGGGACACTAATTCCATAACTTTGTTGGAACGTTGCAAAAAGATGACTTCTGCATCCTAACCCTTGAATGACTCAAATTGGTGCCAGGTGGAGGATTCACATCACCTTCTCTCAGAACAAAATCAGTTCATTCTATTGTCTTAGTTTGTATATTTTCTGTGACTTGAAATAAACTTTGAACACAATTTTAGTATACTGTAAATTGATATACACGACCTTTTTGCTTTTAAAAAGCTGAACACCAGGGGTGAAACCTTAGATATGTTTTCAACCCTTACCGCAGTACTGTGCTTTAATGTTATATTGCCATAATTCTGTTTTTCCTTTAAGTTAACCACTTATTCGTCTTGGTGTTATTTGAGAATTTCTTAGAAGCAATGTTTTCTAGAACTTAGTTTTTTGCTTTGTTTGCTTCCAGCAGGAATAATAAGATTTTCCCTTTGAGAACTTGCTAGAGCTTCTGAGTTTACTGGGAGAAAATAGTCCATGCTTAGAGCTATAAAATTGTCAGAAGGCCCACAAAGCAAAGAGCCTAGTAGAGCAGTGTATGTACTTAGTTTAGAAAAATCCAATGATCAGAATGCACTTTTTTCAATCAATAGCAGGTTTATTCACATGCACCATTCAGAGTTAAGACAAAAATGTTGTATTGGCACTGGTTCAGGTGTATCGGCAACACAAGAGACTGTTGACATTTACCTGTCTTAAAACTCTTCAGTCTCAGTAGTCAACCATAAAAGTTTAAAAAGCCACCAATTTTTCACATGTTCAAAATGAAATAAAAACAAAATAGAAATCAAGTGAACAAAATACATTTCATTCTGCCTTCTAGATAATCACTAACCTACAGCCTTCCCCCTATAACCAAATTTATTCTGGGAAATTAAAACATAGAAAACCCTAAAACTTTTACATTCTTCTCACTTATTTTAAGAGGACCAGATGTAGAGCATAAGAGGTCAGATTGCCCATTAGGCCTGCCCCTGCCTGCTGCCTTGCAGATAGATGTGACAATAATTAGTGCCACTTGCTCTAACCTATGGCTCCTCCTGCCTAGTATTCTCTCATAGTGGTGTTAAGGAGGAACATGATTTCTCTCCATCAGGCCAACCTCAAGAGGTTAAGAGATGCCTTAATAATTAGTAAAGTTCCACTGGAACTATTCTTTGAGCCTATTTGTATTCTCAGAATCCTACCCCCTTCTGGGTTAGGATTATGGTCAAGTGAATTAAAAGCCTGCCATAGGCTTAGAGAATGTAATAGCATATTGCTTACATGTCAAGCAAAAGAATGCAAAGATAATCAACTTTATGAGAGACATTGAAATTGTGAGGGATTTTTCTACTCTGATGTAAACATTTACTACCAACAAAAGTTTGCTGAATAAGCTACTTCATATTACAACCTAGGAAGAAAAACTTGCTCAAAACAACTGAGGAGATTTCTGGGTATCCTGCTCATCCCTAATTCTGGCTTGGATGTTGATTATACATAGGATTTATTATTATTACCTTTTCTGCCTACTTCCATGAATATTCTAGGCCTTAATATGTTGATTTTAGCAGCAGTCATATCTTGAAGTATTGATATATTTAGACATTGAAGCCAAGAGCAAAGCCCTTTTTATCAGGAATTCATAAGTTTCAAGGAACCCTAAGATTCCAAATCAGAGTCAATGAAGATCAAATTTTATGGTCAGCAATTGTCTAAGGAATCATCCAGATTCAATTGTGCATTTTCCAAAAGCCTTATTCAATTTAATTTAGGTAGTTGAAATCCAGGAAATCAGCAACAGCAGGGGTATTCTAATCTATTCCTATGTAAGTACCCAGTACTATTTTTTCCTGATGTCCAGTTAACAAATGGAACATGATTAGCCACTGTGAGTTCATGACACCTTTGTTTTGTTCAGACTAGTTACTGAAAATGGATCTTACTAATCCTTCAAGTCATACAAGTTTCTGGATAATTCAAAACAACAATTTATTCATTTTTGGTCACTTAATTGTAGAAGAAATAGGTTACTAAGTTAGAATACTAAATACTAAGTCAGTAGAAACATTCTTACAAATTTAATGAGTGGACTTGTCTGGGCACAACAAAGTAAGGGTTTTTTTGGGGTTTTTTTCCCCTCTCTTTTAAGGGCCCCAGTCTTTGCTTCTACTGACTCACTGGGACTACTAACATCCCCGAGCCAGGTGGATGGGGAAATAAAAAGCATTTTGATAGGAGAAAAGACATGTTGCTTATGTCATTAGGTGAATGATTCTTTAATAAAGAGGGAAGAGCCCCAAAAAATGGTATCAAAATTGTAAATTACCTTTTTAAAAAACTAAACATTAATAAACCCCCCTTAACAAAAATGGCGATAAAGAGCCCCTGTTGACCAAGTCATCTTAAGATGGAGTTCAAGTTTTTGCAATTATTTCCAACAGAACAATGTAAGCTAATGACAATATATCTTTCAGTTATAATTTCCATTATAATTAGCATAGCTCCCAAGATTTTCTTTCCCAAATGGGAGAACCTAGATTAAGTAATCAAAGATTCATTCATTAAGCAAAGGAAAAGCAAGGATAAGTAAGGCATAAATTGCTATTCACACTGGATAAGAACGTGTTTAAAATAACAGTAAGAAAAAAAAAACAGTAAGAATGTACATAGTGTTATATAGGGATGGAGTTCTTGGTGATTTTATGTTCATTTATTATTTATGCTTATTATGTTTTGTCATTAATTCTTCAATAAATATTTTATTTAAAAAAATCACCCTATTTAGAAATCTTCTTTGAAGGTGAGAGGGAGGGGAAAATATGACCAAAGGCTGGGAGATACTAACTCTTGGAATCAACGATATCCCCCAGGGCCAAGTTGTGTAACTGTCAACCACCTCTGCTATCAGGCCTTGTTAAAGTCATGGCATTCCAGAAGGATTTATAGTTCTTTTCCTAAGAAAGGATCCATGACCTTTGCAATTATCATGACTTCATGAAAATCAGTGATGTCCAAGTTGAATCCAGTCAAAAACAGGGTGCCAGGGAGTCAGAGCTTAAATGGCTGTCCCAACCCGATCAAACCAAGTAAGTTGCTAGAGATTCAGAGGGGAGACTAAATGCAGATGATCATCCTTGTTCCTGTAATTCAGAAGTTTTCTTTGTTGAAGTAGAATTGAACCTTCCTGGGATCCAGGCTGGAATATTGGCAACAGCATTTGCTCAGGCTCTTTGCCAAAGTCTGAGGACCGCATAGGAAGACTCCCACCACAGACCTGCGGGAATAGAACAATCGTAAGGGCTAGAATACAGCAAAAGCTTCTATGCTAGTGAGGATGGAGAACCTGCCTCTGCTAGGCCTCTACTGTTCCCAACGACCTTGCATATTCAGCTGTTGACTCTTTCACATTCTTCATGGTAGTTTCCTTACCTATTCTGCTCTTAGGCCTTGTCCTCAGCTGCAAGCCTTGCCTATTCCATCAAGAACAGATACTCAGAAGATACTGTGCAATGTCGAGGTTTAAGTGCTAGACCCTTGAGCCCCGCTATCTGGGTTGAAATAACCATCTCTGACACTTATCCCAGCGGTGTGACTTCAGGCAAGTTTCTTTTAACCTCTCTTTCAGATTTATTCCATGTAAGATGAGGATAAAAATAGTACCCACCTCACAGAGTTGTTTTGAGGTTTATTTTTTTTAAGGTTTTATTTATTTGTTCATGAGAGACAGAGACATAGGCAGAGGTAGAAGCAGGCTCCCTGCGGGGAGCCTAATGCAGGACTCGATCCCAGGACCCCAAGATCATGACCTGAGCCAAAGGCATCTAGATACTCAACCATTGAGCCGCCCAGGTGACCATGCTTTGGGGTTTAAATGAAAAGCATATGTAAAGCAATTAGAAAAACGCCTGGCACATAGCAAGTGAATATGTGCTAGCCATCCATTGTGCATCTTTCCCCACTTCAAAATTCTCACACTGAGGAGGTGATGAGCCTTCTTGCCAAGAATAAGCTTTCTAACTGTGCACTGAGTCTCACCCTCACCTTCCCTCTCTCATACCTTCCTCTCCCCTTTTTGACTTGAGAAAGAATTCATGTGTCACAACATTCATCTTTTTAAAGTGTGCACTTAGTGCTTTTTTTAGAGAGAGAGAGTGCAGGCAGGGAGGGATGGAGGGAGGGAAAGAGAGAATCTTAAGCAGGCTCCATGCTCAGTGTGGAGCCTGACTTGGGGCTCAATCTCTGGACCCTGAGATCATGACCTGAGCCAAAATCAAGAGTCAGGCCCTAAACCTACTGAGCCACCTGGGCACTGCTACAGTTAATGCCTTTTAGAATAGCCACAAAGCTGTGCACCCATCACCCCTACCTAATCTGAGGACATTTTCATCATCCCCAAAAGAAACCCCATACACATTAGCAGTCAATCACTCCCCATGTCCTCCCAACCACCTCCTCCCAGCCCTAGACAATCAAATCTCCTTTTTCTCCCTAGATTTGCCTATTGTGAACATTTCATATAAATGGAATCATGTAATGTGTGGCCTTTTGCATCTGGTTCTTGTACTTAACATGCTACTTTCAAGGTTTATCCATAGCACGTGTCAGTACTTCATTCCTTTTTTTTTAAGATTTATTTATTTATTCATGATAGACACAGAGAGGGAGAGAGAGAGAGAGAGAGAGAGAGAGAGAGAGAGAGAGAGAGAGAGACAGGAGGAGGGAGAAGCAGGCTCCATGCCGGGAGCCCGACGCGGGACTCGATCCCGGGACTCCAGGATCATGCAGTGAGCTAAAGGCAGGCACTAAACCAGAGCCACCCAGGGATCCCCCTCATTCCTTTTTAATAACAGGATAATATCCCACTGTATGGATATACTATATGTTGTTTATCCCTTCATTTGCTGATGGATGCTTATTTCTAGTTTTTGGCTATTCTATATGCATTCATGTTCAAGGTTTTGGGTAGATAGCAAAGGCTGTTTTCAATTCCCCTGGGTACATACTTAGGAATGAAATTGCTGGGTCACATGGTAACTCCATGTTTATCATTTTGAGGAAATGTCAGAGTTCTTCCAAAATGCTGCACCATTTCACATTCCCACAAGCAATGTGGAGGAACTCTCCTACAATTTCTCCCCTTCCTTACCAACTCTTATTGCCACTCCTTCACTATGGTCAGCTCAACACAATAATTAGCATAATCTCTTTTGTTCAAATGCTGCTTTACTGTTTTTTTTAAGATTTTATTTATTTATTTATTCATGAAAGAAAGATAGAGAGAGGCAGAGACATAGGCAGAAGGAGAGGAGAGGCAGGCTCCCTGATGCAGGACTCATTCCCAGGACTCTGGGATCATGACCTGAGCCAAAGGCAAATGCTCAAACACTGAGCCATCCAGGTGTCCCCTGCTTTACTGTTTCCAGAGCATTTTTCATATATGTATTGCTTAACTGTTTATAACCATTTTTCAAGTGAGGAGAGAAGGCATTTACTAATATAATTCCCATTTTATAGATAAGAACTCAGAAAATCGGAGGACTTTCTAGCTCAAGGTCTCAGAAATGGAGTGTCAGAACTAGCATTAGCACCCAGAATCATCTGAATCTAAGCGACTGAGTGTTCTCACCACTGCCTTCATGAACCCTGCCCTGATCACCCCATGTGGACAGAGACTTTCCTTCCCTCCATGTCTATGTATCTGTTTCATGGAGTGCATCATTCTGTTTTGAATTGATTGTATGCATCACTTATTAAAATGTGTGCTCCTTGAGGGCAAGAATCATATTCTATTTATCTTTCAACCTCCAAACCTTCTAGAATAGTGAATGCTGAGCTTATAGAAGGTAACCAGTGTTTGTGGAATTGAATTGATCTTCAGCTGCCAACTTGTCCCAGGAACTTATCTAATGATCACCTTATTCTCCTTCCCATTGGAATGGCTGGTTTCGTGGCACCCGGTTTTCCTATATGCTCAAGCATGTCTCAAAGCTCTTCTGAAAGACTGAGTTCAGGTCATCAGTTAACTAGACAATATACTCCAAACCTTTCTTACTTGCAGTAGGAATTACTGAAGCCAGAAATGATACATTTGAATTTTTCCAATTTTCCATTTTATTTGGTAATGCTAATGGGAACTGAGTCCCCTTGCCTCACTGTTTGAATGGGGACTTGTAGAGACAGGAAACATCTCATCCATTACAAGGTCACCACCCTTATTTGGCTTAAATCTCAGATGAATTTTTTTTCAGCTGTACGCAAGAATCCGAGAATGGTGCAAATAGTTTCTGCCCCAGAGATCTTTTTTCCCAGGATGCTGCGATATCTTTCCTAAACCTTAACTCTGAAAACTCAACTAACTAGAAGAGAATACACTTACCTGGGGTGGGCATTAGCTATTGTAGAAAATTCATTGTCCCACATGGGTCTCCCAAAGGAAGTTTTCTGTTTCAGACCTGTCAGGATGTCAGTGGCCTTGTCAAAGTTTAATGTGGCATGACTGGCCTGAAGTCAAAGAAATAAAAGTTAGAGAAAGCAGGTCCTGACAGGTCTTCCTGTCAGCCACTTTTAAACTTGGGATAAGGGTGAGGCACTGGAAATAATTATTTCCAATCAGCATGCATGACCTTGTCTGACATTCATCTCACATCTAACATCAGAATTAATGTGTTGTTTGAACTTACAATATTGCTGTCCCATCCGGTGAGGAAGAGACGGTAGTTTAGAAAATCCACTTTGCCTAATTCCTCCATCTCACATTCCAGAGAAGCCAGCAGGTCATTGAACCAGGCAAAGGCACCTGTCTCCCTGCAGATCCAGTAGAAATAGATCTGGAATCAGCAAGAGAGAACATAGCCTTATTAAGTGTCTTTAAGCTGTACGTTGTGGCGACATAATTATTATATATACTTTATATTTGTTGGTCAAGTCTACAGGTGACCTGAAAAATCAGATGTACAGAGTGGCATGAATGTCCAGAGTTCTTACAACTTCCCTTAAGGAAAAAGACTTCCAACATCCTTTGGTTCAAGGTAATTTTAAACTCCAAATTGAAAATGAAGACCCCATTCTTATGATGAATCTGTAGAAATGGATGCCTTGGCAGAGTAGTGATCACTCACTCTCATAGCTCCAGGGATGGTTACTCTTTTATCAGTTGTAAAGAGCTAAAAGTCACAAAAGCAATGGATCTTTCAGGCCCAGACCAGATTAAAAGTAGCATAAGGGACTTACCGTTTGTGTTTTAAGGTTGTGATCTTCATGCCTAAATTTGTACCAGATAGATTTTAAGATGGAAGCAAAGGGGGTGACCCCAATTCCTGCTCCAACCAACACAACCACTTCATACTGGAAAACATCTTCACTGACAGTGCCAAAGGGACCATCCACCTCAATCCTGGCAACAGACAGAAGACAATGGGCAAGTGAAGTCTCACCTCCACCCCCAACCTCAAACATTCTCCCAGGACATAGCTGTTCCCATGGCTCCTTTAGTGCCTGTTTATTTTAATCATATTCTATTGCACCAGACAAGGTTCAACAATGAATCACCTCTTGCAGAAGCCTCTGGGTCTCTGCTGCTCTCAGGGACCTACCTGGGAATTGGTGAACACTGCTGCTCAAAAGCCCTTATGAGATTTTCTGTCCAGTCCCCCACTGCCCTGATATGAACGGAGAAGAAATCTTCCTCTGGAGCCGAGGTCAGAGTAAAGGGATGCCACTCCAAGTAAGAGACTGAGGGGCAATTAACAAAAATATACTGTCCCACTTCCATGCTGAAGCCACGCTTGATCATCTGCAATTCCAAAACTTTGGATGGGTGCATAACAACCTATGAACAAAGCACAGAGGCAAATTCAAGTGGTGGTGGGGGGGGGCTGCTGGTGATGGTGGTGAACTGTGAGCAGAAGTCCTTTCTAAAGGGGGCAGAAGCTGTTAGCAAGCAATTCAACTCTCTGAACCATCAGTGTGGGGGCCAACCAAAGCATGTCTGTGGGCTCACCCAGGCCACCTGTTTACAGCCTCTGACAAAGAACCATGCTGATGATTTCTGCCAAACTCTCTTCCCCCAAAGTTCTTTCCAGCACTGGAGGAACTAAAGTATGTTGCCCCTGATTCTTTTTTGTTCCCTTCAGGGCGACAACATGGCAATCTAGTCCTATATGCAGGAAGAAAAGAACTCTTATCACTGCTAGAGGAAACTGTATGTTCTTTTTTTTAACTTTTTAAAAAAGATTTATTTATTTCTTTTAGCCAGGGGTGGGGGTGGGGGAGAGAGTCCCAAGCAGACTCTGTATTGAGCATGGAGCCTGACTTAGGGCTCCATCCCAAAACCCTGAGATAAGGACCTCAGCCAAAACCAGGAGTTGGACACTTAACTGACTGTACCACTCAGGTGCCCCAAGTGCATATTCTTTTTTAAAGTTTTTTTTTTAAGGGATGCTTGGGTGGCTCAATCAGGTGAGTGTCATCTTCAGCTTGGGTAATGATCTTGGAGTCCTGGCACTGAGCTCCACATTGGGCTGCCTGCTCAGCAGGGAGCTTGATTCTCCCTCTCGCTCTGCTCCCCAGCTCCTGCTCTCTCGCTTGCTCTATCTCAAATGAATAAATAAAACCTTTTTTTAAAAAATAAAGTTTTTATTTTTTTTATAAATTTTTTTATTTATTTATGATAGTCACACACACAGAGAGAGAGAGAGAGGCAGAGACACAGGCAGAGGGAGAAGCAAGCTCCATGCACCGGGAGCCTGACGTGGGATTCGATCCCGGGTCTCCAGGATCGCGCCCTGGGCCAAAGGCAGGCGCCAAACCGCTGCGCCACCCAGGGATCCCCCAAAAATAAAGTTTTTAAAAGTAATTCCTACACCCCTTTTGAGACTTGAACTCATGACCCCAAGATCAAGAGTCACACGCTCCTCCCACTGAGCCAGCCAGGCACCCCAGAAAGAGCATATTCTTTACCTTGGTAATCACAACCTTCTGCTGCGAGCGGTAAAATCGGAGAATCCTTTCAAGAATATAAAGAACACCTGGTGCAAGGATCCACTTCCAAGACTGCAAAGAAAGAATAAAGAATGAGGTTACATGTTAATCTCTTATTGAGGATTCATATGTGTTGCAGTTCGTTTCTTCATTCAATAATATTTATCGAGGGCAGCCCGAGGGGCTCAGCGGTTTAGCGCTGCCTTCAGCCCAGGGTGTGATCCTGGAGACCCCATATCGAGTCCTATGTTGGGCTCCCTGCATGGAGCTTGCTTCTCCCTCTGCCTGTGTCTCTGCCTCTGTGTGTGTGTGTGTCTCATGAATAAATAAATAAAATCTTTTTTAAAATACTAATATTAATACTACTAATAATAATATTTATCAAGTTCTCTGATATGTATCATTATTAAGCCACTAATTTCACCAAATTTTGAGGACGGAAATGGAAAGGAATAAATTACAATGGTTTTGTTTGCTAATCTGTTACTCATAAAGCAGATCATTTCCTGAAGTTTTACAAGTCTTACCAGGAAGCAAAAGTACAGAAATAAAATATGTGGTAATTATACATATAATGCAATACAAGTCTTACCAGGAAGCAAAAGTACAGAAATAAAATATGTGGTAATTATACATATAATACAATAATAATAAGAAGAATATTATTCTTAATTCTTAAATTATATATACATTTCAATTTTAAGACTCCAAGACAGTCTTCCAGGACAATTTGTCCAATCTGAAAACCCAACAGAGAAGATAGATAGACATGACATAGAAGCAGATGATTAAAAACAAAACAACCAACAAAGAAGGGAAAGTGTGAGTGGCTGATACTATTGGTAACAATCTATAAAACTTGGTATTTCTTTATACATCACTTCTTTTCTCAGGTGCTCAAAACACCTAACATAGTAATACACTTTTTATCTTTTCTACATTTTTTAAAGCAGCATTTCTATCCTGAGATCCTCTCAAAGGTAACAGATTGCTTCCATATGCACAGGAGCTACTAAAAATGTATTTCCTAGCAATGCTAAGTCATGTCCTTTTTTGCACAATTGCTTCAGTGTGACACATCGGAGCTGTATAGAATGAGGTCTTCTATGCCATTTCAGGCAAACAATTTCTTGGGTATCTCCAGGGAGGAAAGGGGCAGAGATGGGGCAGGTGAACTGGACAGTGGGAATTATACAATTTGATGCTACTCCTTATTTGGGAAAAATTCCCCATGTCTTCAGATAAAAACACATATATATACGTTTTTAATGATATATGATATATATATTTAATGATATATACACACACATACACATATGAATGGCCAATAACAATGTGGTAAAAACTTTTGACCTCAGAAGTAATAAGAGAAACTAATATTAAACCAAAATAGCATTTTAACCTCTCAGATTAGAAAACAACATTAAACAATAATGCCCACCATTAACTGGGATGCAGAGAGATGGGCACACTCATATGTGCAGCCAATGGAGGGACAAATTAGTAGCATCTTCCCAGAGAGCAATTTGGCAATACATCCCAACAGCCTTGAAAGCATTCCTTCTATTTGACCCAGAAATTTCACTTCTAGTAAATAGACCATAAAGATATAATTAAGGCATGCCCAAAGTATACAATATAGGAATGGCCATATCATTTACTAAGAAAAAATGACAAAAATGATAAACTACACAGATTTTTTTGCAAATACCCAACTGTCTTTTTTAATTTTTATTTTTATTTATTTTTCTGTATTGAGATATAATTGACATATATCATTATATTAGTTTCAGGTGCACACCATAATGATTCAACATTTGTATATGTTGCAAAATGATCACAATAAGTATAGCTAATATTTGTCACCATACATCATTGCAAAAATTTTTTTCTTGTGCTGAGAACTTTTAATATCTACTCTCAGCAAACTTCAAATATACAATATAGTATTATTAACTATAGTAACCATGCTATACACAACATACCTATGACTTATTTATCTTATAACTGGAAGTTTGTACCTTTTGACCACCTTCACCCATTTTGCCCACTCTCCCACCCCCTGCCTCTGGAAACCACCAATCTGTTTTCTGTTTCTATGAGCTACGTTCATTAAAGTAAGATTCCACATATAGTGCAATCATACAGTATTTGTCTTTTTCGGTCTGACTTATTTCACTTTGCATAAAGCCATCAAGGTCATTAAAAATGATCATGTAAAAAAATTGACAAAAATGGTATACCATAGAGCTTTTTAAAAAACAAATGTTTCAGGGCAGCCTGGGTGGCTCAGCTGTTTAGCGCCGCCTTCGGCCCAGGGCGTGATCCTGGAGACCCGGGAACTGAGTCCCACATTGGGCTCCTTGCATGGGGTTTGCTTCTCTCTCCACCTGTGTCTCTCTCTCCCTCTCTCTCTCTCTCTCTCTCTCTCTCAAATAAATAAATAAATAAATAATCTTTTTTTGGTATTTTTTATTGGAGTTTGATTTGCCAACATATAGGCATATCACCCAGTGCTCATCCCATCAAGTGCCCCCCTTAATGCCCATCACCCAGTCACCCCGTCACCCTGCCCACCTCCCCTTCCACTACCCCTTGTTCGTTTCCCAGAGTTAGGAGTCTCTCATGTTCTGTCTCCCTTTCTGATATTTCCCACTCATTTTCTCTCCTTTCCCCTTTATTCCCTTTCACTATTTTTTATATTCCCCAAATGAATGAGACCATATAATGTTTGTCCTTCTCCGATTGACTTACTTCACTAAGCATAATACCCTCCAGTTCCATCCACGTTGAAGCAAATGGTGGGTATTTGTCATTTCTAATGACTGAGTAATATTCCATTGTATACATAGACCACATCTTTTTTTTAAGATTTTATTTATTTATTAATGAGAGAGAGAGGCAAAGACAAAGGCAGAGGGAGAAGCAGGCTCCATGCAGGAAGCCTGACATGGGACTTGATCCCAGGTCTCCAGGATCAGGCCCTGGGCCGAAGGTGGCGCTAACCCCCTGAGCCCCCCGGGCCCATCTTCTTTATCCATTCATCTTTCGATGGACACTAAGGCTCCTTCCACAGTTTGGCTATTGTGGACATTGCTGCTATAGACATCGGGGTGCAGGTGCCCTGCCGTTTCACTGCATCTGCATCTTTGGGGTAAATCCCCAGCAGTGCAATTGCTGGGTCGTAGGGCAGATCTATTTTTAACTCTTTGCGGAACCTCCACACAGTTTTCCAGAGTGGCTGCACCAGTTCACATTCCCACCAACAGTGCAGGAGGGTTCCCCTTTCTCCACATCCTCTCCAACATTTGTGGTTTCCTGCCTTGTTAATCTTCCCCATTCTCACTGGTGTGAGGTGGTATCTCACTATGGTTTTGATTTGTATTTCCCTGATGGCAAGTGATGCAAAACATTTTCAAATGTGCTTGTTGGCCATGTCTATGTCTTCCTCTGTGAAATTTCTGTTCATGTCTTCTGCCCACTTCATGATTGGATTGTTTTTCTTTGCTATTGAATTTAATAAGTTCTTTATAGATCTTGGATGATAGCCCTTTATCTGATAGGTCATTTGCAAATATCTTCTCCCATTCTGTAGGTTGCCTTTTAGTTTTGTTGACTGTCTCTTTTGCTGTGCAGAAGCTTTTTATCTTGTTTAAGTCCCAATAGATCATTTTTGCTTTTGTTTCCCTTGCCTTCATAGATGTATCTTGCAAGAAGTTGCTGTGGCCAAGTTCAAAAAAGGTGCTGCCTGTATTCTCCTCTAGGATTTTGATGGATTCTTGTCTCACATTTAGATCTTTCATCCACATCAGGCTCCCTGCATGGGGCTCACTTCTTTCTCTGCCTGTGTCTCTGCCTCTCTTTCTCTCTCTCTGTGTGTCTCTCATGAATAAATAAATAAATAAATTAATTAATTAATTAATCTTTTTAAAATGTTTCAATGAAGCAGCAGAAAGATAATAAAGAAACATCAGGGATGCCTGTGTGGCTCAGCTGCTAAGCTTCTGCCTTTGGCTCAAGGCGTGATTCTGGAGTCCCAGGATTGAGTCCCACATCGGGCTCCTTGCATGGAGCCTGCTTCTCCCTCTGCCTGTGTCTCTGCCTCTCTCTCTCTCTCTCTCTCTCTCGGCCTCTCATGAATAAATAAAGTCTTTAAAAAAAAGAAAGAAACAAAAAAAAAGAAAGAAAGAAACATCACTTACTATTACACCAAAAATAATAAAATACTTAAGAATAAAGTTAACCAAAGAAGTGAATGACCTGTACTCTGAAAACCATAAAGCACTGATGAAAGAAATTGAAGACAACACAAAGAAATGGAAAGACATTCCATGCTCATGGATTGGAAGACAAATACTGCTAAAATGTGCATACTCCCCATAGAAATCTACATACTTAATGTCCTAATCAAAATACCAACAGCATTTTTCACAGAACTTGAACAAACAATCCTAAAATTTACATGGAACCAGAGAAAATCATGAATACCCAAAGCAATCTTGATAAAGAAAAACAAAATTGGAGGTATCACAATTCCAGACTTCAAGTTGTATTACAAAGCTCTAGTAATCAAAACAGTATGGTACTGGCAGAAAAATAGACACATAGATCAATGGAACAGAATTTTAAAACCCAGAAATAAACCCACAACTGTATTATCAATTAATTTTCAACCAGGGAATAAAGAATATCCAATGGAAAAAGTATCTTCAACAAATGGTGTTGGGAAAAACTGGACAATAACATGGAAAAGAATGAACCTAGACCACTTTCTTATACTGTCCACAGAAATAAACTAAAAAAATGGATTAAAGACCTAAAAGGAACCATACAAATCCTAGAATAGAGCACAGGCAGTAATTTCTCTGACATCAGCTATAGCAACATTTCTCTAGATATGTCTTCTGAGGTAAGGGAAATAAAAGTAAAAATAAACTAATGGGACTACATCAAAATAAAACACTTCTGCACAGCAAAGGAAACAACCATCAAAATTAAAAGGCAACCTTCAGAATGGGAAAAGATATTTGCAAATGACATATCTGATGAAGGGTTAGTATCCAAAGTATATTAATAACTCACCAAACTCAACACCCAAAAACCAAACAATCCAGTCAAAAAATGGGCAGTAGACATGAATAGATATTTTTCTAAAGAAGACACACAGATGTCTAACAGACACATGAAAAGATGCTCAACATCACTCCTCATCAGGGAACTGCAAATCAAAACTACAATGAGGAGAGGTCGGAAGCAGCCAGCTTCCGCCAGCTTCTGGCTGTGTCGTGTGGCCATGGTAAGGGAAACTGCATGACCTAAGGTGGGGACCAGGACCCAGGGTGATGTCTGCAGCACCTATCTCTCACTTCTCTGGAGCTGTTAGTGAGGTTTAGGAACAGAATTCGGAGATGATGGTGGCAGCTACAGGAAGAGCTATGGCCTCAGACTGCCAGGTATAGCCAGTACATGTGGAATGGGAGTGCATTCAGAATATCCTCACCACGCAGCACAGAAGCCAACAGCTATTCCAGTGCATGAAATATCCAGAATTCCAGACCTGTGTCTGCTCATGAAAATGAGCAAAATTATTCTACTTGTTATAAGAATGAGAAAAGATTGAGAAGAATCTAAAGGAGAGTCGAAGAAAATGTGGAAGTGGAAGCTGAATAAACAGAAATCATAGTGAATTGGCAAGAGCTGTGAAGTGTTGGACTAAATCCATCACCAAGGGTCAATGCAACATTATATGAGGGACTAGAAGGGAGAGACAGTGGACTGGAGAAAGGGGTTGACAATGGCCATTGATGATAACATGATCCTATAGAAATCTGAGAAAAGAAGAATAAACAGCCAAATAGAAACCATTGGGAAAGTCCGATTCAATACTGAAACTGATCCTGAAACAAGCCATGGACAGAGTTTTACTAAGGAGGGTGGAGACAGATCTACAGTGATCTGGAAATTTACTAAATACAGAAGATCCTGAATATTCCAAGTCAGGAAAAAAAAACCCTAAAATGAGATATCCCCTTAGACCAGTTAAAATGGCTAAAATTAACAATACAGGAAATAACAGGTGTTGGCATGGATGCAGAGGAAGGGGAGCCCGCTTACACTGTTGGTGGGGATGCAAACTGGTACAGCCACTCTGGAAAGCAGTATGGAGGGTCCTCAAAAAGTTAAACATAGAACTACCCTATGATCCAGCAATTACACTATTAGGTATTTATTCAAAGGATACAGAAATACTAATTCAAAGGAATACATGCATCCCAATGTTTATAGCAGCATTATCCACAGTAGCCAAATTAAGGAAAAAGCCCAAATGTCCATCGACTGATGGATGGATAAAGAAGAGGTAGTATAATGGAATATTACTCAGCCATAAAAAAGAATGAAATCTTGCCATTTGCAAGACGTGGATGGAGCAAGGGAGCATTACACTGAGGGAAATAAGTCAGTCTGAAAAATACAAATACCATATGCTTTATTCATATGTAAAATTTAAAAAACAAAACAAATGAGCATAGGGAAAAGAGAGAGAGGCAAAAACCAAGAAACAGACTTAACTCTAGAGAACAAACTGATGGTTATTAGAGGGGAGCTGGGTGAGGGGGATGAGTGACATAGGTGATAGGGATTAAGGAGTGCACTTGTGATGAGCACCGAGTGTTGTATGGAAGTATTGAATCACTAAATTGCACACCTGAAGCTAATATTACACTGTATGTTAACTAACTGAAATGTTAATAAAAACTAAAAATTTATATATAATAAATTTTAATATATATTTATTCAAATTTATTTTACTTTCTTTTCTGGCTTTAAGGTCTTTTTAAATCTTATTAAGGAAATATTTTTGTTACCCCTCCAATATTAGAAAAAAATTTCTCATGTGGTGTTATGAGGCTTTTATGATTTTTTTCCTTTCTTTAAAACTTAAATCCTTGATCCATGCAATCTAGATTCATATTTTAGTGTAAAGTGTGGAATCAAGACTCAGCTTTTCTTCCTGGGTGTATAACCTATTATCCTAAAAAAATTATTTAATGATATATTTTTTTTCCCAACTGATTTGAAATGCCAACTTTAGGGGATTTTTTAAGATATTGTTCTCATTTTAGATGAGGATCAAGCTATAGCTCTTAATTCTGCAACTGATTTAAAGACTAATCACCCTCAGAGCACTTTGAGACACCACAAGTCAACCTTCCCTTTCCATTTATACCTCCAACCTAACATATTTTACGAGCATGCAAAGGTAAACCATGATATCCATAATAATCATCCCAAGGCACACCTTGAGTTCCCTGGAACCCAGTTTCTTGACTGTCCACTATTTAATAATAATTTCCAAGCATGTTCTTATAACACCAAAGAAAGCTGACTTCGAGAATGCTTTAAAAAAAAAAGTTGAACTGGATCCCTGGGTGGCTCAGCAGTTTGGCGCCTGCCTTTGGCCCAGGGCGCGATCCTGGAGTCCCGGGATTGAGTCCCCGTCGGGCTCCCAGCATGGAGCCTGCTTCTCCCTCCTCCTGTGTCTCTGTCTCTCTCTCTCTCTCTATGTCTATCATAAATAAATAAATAAATCTTAAAAAAAAAGTTGAACTCATAGAGAAACAGACTAGAAAGGTGGGTAACCAGAGCCTAAGACTGGAGGTGGGGGAGTGATGGAAAAATGCTGGTCAAAATGTATGTGCCTTCAGTCATAAGATGAATAAGCTCTGAAGATCTAATGTAAAGCATGGTGACTACAGATGATAATACTATAGCATACCTGAAATTTGCTAAAAGAGTAGATCTTAAGTATTCTCACCACACACGCACACATGCAAAATGGTAACCATGTGAGGTGATGGATGTGTTAATTAATCTCATCATGGTGATCATTTCACAAGGCATGCATGTGTCACTCACCACATTGTACACTTCAAATATATACAATTTTGTCAATTGTACTTCAATAAAGCTGGGGGGGAAGAATGCTTTCTTTAAAAAAGATTTTATTTATTTATTTATTCATGACACACACACACACACACACACACACAGAGGCAGTGCACAGGCAGAGGGAGAAGCAGGCTCCATGCAGGGAACCCGACATGGGACTCGATCCCAGGTCCCCAGGATCAGGCCCTGGGCTGACAGCGGCGCCAAACCGCTGCCCAAAAGAATGCTTTTCTTCCCCTCAAGAAAAGTGACTGGGGATCCCTGGGTGGCGCAGCGGTTTAGCGCCTGCCTTTGGCCCAGGGCGCGATCCTGGAGACCCGGGATCAAATCCCACGTCGGGCTCCCGGTGCATGGAGCCTGCTTCTCCCTCTCCTTCTGCCTGTGTCTCTGCCTCTCTCTCTCTCTCTTTCTCTGTGTGACTATCATAAATAAAAAAAATTAAAAAAAAAGAAAAGAAAAGTGACTGGATTTCAGAGCTAAGCTTTGGTACAGTAGTACAGTAGTCAAGAGCACAGTCTTTGGAATCTGCAAAGCCTGAGCTTGATTTGCAGTTCCACTAGTTACTTACTGTGACAGCTTGACAATTTAATCGCTTTGAATTTTAGTCCTATTGTCTCACAATGGAGACAAAAAAAATACCTACCTCTTAGATTATTGCTACGTATAAATGAGATAATCCATATTACACAGCAAACCTGTCCCATGGTAGACACTATAATAATGGGAGATATCATTATCACCTTTGAAGAGGGTCTCACAACATGCAATAACCATCAGTCCTTCCTCTACAGGATCTCCTGCTAATGGTAATTTCCTAGCCAGTGACACTGGAGTTCCTTGATGGTAGGAGACTTGTAGCAATATCCTCCACAGGACTCAGCACAGTAACAATAATAAGAGTAATAATAACAACAATAACAACTCCTAACAAAAGTTTATCCTTGTCTGTGGGGTTCTTACCTCAGCGGGGAGCCCTTCAAATCGGGGATGCTTGCAATGGGAATCATGATCATCCCACTGCTTGAAAGATTCTGCACACCTGTGAGGGTGACTCTCATTCAGGCTCTCTTCGGTCTGACCCCGGACAATTCCACTGAAACAAACAAAGAAGGACAGTTTGGACAAAGAATTATGCAAGGTCAGGGGCTGCAGCATGAGAATGAGTGTTTGAGGACCTTACCCAATGCCGTGAATCCCTAAGCCAATGAAGTAGATGATAAAAATATGGTGTGTATACCAGAAGACCTCAAAATAACTCCTCCGGATAAACTCCATAGCTGAAGTCACCATGAGAACCAAAGCTATCGTGATGATCACTCCAGTGAGACCAGCGATGCTGGTAAATGTCACATACTCCACTGTCTATGAAATGAGAAATTTCAGCCTGACACAATGTGTGCCAATCATATCATGCCCTTCCTACTCATGGCCAGATCCCAGATGCTTCGCCATTGAGTCAACTCACCATGTTTGGGGACTGCATAGGATTTAGCCAAGAATCTTCCTCTTTCCCTTGATGAGACAGGGTGGAGAGAATGGAAGCAAGGGATCCATCTGTGGCCTGTCGGCTTCTGCTGTACCGTTCAAAGTTAAACAGGTGTGCAATGATGTGAATAGCTAAATGGAAAGATGAAGAGGATTGAAAGGTGTCTCAGAAGCATCATTGCAGCTTGCCCCCAGTAGCAAAGGAGAATTCTACGTATAATGCCTAGCAGAATTCTGAGTCCACCGAAGGTGACCAATAAATCGTGATTACAGTGAGAACCAAGATCTTTCCTATTCTCATTCTGTTCCCCCAAATAATCAAATGTAAGTTCTACGAAAATAGGCCTACAATAGTGCCTGACAAATAGTGCCAGGTGTTCAATACATACTGTTTGAATGTCTAAATGCAGAGATGAATGAAACTACACTCTGAATGCCCACAAGCTTGCAGTTTTGTGGTTTGCCTCAGTCACCTGTGTGTAGGCAGATCATATATGCTACCAGTTTGTGGAAGGTGAGGTTGTGATCCAGTTGCTTTCTCAGGGTGCGCCTGCAAAACTACAGATGGAAAGTGATCAAGGTCAGGTGTCTCTGGGCAGATTATAAAATTCAGTAACATGTCTTAAACAAAGCATACCAATACCCACCCACGCTTGCCTACCCCCTTGGCTACCAAAGGAGACCCCTGAATTCCATTCCTAAGGGTTTGAAAGTATCGGGTTGTCCTACTGTGGAGGAGTTCAGGGTCTCTTGTCTTTAATGTGGAAGTTGACCTAGGAGTAGTTGGGACTCACAGAGCAGGTACCCCTCAGGAAGGACAGTAGATTTCGACACACAGGAAGCAGTATCAGCATGCTGTTAAAATTCAGGCAGCGAGCAGAGGCTCGGGCCCAGGCCAACGTGGACTAGAAGAGATGAGAGAAGAGACTATCAGGCTGCTTCATCTCATCATCTAGTAGGTGAGCACAGCCCAGTCCACTTGTCTGAGACCTGGAGATGGGCAGGGCGGCATCTTCCTCACCCTTTTTTCAGTAGCCAGCACACTTGGTCCATGCTCTCTGCTTTGCAAAATGACAAAAGATTTGCTGAACTTAATAGCAAATTGAGAAATTCTCATGACAAGTGGCTTGGAAATATTTGACTATACATCTAACAATATGAAAAAGAACAGGATTTAATAATTTCACGTTAACAAATACATCCCATCGATGGATACTTTGCAACAAGTATCTTTGCTTAATACACTCAATTGTTGGGGCGCCTGAATGGCTCAGTTGGTTAAGCATCTGCCTTCGGCTCAGGTCATGATCCCAGGATCTTGGGATCAAGCCCCGAGTCGGGCTCCCTGCTCATTGAGGAGTCAATTTCTCCCTCTCCTTCTGCCCCTCCCCCCGCTCATGTTCTCTCTCTTGCTGTGTCCCTCTCAAATAAATAAAATCTTTAAAAAATACACCCACTTATTATTTTATTGTTTGTCATTTGTAAAACAACCTTGAAGATTGTATATGTTCTTATTTGCATTTTAAATAAAGCTTAGATATTTAGAGGTATAATTACAGATGGTGACTATTCCCTCTTCTATATTTTCTAATGTTGCAATTATAGGCATGTCATAATCATCCAAATGAACAATAAAAAATTTAACCATTTATATTTGAGATGTCTTTAATAGGGACACCTGGGTGGCTCAGTGGTTGAGCATCTGTCTTTGGCTCAGGGCATGATCCTAGGATACTGGGATCGAGTCCAGCATCAGGCTCCCCACAGGGGCTCTGCTTCTCTGTCTGCCTATGTCTCTGCCTGTCTCTCCATGTCTCTCGTGAATAAACAAATAAATAAAATATTTTTAAAATTTCTTTAATAAATGAATACAGCTTAGGCAAGACTAATGAACCCCTCAGAGCAAACATTTTAAACTTAGGTAAAGATCTGAGAAAGGAGAACTTCTGAGAACAGAATTTCAAACTGATTTCCTTAGGTGGCCAGACAGCATACATCAAGATCAATCTGATCCAGCAGTAGAAGCTGCCAGAAAAGGACACAAGGAATGAATGCTTCAAAGAAGTATCTAGTGCCAAAACAGGCTTGATTAGGTATAGGCTGGACAGAACAATGCTCAATCCCATGGTAGTCAAATCCAGCTTCTCTACTTGACTGTGCAACTGGTCTCTGAGTCAGCTCCATGTACTTGGGACTGCAAGTTACAGAGGGCAACAATCTCACATCAGCAGCAGAAGTGGTGGCAGCAGCCAGACAATTTGTGTCTCACTTTAGCTGATTGGCCAGACTTACCTGTGTGCCAATCAGCAACTCGAAGAAAGGAAGAACATGGGTTAGAGTTCACAATCCCCCCCCCCCAACTCTCCTTTTCTTCTTCTTTTCCTCCCTGTTTCTAAAAATCTCTCCAGCACGAAAATTATTTTTCCATATGACACCTAAACCCAGGGCAATGTGACATCAAGCCAAGTCGAGATCTGCCTAACATCCCTAATGGCTCACAGTGTTAAGCAGTGCAGCGAACAGAAGCTGCCCTACTGTTTTCCATTTCTGGCTCTTCCATATGACCTGTATTTTCTCCCTCTGCTGAGTCACACTCCAACTGTTTTTGAAAGAGACATTCTGTTCCATTTCTGAGTAAATTTTCTCTGCTCATCTCAAAAATCCTGCATTTCCACACTGGTGTGCACAGCTTGCTGACTTGAGACACAGAGGTTTCTTAAAGCTAAAATCGGCAAGTGAATGGAAGAGATAGGACTACAATTTCACAGTTCCATATTCTGTAGGGGCTATCTCTATGGGGATAAATTCTTTTTAGAGGACATCTTTTTTCCCCATTGCAGCACATTGGAATATCCCAATTTATGTGCACTTTTCAATATCAACCCTACCTGATGTTCAAATTCAACTGCTGCTGTCATTAATGTCTCGCTATGAATTTAAATTGCTTCTTCTATTATTTATTTGCTCTGCTTCATGGTGAATCAAATAACTCTCTGTATTTTCCTAGAGGAAGCACAAATTTAAGAAATAACTACAGAATGATTAAACAAATTATGGCCCATCAATGCCATGGACTGTTAGGTGCTTAAAAGGATGAAAGCTATATATGCAGTGGAGTAGGAGTGGTAAATGTTTAACATCCAGCTTTCAGGGAAGAGGGGAAGTCTTGATTTCCAGCATTTGTCAATTTACATGATGTAAATACTCCCACCGTGGCAGATTTCAAGATACCAATTGGATGTCATTGAACACCATTAAATATAGGGGTGGGAAGAGATGCACATAATTGGCTATTGCAAGCTGGCATGAGCTAGTTCCAGCATATCACTAGTTACATACTCACATGGAAAGATATCTGAAATATAATAAGAAGCAACTTCCAGCCAATATCTATGATGTGATCCCTTTTTCAATTAAAACAAAAAACTCTTTGCTACTGTATGTGTCTATCCAAACTCATAGAATGATACACCAAAAAAAAGCAAATTTTACTGTATACAGGAAATATAAAAGTGAATAAAAATAGTACCTACCTCAAAACAAAACCTGTATGTCTGATACATTTGTGAGCTTATGCCAGAGCATCTAAAGAGACACACACCCCAGAATTATTTTTTAAAGATTTATTTATTTATTTATTTATTTATTTATTTATTTATTTATTCATGAGAGACACACAGAGAGAGGCAGAGACATAGGCAGAGGGACAAGCAGGCTCCCTGTGGGGATCCTGATGTGGGACTCAATCCCAGGACCCTGGGATCACAATCTGAGCCAAAGGCAGATGCTCAACCACTGAGCCACCCAGGTGCCCCCCTGCCAAAATTATTAACAGTGGTTATCTTTGGGGAATGGGATGGGAGGGCAATTTTCACATTTTAGTTATACACTTCTGTATCATTTGATGTCACTGAAAGCATTATTTATAATTAATTTTTTTAATAGAGAGGATTTTTTTTAAAAAAATGAAATGAACAAGATGTCCACAGGATATCAGCATGATTCATTTTTCTGCTGCTGACTTTTTTGGTCATAAATAAATTAAGCTCTTAATAACTAGTCACATTTATTGCATCATTCTTTTATTAAAAAGCTTTTTAAAAATAAATTAACACTTCCTTTGGAGTTATAGTTTCCAAAGAGGGCTCAAGGACCAACATTTAAAATGGAAAACAGCAGGGTGAAATAAGCCATGAACAGAACATTCAAATTAGTTGTGATCTCAACATGGATCTTTTGATTTTAGAGAGAAAAGGATTTTTTTAAAAGGACAAGCTGTCTTTAACCATGTACACTGGATGGGTCTTTGTGGAAATCCAATGATCTAGTCAAGGTGAAAGTGATTTAACCAAATCCCTTACCCGTTACTGAAAAACTCACTAGAGTTAGCAGTCAGTTTTGCTTTTCTAGTTGGATAGTGTCCAGATTGATGAGCCTGTGAGATGATCATTTTCACCTCCATGCTTCTTCCTGGTCATCACCAATGTCCCCTATCCACCTCCCCCCACCCTCCCTCTTCTGTTCTTCATCTATCTCTTCCACAGCCTTTTCCATCCTGTTATCCTCACCTGACCCCTGCTTTTCTTCAGCCCTTGAGTTCTGCAGTGCCACTCACCCCACAGACCCCCTAAATCTCCCTCTTGTTTGATAGAGAGGTATTATTCTGTGAGAGCAGTCTACAGCAGTGGTTTTCAAGTTGTTTGTTTACTTGTTTTAAACCAAACTCTTTCCGGAAATCATAAGCAAGAGTCCATAAGACAGGTAAAGGCTGCTTTGGTTAAAGTAGGGGCAGGGGCACTGTTAGCTTAACTGCAAAGTTAACTGCAAAGTTAGCTTTCCCCTCACACTCTATAGGAGTACTTGGGTCATTTGAAAAATGACTGCTTAGGGGTGCCTGGATGGCTCAGTCAGTTGGGTGTCTGCCTTCAGCTCAGAACATGGACCCATGGTCCTGGGATCAAGCTCCACATAGGGCTCCCTGCTCAGCATGGGGAGCCTGCTTCTCCCTCTCCCACTCCCCCTGCTCATTCTCTCTCTGGCAAATAAAATCTTTTTTAAAAAAAAAGAAAAGAAAAGAAAATGACTGCTAAATAATTTTCTTTATTGTGTGTTTTTATTATTGGGTCTGGGGAGTACACCCTAGATAGGGCTGTCAGATTCAGTGAACAAAAATACTGGATGTCCAGATAAATTTGAACTTCAGATTTTAAAAATCAAATAATTTTTTAGCATATCTATGTCCCATGCAATATTGAAAATATACCAAAAATGATTTATTTTTCTGGAAATAAAATTTAACTGGGGCGGGGAACGGGTGCCTGGGTGGCTCAGTCTGCCTTCAGCTCAGGTCATGATCCTGGAGTCCCGGGATTGAGCCCCACGTCAGGCTCCCTACTCTGTGGGGAGTCTACTTCTCTCTCTCCCTCTGTTCCTCTCTGCACCCCCCTCCCCACTCATGCTCTCTCTCTTTCACTCACTCACTCACTCTCTCAAATAAAGTCTTTAAAAAAATTTAACTGGGCATCCTGTATTTTCTTTTTCTGGGAACCCCAGCCCTAGAGGAAATCAGGGCATTGGGTCTCAAAGGAGCCCAGGTCGCAAATAACAAACAAAAACAAAAACAACAGAGGTTCTCCATATCACCACAACTGTGATACTCACCCCCAGGATTTCTCTGGTATAGTAGTACTTATCAGCTTTCTCATATGACAGGAAGGCATGTACAAACAGGAAAACATTCAGCCCCAACCAAGTAGCCTAGAGGAAAAAAAAAACAAGCAAAGAATCAAGAAGAATTTGGGTATGGAAATGAATAGGTAAGGGATAGGAAATAATGTCACCATTTTGGCTATTTTGTTTCTATCTGTTTTCATTTTAAATGAATACAATCCATCTAGCATCTAACTTATTTTCAGAAAGAGTTAACACTTAAGAAATGCATTAGACCCTAGCAATCAGGGTCAGCAAATCAAGGCCTGTGGGCCAAATCCAGCTCACCACTTGCTTTATACAGCCTACAAATTAGGAATGGTTTTCATTTTTTTTGTTTTCACATGTTTAAATGGTTGGAAAAATCAAAAGAAGAATAATATTTCATGATATGAAAATTACATAAAATCCTAATTTCAGCATCCATAAATACAGTGGTATTGGAACTTAACCATACCTTCTTATTTTTATATTGTTTATGGATGTCTTCATAATTCAATGGAAGCATTGAGTAGCTGTGACAGAAACTATATGGCCTCCAAAGCCTAAAATATGTACTACCTAGCCCTTTACAGAAAAGATTTGCCAACTCTGGTCTGGGAGCATTTGAACTATTGTGGCTAAAAGATAGCAATAAGTGAATAAATGGATTTCTAAAGAAACAAGGAATAAATTTAACATCTGTAACAATACCCATCTGAAAAGGACTAAACCGTTCCAGATGGGCCTGCCTCTTTAATTACGCCCTGACACACATTTTCTTGTTTTTAGATTGTGAGTCTCCTTTCAAATTAACCTATCATTGCTCTGGACTCAGTTGAGCTCTTAAGTCTGCTTTTGTCTATCCCAAGCTCTGTCTCTGCATTGGCAAAGGGGGAATTTGGAACCTACTGCCCCATTGCCTTGGAGACCAACTAATGTGGCTCTAGCTCAAGCTTTGAGGCTCCAGTTTGTTGTTGTTTTAAGAGTCTATTTGTTTATTAGAGAGAGAGTGTCTGTGAGCACAAGCAGGGGGAGCAGCAGGCAGAGGGAGAGGGAGAAGCAGACTCCTTGAAGAGCAGGGAGCCCCAACTCGGGCTGGATCCCAGAACCCTGAGATCATGACCTGAGCCAATGGCAGACTGAACCACCCAGGTGCCACGAGGTGCTAGTGTGTAACTGAGCAGGACTGTAGGTCACTAGGATGCCCCTAATATATATTGTTGGCCCCAGGGTGGATCAGAACCATCTTAACCCCACAAGTAGAGGGTCCTTTAGCCTAGGACAGGGCCCATTCAGATTCCCTAGATCTGGACCACTCACACACCTCCAGTAGCATAGCATAATGATTTAAAGTGATACTGGAGTCAAACTCCTTGGGCTCAAATTCTAGCTTCACTGCTTTCTAGTTCTGTAATCTCAGACAGACATGTGATTTAATTTCTCTGAGCCTTAGTTTCTTCTATACAGTGAGGTTAATAACGATATCTAACTCATAGCAATGCTGTGGGCTTATGTGAAATGATGCATGTGGAGTGATTAACCATGGTCGGTGCATACTGGGAGCTCAATAAATTCTAATTATAGACTTGTGTCATTACCAGGCTGGCTTTACTAACCAATTTCTTCCTGCATTCTTTGCTCAGACACTATTTCCAGAGTTGAGTGTCTTTCAGAGATCCTTTGATCCTAATAGAAGAGGAGAGGTGAAAGCCACAGACACCTCAAGAGTTCCGAAGACTGAGTTTTTTTTTAGAGAAAGCAGAAATAGTTCAGGCTCCGAGAGTTCTTTGCCCCCATGGCAGACCATCCCCAACTGTAGGCAAGGTGAATACAGTGACATCTGGGAGTAAGGAATTGCATTTCCCACCCTCACTCTCATTTCCTTCCATCACGGGTGGAAAGTGAAGTGGAAGCCCGGGCAAAAGGAGGAGTCGGAATGTTTTTTGGAATAATCTCTCTTTGCTTTTAAAAAATAGCGCATAGGGGGAGCCCGGGTGGCGGTTAAGTGCCCAACTTTTGGTTTTGGCTCAGGTCATGGTAAGTGGTAAGTGGTAAGATCTGGTAAGATCAAGCCCCGAGAGGGCTTCCCGCTCAGCGGGGAGTCTGCTAGAGTTTCTCTCTCCCTCTCCCTCTGCCCTGACCCCCTGCGCACTCTCCAGCACACATGCTTTCTCTCTCAAATAAATAAATAAATACATCCTTTAAAAAAATAGTGTGGGGCGCCTACGTGGCTCAATCAGTTAAGCATTTGCCTTTGGCTCGTGTCGTGATCCCGGGATGCTGGGATGGAGCCCCGCATCAGGAGTGTGCGCCTCCTTCTTCCTTTGTCCCTCCCCCTGCTCATGCTCTCTCTCACTCACCCTCTCTCAAATAAATAAATAAAATCTTTTTAAAAGAGTGCATAGGGGGCAGCCTGGGTGGCTCAGCAGTTTAGCGCCGCCTTCAGCCCAGGGCGTGATCCTGGAGACCCGGGATCGAGTCCCACGTCGGGCTCCCTGCGTGGAGCCTGCTTCTCCCTCTGCCTGTGTCTCTGCCTCTCTGTCTCTCTGTCTCTGTCTCTGTCTCTCTCACTCTCTCTGTTTCTCATGAATAAATAAAATATTTTAAAAAATAAAGCGTGCATAGGAGTATATGTCAGAGATAGTAAGAAGTCTGAGCCTGCCAGCAAGATTGGTAGGGGGTGGAAATTCAAAGCTACAGAGTTAAATGTGAGTCGCCATATTGGGTGATGAGCTCTATGAGAAAAACCAAGAGAAGGGTACAAAATGCAGAGGATTTTATAACTAGACACAGGCTTATACTTGTATCTAGTCTAGTTATTTAATTTACCTCCTCCCCCCAACACACATATGCATAGGTGATGTGAAGTGTAGAGAACATAAATAATTTGATCAAGATCACTCAACAGGCGAAGTGAAACTAATCCTCAGGTTCCCTGTCTCCTAAACTAGTGCAAAAGGAATTAAATACACAACATTGAGCATTGAAAATATAAAGCATAGGGTAACATACCAAAATAAGTACTTGGCCTTTTGTTAAATGCAAAACAAACAACCCTCCAGGGGAATATGATTGCCCTTTACACTTTTCTCCCTTGAATACCTGGGCAGTCCTTGGGGACCCAAAGGAAACAATTGAAGAAAAGAGATAACCCCAGAAGGTGTGATGACATGAAGATCTAGGAAAGTGAGAAAGAACACAGGGTGTTCCAAGTTCAGGGATGGCTCAGAAACGGATGAACGAGAGTGGGGATAGGTGTGTGTGTGTGTGTGTGTGTGTGTGTGTGTAGAAGGGGATTGTGCATATATGGTATGGTAAAGAACACTGGGAAGCTGGATTTGAGTGATGGCTCTGCAATCAATTCACTGTGTAACATATGGGTCTTATTTTCCCTTGTAAAAAATAAAGGAACTGGTTTGTATCTGCACTATGCAATGCCATAGCCACTACCCACATGTGATCACTTGAAATGTGGCTAGTCCTAATTTAGATATGCTGTAAGCATAAAATACATAGAGGGTTTCAAAAACTTAGTAAAAAAATACATTAAACGATCTCATTATTATTTCCTTTTTTAAAAATATTTTTTGACTGTAAAGTTTATTGGAAAATCTATGTGAAGCATAATTTAAAATCATTTAAAACAAATTAAAAACCTCTATAAAGGAATGCCTGGGTGGCTCAGCGGTTAAGCATCTGCCTTCGCTCAGCACATGATCCTGGAGTCCCCGGGGTGGAGTCCCACATAGGGCTCCCTGCATGGAGCCTGCTTCTCCCTCTGCCTGTGTCTCTGCCTCTGTGTGTGTGTGTGTCTCTCATTAATAAGTGAATAAAATCTTTTAAAAATAAATAAATAAATACCTTTATAAAAGGTCAGGACATTCAGTATTTTAAGATAAAACTTATTAGGAAAATTGTAGTATCATGGTTAAGAAAATAATAATTATGGGAAGCTATATGTTTGTAAATTATAGAAAACATTAAAAATTAAATATCTAACAAAATATGTTTTGCTATTGCTTTGGGAGAGAATATGGGGACACATTTTTTATTTTATTTACATATACTTATTAAAAGATTTCCCATATGACACTGCAAATAGTCCCATTTCCCTTGTATTTTGCTATAATACATGAATTCCCACAAAGGGTATGGAATACATAAAATTACAAATATGGTAGAAAAGTAAACCATATCACACCCAAATACACAGTGAATTACTGCAAAGTGCATACCTGAACATATAAGGCACATTAGTTTTAGAAAAAGAGCACTGCCCATCCCCAACATGTTAATATTTCTTAGATGTATTTATTTATTTATTTGACAGAGAGAGAGAGAGGGAGAGAGAGAGCACAAGTAGGTGAAGTGGCGGGCAGAGGGAGAGGGAGAAGCAGACTCCCCGCTGAGGAGAAAGCCCAATGCAGGGCTTGATCCTAGCACCCTGGGATCAGGACCTGAGCCAAAGGCAGACGCTTAACTGATTGAGCCACCCCGGCGCCCTCATTAATATGTTTGATATTGATTATCTGTTAAAAGGATAACATTGTTCATATATTGGGTTAAACCAAATATATTACTAGACATTAATATAATCTAATGTAGGTACTAGAAAAATTTATATTTACATATGTAGCTCACATCACATTTCTATAATGGACAGCACTGGGCCATGATCTCCAAGTTTAGTTCTATCTCAAACATTCAATGACTTTATGAAATCTCAATGAAGATGAGAGAAGTACAGTGGTAGTACAGAAAGGATGAAGAGAAATGAATGTGCATGGCAGTGGTTAGAAGTGAGATGGAAGAGAAAAAAGACAGAAAATGAAAACATTGAAATTCCAAATACTTGTGGTTTATATCATTTGTCTCTTTACCAACCAATTTCTCGAGTTGGAGTTTTTCCCTTTTCTAAAATGGTGACATATATCATACACAGATTTTAGAAAACATACATGTGTAATCTTAGAGCTGGGCTTTTTAACTGATAAAACTGGCCTTAATGGGCCCAATACTGGCATAGAATATTTCCTTTTCGAATAACTTTAGAAATATTAACAAAAATAATCTCTCCTTACTCTATTAAGAGTGATTAATAGATAGTGAAACATGGGCATGTAGGTGGCTCAGTGGGTGAGCATCTGCCTTCCGCTCGTGTTGTGATCCCAGGGTCCTGGGATCGAGTCCCGCATCGGACTCCCTGCATGGAGCCTGCTTCTCCTTCTGCCTTTGTCTCTGCCTCTCTCTGTGTGTCTTTCATGAATAAATAAATAAAATTTTAGAAAAGATAGATAATGAAACAAAAAAAAAAATAGTGAAACATTACTTACCAGAAACAAAACTGAGAACCAGTGGTTAACTACCCAGTTGCCCATGGTCTGGAGGTGGTTTAGAGTCTCTCTAGGCAGCAGGAAGATTCAGCAACCTGGATTCTAGAGAGGTTCTTCAAGGTTAGCACCTCTGTCTAGCTCAGAGTATGTGAGTCTTTAAGATAGGAAAGATGCACAATTACCCAGAAAGCTTCAAGGAATGAAATAAGTGCATTCTGCCTTCCTCCTCTGGACGGAACTATGTTATCGGCTTCAGTAGACCAGCCCTACTTATGAGAACCACAGGGGTTTTCCCTAGTGGGGATTTATCCCTTCAGGAAATAGCAATCTTCTTGAGTGAGAATATTCTCTCTCATCATCTTATCAACATGACCTAGTATGAGGCATTTCTTTCCTGATAAGACAATTGCTAAAGCTTGTCACTAAAGGCTGGGGCTACAAACAGATGACCTCAGGAGAAGCAGAGCAGGAAGCAAGCCTGTTAAGCTTTAAGAAAAGCTGCCACATCTGCACACTGGATTTGGACCTCAGACCAGCTAGCTCAGAAACGTCACCATATGTGTTCCCCTGGAGGATGATCTGGCTCTCCAGAGAGCTAGACTGGCTGGCAGGACAAGTGAAAAAAATGGCTAAATAAATAAGAGAAAATTTAGGAGCTAAATTTGGTTCAAAACAACAAAGACAGAGGGACGCCTGGGTGGCTCAGTCGCTTAAGCATCCGACTCGATTTCGGCTCAGGTCGCGATCTCAGGGTCCTGGGATTGAGCCCACGCCAGGCTCTGAGCTCATCGGGGAGTCTGCTGGAGGATTCTCTCTCCCTCTCCCTCTCCCTCTGCCCCTACCCCACAAAAAAATAAATAAATCTTAAAAAAAAAAAAAAACCCAGAGGCAGAATACTCTGACAGGTGATAGTTTTCTAATATGGATTAACTAGAGTTGCGTGTTCAGTTCTGGGCACTGATCTTTTTTTCCTTTTCTAAAATGGTGAAATATGTCACACACAAAAGCATGCATAAAACATATATATGTACTTTAAAGAATAATTTTAAGGAATGAATATTTATGTACACACTACCCAGGTTTAAAAAATAGAATATTTATTTCCAGCATCTTAAAACCCTCTGTGTGTCCCTCTTTTATTACAATTCCCATATTCCTCTCTCCCTCCACCATCAGATGTGACTACTATCTTGAAATTTGAGGTAATTATTGCCTTGTTTTTCTTCATAGGTTTACTAACTGAGTGCGTCCCTAAACAACATACCATATTGTTTGATTTTTCCTGTTTTTGAGCTTTTTAAGAAATGAGACCTAGTTGGTTGTATGTATATAGGTCCTTGTGATTTGCTTCTTTCACTCAATATTGTGTTGGATGATGATAGAACAATGTTGATAAAATAATGTATATATGCTACAGTTACTCTAGAGTATATATATCCTGGAGTGAAATTCCTGGGTCCTGGGATTTGCACACATTCAACTTTACTGCGTAATGTCAACTTTCTCTAGATGCTTACCAACACTTGATATTTTTTATTAGACTTTTTTATTTTTATGATTCCAGTGATAATAAAATATTACTTTGTTGTGACTTTAATTTTCATTCCCTGATTACTAATGAGGTTGAACATCTTTTTTTAAAGATTTTATTCATTTATTTGATAGTGAGAGAGAGCGCAAGCACGCAAGTAGGGGGAGGGGTAGGCAAAAAGAGAAGCAGGCTCCTGGCTGAGCAGGGAGCCCCATGCAAGACTTGATCTCAGGACCCTGGGATCATGACCTGAGCTGAAGGCAGATACAACTCACTGAGCCACCCAGGCACCCCAGGTTGGGCATCTTTTAACTCAACTATTGACCCTTTGAATTTTGTCTTTTGAGAAGTGACCATTTTAGTTTTTGGCCTATATTTATATTGTTTCATTTTTCTATGTTTATAGATTTGAGTTCCCTTTATAATCTGATATTAATCCTTGATCGGTTACATTTATGGCTTGTCTTATCATCTTCTCAATAGTGTTTCTTGATAAATAGAAGTTCCTAATTTTAATGTACTCTGATTTATCAGTTTCTTTTGTAATTTATACATTTTGTGTCTACTTTTAGAAATCCTTTAATACCCAGAAATCATTAAGATGAGAGACTCCTAACTCTGGTAAATGAACAAGGGGTACTGGAAGGGGAGGTGGGCAGGGGAATGGGGTGACTGGGTGACGGGCACTGAGAGGGGCACTTGACGGGATGAGCACTGGGTGTTATACTATATGTTGGCAAATCGAACTCCAATAAAAATATGCATATTAAAAAAAAGACATTTTTTTACAGGGACACCTGGGTGGCTCAGCGGTTGAGCATCTGACTTTGGCTCATCCCAAATTGAGTCCCAAATGGGGCTCCCTGCATGGAGCCTGCTTCTCCCTCTGCTTATGTCTCTGCCTCTCTCTCTCTCTGTGTGTCTCTCATGAATAAATAAAATCTTTTTAAAAAATTATTTTGCATTTTCTTCTAAAAGTTTTATATTTTTGCCTCTCATATTTGTTTTGACTCCATCTGGAGTTGATGTTTTTATGTATGGTATGAGGTAGGGGCCCAATTTACTATTTTTCCATATGGAAAACAAATTGTGCCAGCACTATTTTTGAAAAGTACACTTTCTTCACTGATCTAAATGTCAGTTCTATATACAGGTGGGTTTATTCTTGAATTCTATTCAGTTTACCCCATGCCATGGCCTTAATTCCTATGGTTTTATAATAAATCTTGACATTTAATAGGACAGGTCTCCCCACCTTGTTCTTTAAGAATGTTTTGGCTATTCTTGACCTTTTGCACTTTTATGTAAATTTTGGATTCAACTTCCCCTTGCACCTCCTTTGTTACATTTGTTGCTCAGTACTTTATATTTTTATAGGATTATAAATCATACCTTTTTAACTTTTAATTATAGCTATTACTTAAAAGGGCAACTTATTTTTACATATTGATTCTTATATCTAGCAATGTCGCTGAACTTATTAATTCTAATATCTTTGTATTTGATGTTTTGGATTTTTATAAACTAAGTCTTATTTTTGGTATAATGACAATTTCATTTCTACCTTCTTTTATCTTTTATCTTTTATTTCTTCTTCTTCTTCTCCTTCTTCTTCCTTTTTGGCTTGCTGCACTCACTAGAACTTCCAATACAATGTTGAGCAAAGATAGTAACAGTGATCTTGTCCAATTCCCAGTCTCAAAGGGGATTCTTTCCACATTTCACCCTTAAGTATGATGTTTGGCATAACTTTTTGTCAATACCTGGCTGTATGTTCCTATTTTACTTTAGGCACAAAAGTGAATATTTAAAATAAGAAATCACAGCACATTTTTGACAGCTTTATTGATGTATAATTTATATACCATAAAATTTCCTCATTGTAAATATACAGTTCAATGAATAGCACATTTCATATTTTACAAAGCTAAAAAATCTCTTCAATAGCACAAAACTCACAAAAAACACTTTTAGGGACGCCTGGGTGGCTCAGCAGTTAAGCATCTGCCTTCAGCCCAGGGCGTGATCCTGGAGCCCTGGGATCGAGTCCCACCCACATCAGGCTTTCCGCATGGAGCCTGCTTCCCCCTCTGCCTGTGTCTCTGCCTCTCTCTCTGTGTGTCTCTCATGAATAAATAAATAAAATCTTAAAACAAACAAACAAAAAACACTTTTATTAGCTTTCTAACACACATGCAACTTAGTGTCACAGTGCTATGTGAAATCAGCACAGTAGGTGGTGAAGTCATTCCTGTATTAAGACAGCTAGCAATCAGTTAACTATGAAAGTATCAGTGCACCACATAATATATATTCTTCAAAATCCAAACTAAATATACCACCAACACAACTTCCCTTTAGTTCTATCCAGAAATGCGTATGGCCACTCCAGTGTGGCTTGACATGAGGGGAAGTATGACAGAGGGG